>NC_086121.1:0-325000 GCF_963921235.1 Mobula hypostoma
AGGGCAGGAGTTTCAGGGCAGGAGTTTCAGGGCTTGAGTTTCAGGGCATGAGATTCAGGGCAGGAGTTTCAGGGCATGAGATTCAGGGCAGGAGTTTCAGGGCATGAGATTCAGGGCAGGAGATTCAGGGCAGGAGTTTCAGGGCAGGAGTTTCAGGGCATGAGATTCAGGGCAGTAGTTTCAGGGCATGAGATTCAGGGCAGGAGTTTCAGGGCATGAGATTCAGGGCTGGAGTTTCAGGGCATGTGTTTCAGGGCAGGAGTTTCAGGGCATGAGTTTCAGGGCAGGAGTTTCAGGGCAGGAGATTCAGGGCATGAGTTTCAGGGCAGGAGTTTCAGGGCATGAGATTCAGGGCAGGAGTTTCAGGGCATGAGATTCAGGGCATGAGTTTCAGGGCAGGAGATTCAGGGCATGAGTTTCAGGGCATGAGTTTCAGGGCATGAGTTTCAGGGCAGGAGTTTCAGGGCATGAGATTCAGGGCAGGAGTTTCAGGGCATGAGTTTCAGGGCAGGAGTTTCAGGGCAGGAGTTTCAGGGCATGAGTTTCAGGGCTTGAGTTTCAGGGCATGAGATTCAGGGCAGGAGTTTCAGGGCATGAGATTCAGGGCAGGAGTTTCAGGGCAGGAGATTCAGGGCAGCAGTTTCAGGGCAGCTGTTCCCGCGCAGCAGTTTCAGTGCATGGGATTCAAGTCAGAAGTTTCAGGGCATGAATTTCAGGGCAGGTGTTTCAGGACATGAGTTTCAGGGGAGGAGTTTCACGTCAGGAGATTCAGTGCAGAATTTTCAGGACAGGGGTTTGAAGGCAGGAGTTTCAGGGCAGCAGTTCAGGGCATGAGATTCAATGCAGGAGTTTCAGGGCAGAATTTTCAGGACTTGAGTTTCAGGGCATGAGATTCAAGACAGGAGTTTCAGGGCAGGAGTTTTAGGGTAGGAGTTTTCAGACATGAGTTTCAGGGCAGGAGTTTCATGTCAGGAGATTCAGGGTAGATGTTTCAGGTCAAGAGTTTGAAGGCATAAGTTTCAGGGCAGGAGATTCAGGCAGGAGTTTCATGGCAGGTGTTTCTGGGCAGGATTTTCAGGGCAGGAATTTCATGTCAGGAGATTCAGGGTAGATATTTCAGGTCAAGAGTTTCAGGGCAGGAGATTCAGGGCAGGAGTTTCAGGGCAGGAGATTCAGGGCAGGAGATTCAGGGCAGGAGTTTCAGGGCAGGAGTTTCAGGGTAGGAGTTTCACGTTGGGAAATTCAGGTTGGATGTTTCAGGTCAGGAGTTTGAAGGCATGAGTTTCAGGGCAGGGGATTCTGGGCAGGAGTTTCAGAGCAGGACATTCAGGGCAGTGGTTTCAGGTTAGTAGTTTCATGGAAGGAGGTTTATAGCAGGAGTTTCAGGGCGGTAGTTTCAGGGCAGGTGTTTCAGAGCAGGTGTTTCAGGGCCGGATTTTAGGGTCCAGATGCCGAAAAGGCGAGAGAGAACCAGAAAGTTAAACCCAAGCTGGGTCCACAGAAAACTAGTCACCACTAAACTCAGGTGCAGAGACACCGAATGCCCAGTAAACACTCTCAATTTAACCCATGCAATCCTAGGCATACAGATGCCAGGTAATGATGTTTAAAAACATCATTACCCTCATAGCTACATGTCTCTCATTATCCCGGCTCATGAGAAATCACAAGCCGAGCTTGATCAACTCTGGCTGGGTCGCCTCTGGGAGGGTGTCTAATGATGAAAGACCCAAAACACCTGATGATCCGAGGATGCATTACTGATGATGTGTCCCAGTGCACACCCGGTTCATTGAACCAAGTGGTGTCGGACCACGATAATGAAAGGCATGGGCCAGATTAACCTGGCTTCACCACATGAGCCTATCCACCATAGCACCTCATACCTCACCACTCAAAACTCCGCAGCCTTACCTCTTCCAGTCACACATATACATCCACCAGCCCAACACTCAAACCTAATCCTAATGTCCAAGGGGGCACACACCCCCACAAACCCTAGGCACATCTCGATGATCCCTGGTCACACCCCCACAAACCCTAGGCACACCCACACAAACCCTCAGCACATCCCGATTATCATGCCACACCCCCACAAACCCTAGGCACACCCCAACTAAGCCTGGCCACACCCCCTCAAACCCGATTACCTTTGTCAGGAGGGGCAAGATCCAAGAAAGGCAAGTGTTGGACCTGGTTAATGAAGGCGTGGGCCAGATCAAAGTGGCAGGGTTACATGAAATTGAATCTCAAGTAAGGAGATCAAAAAGCACAAGAGGGCTGATTTGCCCACTGCCCGCATACTCTCAACCTAACCTAACAGTGACACGCTCTTCATTTTCCCGGTCGACAAAATGCCAAGAAAAAAGCCCAGATGCCCAAACGGCGAGAGAGAACCAGAAAGTTAAACCCAAGCTGGGTCTACAGAAAGCAAGTCACCACTAAACACAGGTGCAGAGACACCGAATGCCCAGTAAACACTGTCAATTTAACCCATGCAATCCCAACATACAGATGCCAGGTAACGATGTTTAAAAACATCATTACCCTCATAGTTACATGCCTCTCATTATCCTGGTACATGGGAAATCACAAGCCGAGCTTGATCAACTCCGGCTGGGTCGCCTCGGGGAGGGTGTCTAATGATTAAAGACCCGAAACACCCCATGATCCGAGGTTGCATTACTGATGATGTGTCCCAGTGCACACCCGGTTCTATGAACCAAGTGGTGCCGGACCATGATAATGAAAGGCATGGGCCAGATTCACCTGGCTTCACCACACTAGCCTATGCGCCATAGCACCTCATACCTCACCACTCAAAACTCTGCAGCCTTACCTCTCCCAGTCACACATATACATCCACCAGCCCAACACTCAAACCTAATCCTAAAGACAGAGGGGGCACACACCCCCACAAACCCTCAGCACATCCCGATTATCATGCCACACCCCCACAAACCCTAGGCACACCCCGACTAACCCTGGCCACACCCCCACAAACCCGATTACCTTTGTCAGGAGGGGCAAGATCCAAGAAAGGCAAGTGTTGGACCTGGTTAATGAAGGCGTGGGCCAGATCAAAGTGGCAGGGTTGCGTGAAATTGAATCTCAAGTAAGGAGATCAAAAAGTACAAGAGGGCTGATTTGCCCACTGCCCGCATACTCTCACTCTAACCCTAACCCTAACCCAATATATACATGGCAAAGTGGGAGGAAACAGTCTATGCAAAGTGTTCCAAAAAACCCATGTGTTTCTATAGATACCTGGATGACATCCGGGGAGTGTGGACACACTCAGAGGTAGAATTAGAGTAATTTATTCAAATCCTAAACACTCATCATCCATCCATTAAGGTTAAGGCCACAACAAATAGGGAGAAGATTGACTTCCTGGACACTACGGTATTTAAACTAGAACCAGAAAACGGCAGCCAAAAACTAGCCACCAAAGTATTCTTTAAAACCACAGACACACACACCCTCCTACACACCGGGAGCCACCATCCCAAACACACCTTTAGAGGCATTGTCAAAGGACAGCTGACCCGGTTTCATCGCATTTGCACCAGGGCAGAGGACTTCCACCAAGCCACTACTATCCTCTTCTCTGCACTTAGACACAGGGGCTACAGCAGACGGAGACTCAGACACATCAAATCTGACTTTTTAAAAAGTATCACAAATCCCCGACCACGGGACAACACAACACAGAAACTACCCTTGATAACAGGATACAGTGGGATGGCAGTGAATATCCACAAGACAGCCAAAACACACTTTGAAAATCTAAAGGAGGAAGGGGGGCACTATGACAATACACCATAGTTTCAGCCTTCAAAAGGGGTAGAACCTTAAAAGACATACTAGTCAGTACCAAAGTACGAACAGCACCAAACTGCGAGGTGGGAAACTGCAGGGCGTGCATATACGTCAGAATTTCAAAAACAATACACAACAGAGCTACAGGAAAGTGGGCTGAGATAGAACAGAGGATAACTTGGGGACAAAAGAACGTAGTATATGCAATCCAGTGTAAACAATGCCATATCATATACATAGGGAAGACAGGCAACAGCTTGAGAACAAGACTCACAGGACACCTCAGGAATATCACAAGAGGAAACCAAAACAGACCAGTTAGTAGGCACTTCCTGGAGCATGGAATGTACTCCTTAGCAATCCTGGGCCTGGAAACCAACATAAACTGGTCAAACCTCCAAAGAAAAAGAGCAGAGAGGAGATGGATTGAAAGACTACAGACGCATTCCCCAAACGGCCTAAATGAGGCCTAAAAATCCAGGCCAGCAACACAAAATGTACTCACTGAAGGGCCAACACTGCACCCCGTAATTAAAAATAATTGAGAAAATTAGAGTAGGGAAGAAGGGGAGGATCCCCTTCAGTCACCCACCCTGAAACAAATTAAGACAGGGGACCATTAAATAGGAAAGGTTCGTCTTAGTTTGGAAATAGAGCCTAACAACTAGGCCCCAGAACAGAACCTAATTCCCCAAGTAGAGAGGAATAAAATTAGAAATTATAACTCGACTGGAGATAACCACTAGGAAGAATAGACGCATAACGACCAGTTTAATCCAGACACAGCACTTGCCCCAACCTCCCAGCTTCCCCCATGGGGAAGAATACATCCCCAGCACATGACCCTGCCCTGAAACCTAACATCTTCACACCCCATAAACACAGATCCTCTTCTCGCCAGAGGGGCAAACTCACCACACACCACCAGTTATACTTCCCGCCGCCCAGCAGGCCCCCCTCAACCCTACCCTCCCAACCTAATCCTAACATCCAGAGGACCACACACCCCAACTAAACCCTAACCCTAATTTCCAATGGACCGGGCACCCCAACTAAACCGGACAGCACCCCAAATAAACCAAACCACACCACACTAAAGGGCTTATATAATAATCCTTTGCCCTACCACTAAACCTAACACCTCCAACCCTGCTACACACCCCCATAAACCCAAACCCTCACCCCAGCAAGGGGCCAAATTCCCACTGCCCGCATACTCGCATCCTAACTCCGGCCCTGACCCTAAACCTAACTCTAATTTCCAATGGACCGCGCACCCCAACTAAACCGGACAGCACCCCAAATAACCTAATCCACACCATACTAAAGGGCTTATATAACAGTCCTTTACCCTACCCCTAAACCTAACATCTCCAACCCTGCTACACACCCCAATAAACCCAAGCCCTTACCCCATCAAGGGGCCAAACTCACCCGATATCACCAGCAGCTAGTCTCCTATTTCAGCCCTCCCCCCAACTGCAGGGGCACCCCCACCCCCGCAATGCCAATTGCCACCCCACCCCACCTCCCTTCGTCGTGAATCCTCAACCCCCATTACCTAACTCTACTCCCGGGCATGTCCCTCCCCACAACACCCCTCAATTAGCTACCGCACAACCCCCAGATCACAGCACACAGTCCCTATAAAAAAGACCCCAAATCCAAAACACTATCCATAGGCAATAACTCCACTATTGTAACTTAAACTCCAGAATGGAGGTTGAAGAGGAGGAAGATCCCAGAAAAGGAAAGTTGGGGACCGAGATGATGATGACGTGGGCCAAAAACAAAGTGGCAGGGTAAAGTGATACTGCATCTCCAGTACGAGATCCACAAACACTAGAGGGATATTTTGCCCACTGCCCGCATACTCGCATCCTAACCCTAACCCTAACCCTAACCCTGATGCGCGGGCCCTAAGGAGGGGCAAGATCCAAGAAATGCAAGTGTTGGACCTGGTTAATGAAGGCGTGGGCCAGATCAAAGTGGCAGGGTTGCGTGAAATTGAATCTCAAGTGAGGAGATCAAAAAACACAAGAGGGTTGGTTTGCCCACTGCCCGCATACTCTCAACCTAACCCTAGGAAGTGTTTCACGTGAGGAGTTTCACTGTTGGAATTTCAGTGGTAGAATTTCAGAGAACTCTCAGGGGTGTAGTTTCAGCATGGAGCTTCAGGGGTGGAGTTTTAGGGGTTGAGATTCGGGTGTGTAGTTTCATTGGTCGAATTTCAGGGATCGAGTTTCAGGGTTGGAGTTTCATGTGTCGAGTGTCAGGGGTGATGTTTCATGGGTAAAGTTTCAGGAGTGGAGTTTCAGGGATTGATTTTCATGGTTGGAGTTTCAGGTGTGGAGTTTCATGGGTGGAGTTTCAGGTGTGGAGTTTCATGGGTCGAGTTTCAGGCGTGGAGTTTCAGGGTGCAGTTTTACGGGATGAGTTTCAGGGGTGGAGTTTCGGGGTGGAGTTTCAGGAGATGTGTTTCAGGGGTGATGTTTCAGGGTTGGGGTTTCAGGGGTCGAGATTCAAGGGTGGAGTTTCAGGTGTTTAGTTTCAGGGGAGGAGTTTCAGGGTTGGAGTTTCAGGGGAGGTGTTTCACGTGAGGAGTTTCACGGTTGGAGTTTCAGAAGTGGAATTTCAGAGGAGGTCTCTCAGGGGTATAGTTTCAGGCGTGGAGTTTCAGGGGAGGAGTTTCATGGGTTGAGTTTCCGGGGTGGAGTTTCAGGGGTGGAGTTTCAGGGGAGGATTTTCAGTGGTGGAGTTTCAGCATTGGAGTTTCAGGTGTTGACTTTCAGGGGAGAAGTTTCAGAGAAGGAGTTTCATAGGTTGAGATTCAGGTGTGGAATTTCATTGGTCGAATTTCAGGGATCGAGTTTCAGGGTTGGAGTTTGAGACATGCAGTTTCAGGGGTGATGTTTCATGGGTGGAGTTTCAGGGGTGGAGTTTGAGGGGAGGAGTTTCAGGGGTCGAGTTTCAGGCATGGAGTTTGAGACGTGAAGTTTGAGGCATGGAGTTTGAGGCATGGTGTTTTAGGGGTGGAGTGTGAGGGTGTAATGTGGGGGCCGAGTGTGTGCAGCTGTGTGAGGGGTAGAGTTCGAGGGGCAGATATCGACGGGTGGAGTTCGATGGGCAGAGTTTGAGGGGCGGAGTTTGTGGGGCGGAGTCCGAACAGTGGGGTTCGAGCGGCGGAGTTGGAGAGTCTGAGTTTGAGAAGTGCAGTTTGAGAGGTGCTGTTTGAGGGGCTGTATGTGAGAAATAGAGTTTGAGGGTTGAAGTTTGAGATGTGGAGATTGAGGGGTGGAGGTTGGGTGTGGAATTTAAGCGGTAGAATTTGAGGGGTGGAGTTCTAAGGGTGGAGTTTGAGTCATGGAGTTTGAGACTTGGAGAATGAGGCAAGGAGTATGAGTGGTCATGTTTGAGGCGTAAACATTGAGGGGAGGAGATTGAGGGGTGGATTTTGTGGCATGGAGTTTGAGGTGTGCAGTTTGTGGGCTGGAGTTTGAGGGGTGAAGTTTGAGGGTTTGAGTTTGAGGGGTGGAATTTGATACATATAGTTTGAGCTGTGGAAATGGTGGGTTGGTGTTTTGTGGGGTGGACTTTTAGGAGTGGAGTTTCAGAGGTACATTCTGAAGGGTGGAGTTTGAGGGCTGGAGTTTGAAGCGTAGAGTTTGAGGCCTAGAGTTTGAGGGGTGGTTTTTGGGGGTGGTGTTTGGGGTGGAGTGTGGTGGAGATCGAGGGGTGGAGATTGAGGGGAGGAGATTGAGGGGAGGAGACTGAGGGGTGGTGTGTGGCGTGGACTTTGAGACTTGGACTTTGAGGGGTGACGTTTCATTATTGAGTTTGAGGGCTTGTTTTTTCAGGTTGGTGTTTGAGGGTTGGAGTTTCAGGTGTGGAGTTTCAAGCGTGGAGCTTGGGGGTGGAACTTGAGGTGTGGACTTTGAAGTGTGAACTATGAAGGGTGGACTACGTGGGGTGGACTATGAGGGGTGACATTTCACAATGGAGTTTGAGGGGTGGAGTTTGAGGCGTGGAGTTTGAGGTGCGGAGCTAGAGGGGTGGAGTTTGAGGGTTGTAGTTCGAGGGGTGGAGTTGAGACATGGAGTTCGAAGGCTGGAATTTGAGGCTTGGAGCTTGAAGTATGGAGTTTGAGGGGTGGAGTTTGAGGGGCAGGGTTTGAGGGGTAGTGTTTGAGGCGTGGGGTTTGAGGCATGGAGTTTCAGCGGTGGAGTTTGAGAGCTAGAATTTGGGACATGGAGCTAGAGGGGTGGGGTTTGAGGCATAGAGTTTGAGGGTTGTAGTTTGAGGGCTGTAGTTTGTGGCGTGGAGATTGTGTGGTGGACATTGAGGCACGAAGTTTGAGGGGTGGAGTTTTAGGAGTGGAATTTGTGGTGTGGAGTTTGATAGGCAGAGTTTGTGGGATAGAGTTCGAAGGGTGGAGTTTGAGGTATGAAGTTTGAAGGGTGCAGTTTGAAGGGTGGAGTTGGAGGGGTGGAGTTGGAGGGGTGGATTTTGAGGGGCTGTGTTTGAGGAGTAGAGTTGAGGGTTGGAGTTTGAGACGTGGAGATTGAGGCATGGAGTTTGAGGAGTGGAGACTGAGGGGTGGAGATTGAAGAGGAAGGTTGATGAGTGGAATTTGAGGGGTGAATTTTGAGGGGTGGAGTTTGAGGCATGATGTTTGAGGGTGGAGTTTGAGGGTGGAGTTTGAGTGGTGGAGTTTGAGGTATGGAGTTTAAGGCATGGAGTTTGAGGTGTAGAGTTTGAGAGCTGGAATTTGAGGCATGAAGCTAGAGGGGTGGGGTTTGAGGCATAGAGTTTGAGGGTTGTAGTTTGTGGCATGGAGATTTGTGGTGGACATTGAGGCATGAAGTTTGAGGGGTGGGGTTTTAGGAGTGGAATTTGTAGTGTGGAGTTTGATGGGCAGAGTTTGTGGGATAGAGTTCGAGGGGTGGAGTTTGCGGCATAGAGATTATGGTGCGGATTTTTAGGAGTGGAGTTTCAGTGGTACATTTTTAAGGGTAGAGTTTGAGGGCTGGAATTTGAGGGCTGGAGTATGAGGGCTTGAAGTATGAGGCATGGAGTTTGAGCGGTGGTATTTCAGGGGTGGAGTTTGAGGGGTGGAGATTCTGGGATGGAGTTTGAGTGGTGGAGATTGAGGAGTTGAGATTGAGGAGAGGAGATTGAGGAGTTGAGATTCAGGAGTTGAGATTGAGGAGAGGAGATTGAGGCAAGGAGAATCAGAAGTGGAGCTTCAGGGGTACATTTTGAGGGGGAGAGTTTGAGGCATGGAGATTGAGACATGGCGTTTGAGAGATGAAGTTTGAGGGGTGGAGTTTGAGGGGTGATGTTTGAGGGGTCATGCTTGAGGGGTCATGCTTGAGGGGTGATGCTTGAGGTGTGTGGCTTGAGGTGTGTGGATTGAGGTGTGGAGTTTGAGGGGTGGAATTTGAGGGGTGGTGTTTGGGGGGTGATGTTTGAGGGGTGGAATTTGAGGGGTGGACTTTGAGGGATTGGCTTTGAGGGATAGACTTTGAGAGGTGGAGTTTGAGGGGTGATGTTTCAGCGGTGATGTTTGAGGGGTGACGGTTCACGGTGGAGCTTGAGGGGTGATGTTTCACGGTGGAGTTTGTGGGGTCTTGTTTGAGGCATCAAGTTTGAGACATCGAGTTTAAAACATCGAGATTGAACTGTGGAGTTTGTGGAGTGTTCTTTCAGGAGTGGAGTTTGAGAGGTACAGCTTGAGGGGTAGAGCCTGCGGCGTGGGATCTGAGGCGTTGGGTTTGAGGGGAGCAGTTTGAAGCGTGCAGTTTGAGGCATGTAGTTTGAGGCATGGGGTTTAAAGCGTAGAGTTTCTCTTTTATTTTTAACATTCTTGCGAAAACTTTTACTATCCACTTTGATATTACTTGCAAGCTTGCTTCCATACCTCATCTTTGCCCATTAAAGGATTTTTTCAGTTGTTTTCTGTAGGTGTTTAAAAACTTCCAAATCCTCTATTTTCCCACTAATTTTTGCTTTGTTGTATGCCCTTTCTTTTGCTTTTACAATAGCTCTGACTTCCCTTGTCAGCCACAGTTGTACTATTTTACCATTTGAGTATTTCTTCATTTTTGGAATACACATGCCTTGCACCTTCCTCATTTTCCCCAGAAACGCACGTCATTGCTGCTCTGCTGATATCCCTGCCAGCAGCTCCTTCCAATTTACTTTGGCCAAATCCTCTCTCATACCACTGTAATTTCCCTTACTCCACTGAAATACTGCTACATCAGACTTTACTTTCTCCCTATCAAATTTCAAGTTGAATAGAATCATGTTGTAATCACTGGTTCCTAAGGGTTCTTTTACCTTAAGCTCCCTAATATTCTCCAGTTCATTACAGAACACCCAATCCAGTATAGCTGATCCCCTAGCAGGCTTAACAACAAACTGCTCTAAAAAACTATCCCTTAGGCATTCAACCAACTCACTCTCTGGAGATGTAAAACCAACCTGATTTTCCCCAATGGACCTGTATGTTAAAATCTCCTATGCCTACCATAACATCACCCTTTTGACTTACTTTTTCTATTTCCTGCTGTAGCCTGTAGTCCACCTCCCAGCCACTGTTGGGAGGCCTGTATATAACTGCCATCAACGTCCTTTTACCTTTGCAGTTTCTGAACTCAACCCACAAGGATTCAACATCTTCTGATCACCTCTTTCTACTGATTTGATGCTATTCTTCACCAGTAGAGCCACACCACCCCTCCGCCTACCTTCCTATCCCTCCAATATAACATGTATCCCACAAGAGTTTACAGGGAGGACGGAAAAACTCTTACATAGACGCTGGAATTGAACTCCAAACTCCTTATCGCACCAACTGCTATGCTGCTGTAGAGCCCTGTTAATCTTTTCTGCACTATTTTAGTTTAACCTCATTTTACCTGTAACGGAATGACCAAAACTGTACGTACACTTCACCAAGGACTTGTACAACTGCAATTTGTCTTAACTCCTGTACTCAGTGCCCTGACTTGTGATGGTTATTGTGCTAAATGTTTTTTTTTAAATCATCATCCTGTCAATCTGTGGCACAGCTTTCAAAAAAACTATTCACTTGTACTCCTAGGTCCCTCTGTGCCATTGCACCCTGCAGAGCCACACCGTTCATAGTTTGTCCTACACTGGTTTAACTTTCCCAAACTGCATCACCTCACAATTAATTGTATTGAAATCCATTTGTCATTCCTTGGTCCATTTTCCTAAATGATTAAGATAGTTCTGTAATCTACAAAAACCTTCTTCACTATCAACAACACCTTACTATGTGTCATTTGCACATTAATGAGGGTCCCACTATGACACCTGTGACCCATCACTAGTTAGCAGCCTTTTTTCTAAGAAACAACCTTTGATTACCACTCCCTGCTTTTTACCTCCAACCAATTTAGAATTCACCTGATGGTAAACCCAGATAATTGTAATTTTTTTTCTTTCAAGGAACAATGATAGATTTTCAAATCATTACATGTGACATTAAATTTTTGCTCCTTTGATACTAAATGTACAAATGGCACTTACTATTTTGGATATAGTTTGGAGATGTTGTGGTTTCTAGTGCATTAAAGCAGAATAATATTACAGACTCCTGTAATCTTATTGTCTTGATGAAGGGTCTCAGCCCAAGACATTGACTGTTTACTCCTCTCCACAGATGTTGCCTGACTTGCTGAGTTTCTCCAGCGCTCTGAGCATGTTGCTCAAGATTTCCAGATTTTTACAGAATCTCTTGTGTTTATAATACCACAGATTTTGTTAGTTCAGTAAAGCAAAATATCAAACAACCATATTTTAATTTATAGACTAGTTAAACTGTGTATGAAATTTGGTTTTTGTCTCTGTGACCATAAGTCACAAGTGGTAAGAGCAGGAAGTCAGATTATTATCAAAATGGAGTCAAGTTAGGAAAAGGGGAAGTACAACGAGATCTAGGTGTTCTTGAAAATCAGTCACTGAAAGCAGGCATGCAGGTGCAGCAGGCTGTGAAGAAAGCTAATGGCATGCTGGCCTTCATAACAAGGGGAATTGAGTATAGGAGCAAAGAGGTCCTTCTGCAACTGTACAGGGCCCTGGTGAGACCACACCTGGAGTACTGTGTGCAGTTTTGGTCTCCAAATTTGAGGAAGGGCATTCTTTCTATTGAGGGAGTGCAGCGTAGGTTCACAAGGTTAATTCCCAGGATGGCAGGACTGTCATATGTCGAAAGATTGGAGCGACTGGGCTTGTATACTCTGGAATTTAGAAGGCTGAGAGGGGACCTTATTGAAACATATAAGATTATTAAGGATTTGGACACGCTGGAGGCAGGAAGCATGTTCCCGCTAATGGGTGAGTCCAGAACCAGAGGCCACAGTTTAAGAATAAAGGGTAGGCCATTTAGAACGGAGCTGAGGAAAAACTTTTTCACCCAGAGAGTGGTGGATGTATGGAATGCTCTGCCCTGGAAGGCTGTGGAGGCCAAGTCTCTGGATGCTTTCAAAAAAGAGATGGATAGAGCTCTTAAAGATAGCGGAATCAAAGGTTATGGGGATAAGGCAGGAACTGGATACTGATTGTAGATGATCAGCCATGATCACAGTGAATGGCGGTGCTGGTTCGAAGGGCCGAATGGCCTACTCCTGCACCTATTGTCTATTGTCTATAAGACAAAGTGCTGTGGGAGGAATACAATCTGTGAAATTAATTAATCTTTATCACAATTTACCATGCACATTGATCAATGAATATAGCAGGATTTTATCAACAATCAAGTGAACAACAATTTAAGTATTCTCAGAACATTTCCAAATTCAATGATTACAGTGTTTTTCGGACTTGCATTACACAAGATTTCCCTAGATGTTCATTTACCTCATTCCCTATGAACTAATTAGCAACATAATCTCCACATTTATCCTTGCTTGTTAATGAGGTTTAAAAGTAGATTAGAAACAGAGTATCATGGGGATTGACACTGGCCAATTTATGTTCTTTTCAACCAGTTATTTGATAAAAAAAAAGACAGCTGGGGCAGCCTTTATGAATATTTCAGAGGAGCACAACATGAAAGAATGTTTCAAGGCTACTTCTATTGACATGCAAAGTCATTGTGGACATTATCTCTGTATTTTCAGGCTTTCCCTTCCTCCGCATTGATGCTGCCCTCACCTGCATATCCTCCATTTTCCAAAGCTCTGCGTTCTCCCCATCTTCCAGGTACCTTATGAGTGATAGAGGTCGGGTTGTCCATACCTACCACCCCATGAGCCTCTCTGTTTATCACATTATTCTCTGCAACTTCTGCCATCTCCAAAAGAATCCTACCACCAAGTATATCTTTACCGCCCCCCGCCACACTGCTTTCCGTACGGATCATTCCCTCTATGATTCTCTTGGCAATTTGTCCCTCCCCACTAATTTCCCTTCTGGCACTTATCTCTGCAAGCAGCTAAAGTGCTACACCTCCCCATTTACCTCCTCCTTCACCTCCATTTAGGGCTCCAAGCAGTCCTTCAGGTGAGGCTACACTTCACCTGTGAACCTGCCGGGGTCATCTATTGTATCTGATGCTCCCGATGTAGCCTCCTCTAGAGTTTTTTAAGGAATTTATCAGGAAAGTTTATGAAGACAAGACAGAGAATGTTGTCCACATGGACTTTAGCAAGGTCTTTGACTTGGCCATGCATGGGAGATTGGTCAAAAGGTTCAGTCATTTGGCATTCAAGATGAGGTAGTAAATTGGATTAAACATTAGCTTCACAGGAGAACCAGATAGTGGGAGTAGATGGTTACCGCTCTGACTGAAGGCTTGTGACTAGAGGTTTGGTGTAGAGATCATGCTGGGTCTATTGCTGTTTGTCATCTATATCAACCATCTAGATGATAATGTGGTAAACTGGGTCAGCAAGTTTGCAGATGACACCAAGATTAGGTGTGCGGTAGACTATCGAAGCTTGCAGTGGGATCTGAACCATCTGGAAAAATGGGTTGAAAAATGGCCAATGGAATTTAATGTAGACAAGTGTGAGGTTTTGCACTTTGGGTGGACCAACCAGGGTAGGTCTTGGTGAGCGGTAGGGCACTGAGGAGTATCGAGACATAACGTAAAGATTTTTACTCCTCAAGTATGTGAAGGATGTAAGAAATAAAGTCAATTCAATTCTATTCAGAGGAATCTGGGAATACTTTCTTGAAAGTGGCATCACAGGTAGGTAGGGTCATAAAGTGAGCTTTAGCACATTGGCTTTCATAAATCAATGTATTGAGTGCAGGAGTTGGGATAGATTAGATTATAAGGACACTCAGTCCTTGTTTATTGCCATTTAGAAATACATGCATTAAAAAATGATACAATGTTCCTCCAGAAAGATATCACAGAAACACAGGACAAACCAAGACTAAAACTGACAAAACCACATAATTATAACATATAGTTACAGCAGTGCAAAGCAATACCGTAATTTGATAAAGAGCAGACCATGGGCACGGTAAAAAAAGTCTCAAGTCCCGATAGCCCCATCATCTCACGCAGACGGTAAAAAGGAGAAACTCTCCCTGTCATGAATCTCCAAGCGCCGCAAACTTGCCAATGCATTGGAAGCACCCGACCACAGCCGACTCTGAGTCCATCCGAAAACTTCGAGCCTTCGACCAGCCCTCCAACACTGAGCACCATGCACCATCCTCTGCCAAGCCCTTCGACCCTACCCCGGCCACTGAGCAACAAGCAAAGCCGAGGACTCGGGACCTTCCCCTCTAGAGATTCTGGATCACACAGTAGCAGCAGCAGCAAAGCAGGCATTCCAGACGTTTCACCAGATGTTCCTCCGTGCTCTCAGGTCGGTCTCCATCAAATCAGGATTGTGCACGGCACCCTACTTGACAGATAACAGATATCTCCTCCGGAGCAGCCGCTGCTGCTGTGTCACGCCGCCATCTTCTCCTTCCGGATGTTATGTCTATTTATTTTGTTTACTGAGACACGGCATGGAACAGGCCCCTCCAGCACTTCAAGCCACACTGCTCAGCTATTACTGATTTCCCCAGCCTAATTACAGGGCAATTTACAATGACCAATTAACCTACCAGATGGTAAATGTTTGGATTGTGGGAGGAAACCAAAGCAACCTTAGGAAACTCATGGATCACAGGGACAACATATAAGCTCCTTACAAATAGTGACAGGAAGTTTAATAAGATGTTAGTGAAGTCTAATTTGAAGTATTGTGTGCAGTTTTGGTCGCCTACCTATAGGATATATGTCAATAAGTTTGAAAGAGTGCAGAGAAAACTTACAAGTTTGTTACCGGAACTTAAGGACCTGAGTTATAAGGAAAGGTTAAATAGATTAGGACTTTATTCCTTAGAACATAGAAGATTGAGGGGACATTTGATAGAGATATATGAAATTATGAGGGATATAGATCGAGTAAATGTAAACAGGCTTTTTCCACTGAGGCTGGGTGAGATTAGAATTTGAGATCATGGGTTAACGAAGAAAAGTGAGATGTTTAAGGGGTACATTTTCACTCAGGGAGCAGTGAAAGTGTGAAATGAGCTGCCAGTGCAAATGGAAGTTGCAAGGTGGATTTCAACATTTGAGAGGAATTTGAATAGGTTCATGGATAGGAAGGGTACGGAGGGTTATAATCTAGCTGCAGGTTGATGGAACGAGGCAGATTATTAGTTTGGCATGGTCTAGATGCATGCGGAATTGTGGTGGAAATAGTTAAAACTAGTGTTTGATGGGATTCTTGACCATTCTGGAACAGCTGGACTTAAGGCTGCTGATGCGTGTTGAGAATAACCTTGGATGGTAAGCGCAGTGCCAGGAACTTCAATAAATAAGATACTAGGCCCCTGGAACCAGGAGGGATGATGCGTCTAGGGGTGAATTATGAGCCCTGATAACAGGGAACAAAGTGGACTGTCAGACTTGCGCTGAGAGATAATTGACATGTCTTTTAATCGACTAATCATGTACTGACCGTGGAATGCCAAACAAAGTTACGTGAAGTTGTTTGTCTTGCTGTATAAATATGAGCTTTGTACAACCTAAAAATCAGAGTTCTGGTGGCAGTGGAGACTGCTGCAGACTCTCCATGGTATCATGTTAATAAAATCTTAAAATGAAACTCAAAGTTACTCTGGTGTTCTGAGTGTTTCCATGACAGGAACCTTATCAAATACCTTACTGAAATCCATATACCCTACATCTACTGGTCTACCTTCATTAGTGTGTTTTGTTACATCCTCAAAGAATTCATTCAGGCTCAGAAGGCACAACCTATCCTTGACAAAGTCACGCCAACTATCTCTAATCAGGTTATGTCTCTCCAAATGGTCATAAATCCTGCTTCTCAAGATCTTCTCCAAAAACTTGCCCACCACTGAAGTAAGAGTCGCTGGTCTTTAATTTCCAGGGTTATCTCTACTTCCTTTCTTGAACAAGGGAATAACATTTGCAACCCTCCAATCTTCTGCTGTTTCTCCTGTTCCTATTGACAATGCAAAGATCATGGCTAAAGGCTCAGCAATCTCCTCCTTCACTTCCCACAGTACCCTGGGGTATATCTTGTCCAGTCCCAGTGACTTATCAAACTTAAGACCTTTCAACAGCTCGAGCACCTCCTCTTTCTTAATGTCTATACACTTAAGTATTTCAGTCCATTGTAAGTTATCCCCACAATTGCCAAAGTTCTTTTCACTGGTGAATACTGAAGCAAAGTATTCATTAAATACCTTCACTACCTCTTCCGGCTCCATGCACATATTTCCACTGTCGCACCTGATTGGTCCTATTCTCACACAGCTCATCCTCTTGCTCTTCACATACTTGCAGAATGCCTTGGGGTTTTCCTTAATCCTGCTAGCCAAAGCCTTCTCATGGCCCCTTCTACCTCTCCTAATTTAATTCGTGAGCTCCTTCCTGGCACCCTTGTAATTTTCTAGAGCTCTAACAGTGCCTAATTTCATCAGAATCAGGTTTATTATCACCGGCATGTGATGTGAAATTTGGTAACTTAACAGCAGCAACAGTTCAATGCAATACATAATATAGAAGAAGAAAATAATAAATAAATAAATAAATATGTATATTGAATAGATTAAAAAACGTGCAAAAAACAGAAATACTGTATATTAAAAAAGTGAGGTAGTGTTCAAGGGTTCAATGTCCATTTAGGAATCGGATGGCAGAGGGGAAGAAGCTGTTCCTGAATCGCTGAGTGTGTGCCTTCAGGATTCTGTACCTCCTACCTGATGGTAACAGTGAGAAAAGGGCATGCCCTGGGTGCTGGAGTCCCTTAATAATGGATGCTACCTTTCTGAGACACCACTCCCTGGAGATGTCCTGGGTACTTTGCAGGCTAGTGCCCAAGACGGAGCTGACTAGATTTACAACCATCTGCAGCTTCTTTCGGTCCTGTGCAGTAGCCTCCTGATACCAGACAGTGATGCAGCCTGTCAGAATGTTTTCCACAGTACAACTATAGAAGTTTTTGATGACATGCCAAATCTCTTCAAACTCCTAATAAAGTATAGTCGCTGTTATGATAGTCATGGGAGATTTTAACACGCAGGTTGATGAGGAAAATCAGGTTGTTTATGTGTCTCAAAAGAGTGAGTTTGTTGAGTGCTTACAAAATGGATTTTTAGAGCAGTGTGTCATCGAGCCTACTAGGGGATCAGCTATACTGGATTGGGTATCTATCTATCTATCTATATATATACTACTAAAACTCTAATGCTCTGTCTGTCTGTTTGTGACCTCCAATTAGCGCAAACGGTGCATTACAGCGACACTTTTTTTGGCTAAATCGAATTAAAATGCGCTAACTTACAGAATGCAGGCAAAGTTCAGGGTTATATATTCGTATACAATTGCTCATTCACAAAAATCAACAGACTCGCATTCAAGCAACACACACAAAAATGCTGCTGAACGCAGCAGGCCAGGCAGCATCTATAGGAAGAGGTTCGGTCGACATTTCGGGCCAGGACCCTTCGTCAGGACTAACTGAAAGAAGAGATAGTAAGAGATTTGAAAGTGGGAGGGGGAGAAGGAGACCCAAAATGATAGGAGAAGACAGGAGGGGAGGGGTGGATCTAAGAGCTGGGAATTTGATTGACAAAAGGGATATCAGGCTGGGAAGGGAGAGGACCATGGGACGGGAAGCCTGGGAAGAAAGAGGAGGGAGGGGAGCTTGAAGGGTGGAGAGCAGGCAAGGAGTTATAGTGAGAGGGACAGAGGGAGAAAAAAGAGAGAGAGAAAAAAGGGGGGAAATATATATATTAAAAAATTATTAAATAAACAAATAAGGGATGGGGTGTGAAGGGGAGGAGAGGCATTAACGGAAGTTAGAGAAGTTAATATTCATGCCATCAGGTTGGAGGCTACCCAGACAGAATATAAGGTGTTGTTCCTCCAACCTGAGTGTGGCTTCATCTTGACAGTAGAGGAGGCCGTGGATGGACATATCAGAATGGGAATGGGACGTGGAATTAAAATGTGTGGCCACTGGGGGATCTTGCTTTCTCTGGTGGACAGAGCGTAGGTGTTCAGCAAAACGATCTCCCAGTCTGCGTCAGGTCTCGCCAATATATAGAAGGCCACATCAGGACCACCGGACGCAGTATATCACCCCAGCCGACTCACAGGTGAAGTGTCGCCTCACCTGGAAGGACTGTCTGGGGCCCTGAATAGTGGTAAGGGAGGAAGTGTAAGGGCATGTGTAGCACTTGTTCCGCTTACAAGGATAAGTGCCAGGAGGGAGATCAGTGGGGAGGGATGGGGGGGACGAACGGACAAGGGAGTCGCGTAGGGAGCAATCCCTGCAGAGAGCCGGGGGGGGGGAGGGAAATATGTGCTTAGTGGTGGGATCCCATTGGAGGTTACAGAAGTTACGGAGAATAATATGTTGGACCTGGAGGCTGGTGGGGTGGTAGGTGAGGACAAGGGGAATCCTATTCCTAGTGGGGTGGCAGGAGGATGGGGTGAGAGCAGATGTGTGTGAAATGGGAGAGGTGCATTTGAGAGCAGAGTTAATGGTGGAGGAAGGGAAGCCTCTTTCTATAAAAAAGGAAGACATCTCCTTCGTCCTGGAATGAAAAGCCTCATCCTGAGAGCAGATGGGGCGGAGATGGAGGAATTGCGAGAAGGGGATGGAATTTTTGCAAGAGACAGGGTGGGAAGAGGAATAGTCCAGGTAGCTGTGATAGTCCGTAAGCTTATAGTAGACATCAGTAGATAAGCTGTCTCTAGAGTTAGAGACGGAAAGATCAAGAAAGGGAAGGGAGGTGTTGGAAATGGACCAGGTAAACTTGAGGGCAGGGTGAAAGTTGGAGGCAAAGTTAATAAAGTCAACGAGCTCAGCATGCGTGCAGGAAGCAGCGCCAATGCAGTTGTCGATGCAGCGAAGGGAAAGAGGGGGACAGATACCAGTATAGGCTTGGAACTTGGATTGTTCCACAAAGCCAACAAAAAGGCAGGCATAGCTGGGACCCATACAGGTGCCCATGGCTACACCTTTAGTTTAGAGGAAGTGGGAGGAGCCAAAGGAGAAATTGTTAAGAGTAAGGACTAATTCCGCTAGCCGGAGGATAGTGGTGGTAGAGGGGAACTGGTTAGGTCTGGAATCCAAAAAGAAGTGGAGAGCTTTGAGACCTTCCTGGTGGGAGATGGAGGTATATAGGGACTGAACATCCATGGTGAAAATAAAGCAGTGGGGGCCAGGGAACTTAAAATCATTGAAAAGATTCAGAGCGTGAGAAGTGTCACGAACATAGGTGGGAAGGGATTGAACAAGGGGGGGATAAAACAGTGTTGAGCAATGCAGAAATAAGTTTGGTGGGGCAGGAGCAAGCTGAGACAATGGGTCTACCTGGGCAGGCAGGTTGTGGATCTTGGGTAGGAGGTAGAAACGGGAAGTGCGGGGTGTGGGAACTATAAGGTTAGTAGCAGTAGTTGAGAGATCCCCTGAGCTGATAAAGTTGGTGATGGTGTGGGAGACAATGGCCTGTTGCTCCTTGGTGGGGTCATGATCGAGGGGTAAATAAGAGGAGGTATCCACGAGTTGGCGCCTTGCCTCGGCAAGGTAGAGGTCAATACACCAGACTACAACAGCACACTCCTTATCAACAGGTTTTATAGTAAGGTTAGGATTAGTGCGGAGGGAGTGGTGAGCAGAGCGTTCGGAAGGAGTGAGGTTGGAATTGGAACAAGGTGTGGCGAAGTCGAGATGGTTGATGTCCTGTCGGCTTGCAATCACCCGAGAGCCGATCCGCCATCATGGAAATCGGGACGCGACAGCCCGACGCATGTGCACGGCCAGCCTCTGCAGCGACACCTACCGGAGCAAAAGGGCAGGGCAGCCCTATTTCGAGGGGTCACATTCTGCTAATCACCATTAGCATGTGCAGGATTGGGACAGATCTAACTGCCACCCATCAAGAAGAGATAATTAAATCTTATTGTAGTGACGTACTCCAAGATACCCATAAAACCCTATGCTGCAGTCAAAGGACAGCGGTGACTATATCATGTCCATTTAGGAGAGCACCAACCACATCATCAAGAATAATTAGCATCATTTGGTGTTACTGCTTCATATCTTCTATCCAGCATTAGAGTAAAAAAAAATGGTCAGCCTAATTATGCCGCGTGGAAAGGGAAGGGGGACATTATGGTCACGAGATGATGCCAAGCGTCGTCGGGAAGCGGCAAGGTGAGAGAGAGAACAAGAATCGGATGAGGCCAGGGCCACATGACTCCAGGATCAAAAAGTCAGGACAAAAAAAGATGAGAGAAGAAGAGACAGAGGAGGAGAGGCATGCATGTCTCCAGGATCAGAGACAAACAACAAACGGCAGAAGAGATGAAGAGACGGGGGATGAAAGGACTGCATGTCTCCAGAATGACAGTGAGATGCACGAGGGTGGCAGATAAACCAGAAATGATACCATCAAAAGTGTCCTTCGTTAAACGAGGAGGAGCTATATTTGCTTTGCTACACATCGTTCTTCTTTAATAAACTGAGGTTTTCCACTTCAGTTTCCAAAGCAAAGCGATACCAATAGCATTCAGGAAAATTTTATGTTCATTCTGGTGACATCAGATTGCACTACCGTTCTCTCAAAAGGTGCCCCAACGGGCAACCCGTTGTCTACTTATGTAATAAACGAGAGGCAGTTAGGGAGCTTAAGGTCAAAGAGCCCTTCAGAACAAGTGACCACAATATGATTGAGTTCAACTTGAAATTTGATAGGGAGAAAGTGAGGTCTGACATTGCAGTATTTCAGTGGAGTAAAGGAAATTACAGTGGTATGAGAGGGGAGTTGGCCAAAGTAACTTGGAAGTAGCTGCCGGAAAAGCAACAATTGTGTGAGTTTCTGGGAAAAAAAGAGGAAGGTGTGGGACAAATGTGTTCCAAACTGAAGAAATACTCAAATGGGAAAATAGCACAGCCTTGACTGACAAGGGAAGTCAAAACAAATGTAAAAACAAAAGAGAGGGCCTACAACAAAGTAAAAATTAGTGTGAAGACAGAGAATTGGGAAGCTTTTAAAAACTTACAGAGGGCAACTAAAGGAAATATTAGAAGAGAAAAGATGAAATATGAAAGCAAACTAGTAAACAGTATCAAAGTGGATAGTAAAAGCATTGTCAAGTATGTAAAAAATAAAAGAGAGATGAAAGTGGATACAGGACCACAAGAAAATGAGGCCAGAGAAATAACAACAGGGCCAAGGAGATAGCAGATGAATTAAGTGAGCATTTTACATCACTCTTCACTGTGGAATTCACTAGCAGTATGCCGGATACTGTATTGCAGTGTGGGAAGGGAGAGAAGTGGGTGCAGTTACTATTACAAGGGAGAAGGTACTCAAAAAGCTGAAAGACCCAAGGGTGCATAAGTCACCAGGACCTGATGAACTGCACCTGAGGCCTCACCTTGAATATTGTGAACAGTTTTGGGCTCTTCATCTAAGAAAAGTTGTGCTGGCATTGGATAGGGTCCAAAGGCAGTACCCATGGGTGATTCCGGGAATAAAAGGGTTATCATACGAGGAACATTTGATGGCTCTGGGTCTGTACTAGCTGGAATTTAGAAGGATGAGGAGGGATCTCATTGAAATCTTTAAAATGTTGAAAGGACTAGACAGAGTAGATGTGGAAAGGATGTTTCCCTTGGTGGTGGAGTCTAGGACAATATGGCACAGTCTCAGGATAGAGAAGCATCCACTTAAAACAGAGATGCAGAGAACTTCCTTTAGCCGGAGGGTGGTGAATTTGTGGAATTTGTTACCACAGGCAGCTGTGGAGGCTAGGTTGCTGGATACATTTAAGACAGAGATTGATAGGTTCTTGATTGGACATGGCATCAAAGGTTACAGGGAGCAGGTGGGCAGTGGATGTGTATTTCAGTAAGGCATTTGATAAGGTTCCTAATACAAGGCTCATTCAGAAAGTAAGGAGGCATGGGATCCAAGGAGACCTTGCTTTGGGGATCCAGAACTGGCTTGTCCACGGAAGGCAAAGGGTGGTTGTGGATGGTTTGTAATCTGCATGGAGTTCAGTGACCAGTGGTGTTCTGCAGGGATCTGTTCTGGGGCGGATATGTTCTCCTCTTTGTGATTTTTATAAATGACCTGGATGTGGAAGTAGAAGGGTGGGTTGGTAAGTTTGCTGATGACACAAAATTTGGGTGTGCTGTAGATAGTGTGGTGGGTTGTCAAAGGTTATAGCAGGATATCGATAAGACACAGAACTGGGCTGAGAAGTGGAGGATGGAATTCAAGCCAGATAAATCTGAAGTGGTTCATTTTGGTAGGTCCAATTTGAAAACAGAATATAATATAAATAGTAAGACTCTTGGCAATGTGGGGAATCAAAGAGATCTTAGGGTCTGTGTCCACAGGGCACTCAAAGCTGCTGTGCAGATTGACAGTGTTGTTAAGAAGGCATATGGTGTGTTGGCCTTCAAGAACTGTGGGACTGAGTTCAAGAGCCGTGAGGTAATGTTACAGTTATATAAAACCTTAGTTAGACCCCACTTGGAGTACTGTGTTCAGTTCTGGTCACCTCACTACAGGAAGGATGTGGATACTACAGAGAGAGTGCAGAGGAGATTTACAAGAATGTTGCTTAGACTGGAGAGTGTGATTTCTGAGAATAGGTTGAGTGAACTCAGCCATTTCTCCTTGGAGTGACGGAGGATGAGAGGTGACATGATAGAGGTGTATAAGATGATGAGAGGCATTGTTCATGTGGATAGTCAGAGGCTTATTCCTGGGGCTGCAATGGCTAACACGAGGGGGCACAGTTTTAAGGTGATTGGCAGTAGGTACAAGGGGGATGTCCAAAGTAGGTTTTTCACACAGAGAGCGGTGGCTGTATGGAATTCTCTGCCAGCAACAGCGGTAGAGGTGGATACAATAGGGTCTTTTAAGAGACTCTTAGACAGGTACATGGAGCTTAGCAAAACAGAGGGCTTTGTGGTAGGGACATTCTGGGCAGTTACACGGTTGGCAGATCATTGTGGGCCAAAAGGCCTATAATGTGCTGTAGATTTCTATGTTCTATGTTCTATTCCCAGAAAGTTCAGCCACCTCTGCTCTGCTGTCATCCCTACCAGTATCCCCCTCCAATCCACCTGGGCGAACTCCTCTCTCATGCTTCTGTAATTCCCTTTATTCCATTGTGATACAGATACGTCTGACTTATACTTCTCCCTCTCAAATTGTAGTGTGAATTCAATCATATTATGATTATTGCCTGCTGAAGGTTCTATTATGAAAAGTTGACTCATAACATCTGGCTTATTACACAACACCCAATCTAAGATAGCCTTTCCTTGAGCAGGCTCGAGCACAAGCTGCTCTAAAAAGCCATCTCGTAGGCATTCAACAAATTCCCTCTGTTGTGATCCAACACCAACCTGATTTTTCCAATCCCTATGCATATTGAAGTTCCTATTACAATTGTGATATTAATCTTATTACATGCCCTTCCCAAATCCCTTCGTGATCTCAAACCCACATCTTGGCTACTATTTGGATATCTGTATATGATTCCCATAACGTTTTTTTGACCCTTGCAGTTTCTTAACTCAACCCACAAAGATTCAACGTTCTCTGACCCTTTGTCACTTCTTTCTAAAGACATAATTCCATCTCTTACTAACAGAGCCACACCACCACCTATGCCTTCCTGCCTGTCCTTTTGATACAAAGTATATCCTTTGATGTTAAACTCCTAACTATGGCCTTCTGTCAGCACGACTCAGTGATGACCACAACTTCATACCGACCAATCTCTAATTGTGCCACAAGTTTGCCCACCTTATTCCAAATGCTACTTGCATTTAAATACAGAACCTTCAGCCCTGCATTCTTCATCCTTATGAATTTTGCCTCTGTGATACAACTTAGCTCTTTGCTGTGTCTGCAGCTGTACTCAATCATTAGCTGGTCCTTGATATTACATATTACATTGATATTACATATTGCATCATCTACTTGTAAACCTGTTGGCTTCTCCTCAGCTCTATCGAACTGGTTCCCATCCCCCTGCCATATTAGTTTAAACCATTCCCAACAGCTCTAGCAAACCTGTCCGCAAGGATACTGGTCTCCCTCGGATTCAAGTGCAACCCATTCTTTCTGTACAGGTCACACCTGCCCTAGAAGAGGTCCCAATTATCCAGAAATCTGATTCCCTTCCCCCGTTCCAATTTTTCAGCCACACATTTATCTGCCTCCTCATTCTGTTCCTGTTGTCATTGTCACATGGCACAGGCAGCAGTCCCGAGATTACTACTCTTCAGGTCCTGCTTCTCAGCTTCCTTCCTAACTCCCTGTATTCTGTTTTCAGGACCTCCTCCCTTTTTCTGCCTATGTCGTTGGTACCAATACGTACCACAACTTCTGGCTGCTCACCTTCCCTTTTCAGGATATTGTGGATGCATTCAGAAACATCGCACTTGAGAGGCAAACTACTGCCTTATTACATAAAAGTTGCTGGTGAACGCAGCAGGCCAGGCAGCATCTCTAGGAAGATGTGCAGTCGACATTTCAGGCCGAGACCCTTCGTCAGGACTAACTGAAGGAAGAGTGAGTAAGGGATTTGAAAGTTGGAGGAGGAGGGGGAGATCCAAAATGATAGGAGAAGACAGGAGGGGGGAGGGATGGAGCCAAGAGCTGGACAGGTGATAGGCAAAAGGGATACGAGAGGATCATGGGACAGGAGGTCTGGGAAGAAAGACAAGGGGAGGGGGGGACCCAGAGGATGGGCAAGGGGAATATTCAGAGGGACAGAGGGAGAAAAAGGAGAGTGAGAGAAAGAATGTGTGTATAAAAATAAGTAACAGATGGGGTACGAGGGGGAGGTGGGGCATTAGCGAAAGTTAGAGAAGTCGATGTTCATGCCATCAGGTTGGAGGCTACCCAGACAGAATATAAGGTGTTGTTCCTCCAACCTGTGTGTGGCTTCATCTTTACAGTAGAGGAGGCCGTGGATAGTCATGTCAGAATGGGAATGGGATGTGGAATTAAAATGTGTGGCCACTGGGAGATCCTGCTTTCTCTGGCGGACAGAGCGTAGATGTTCAGCAAAGTGGTCTCCCAGTCTGCGGCAGGTCTTGCCAATATATAAGAGGCCACATCGGGAGCACCGGACGCAGTATATCACCCCAGCCGACTCACAGGTGAAGTGTTGCCTCACCTGGAAGGACTGTTTGGGGCCCTGAATGGTGGTAAGGGAGGAAGTGTAAGGGCATGTGCAGTACTTGTTCCGCTTACACAGATAAGTGCCAGGAGGGAGCTGAATGGTGGTAAGGGAGGAAGTGCTGCACGTGCCCTTACACTTCCTCCTTACCACCATTCAGGGCCCCAAACAGTCCTTCCAGGTGAGGCAACACCTGTGGGTCGGCTGGGGTGATATACTGCGTCCGGTGCTCCCAATGTGGCCTTTTATATATTGGCGAGAGCCGACACAGACTGGGAGACCGCTTTGCTGAACACCTACGCTCTGTCCGCCAGAGAAAGCAGGATCTCCCAGTGGCCACACATTTTAATTCCACATCCCATTCCCATTCTGACATGTCTATCCACGGCCTCCTCTACTGTCAAGATGGAGCCACACTCAGGTTGGAGGAACAACACCTTATATTCCGTCTAGGTAACCTCCAACCTGTCGGCATGAACATCGACTTCTCTAACTTCCGCTAATGCCCCACCTCCCCCTCATACCCCATCTGTTACTTATTTTTATACACACATTCTTTCTCTCACTCTCCTTTTTCTCCCTCTGTCCCTCTGAATATTCCCCTTGCCCATCCTCTGGGTCCCCCCCTCCCCTTGTCTTTCTTCCCAGACCTCCTGTCCCATGATCCTCTCGTATCCCTTTTGCCTATCACCTGTCCAGCTCTTGGCTCCATCCCTCCCCCCCTGTCTTCTCCTATCATTTTGGATCTCCCCCTCCCCCTCCCACTTTCAAATCCCTTACTCACTCTTCCTTCAGTTAGTCCTGACGAAGGGTCTTGGCCCGAAACGTCGACTGCACCTCTTCCTAGAGATGCTGCCTGGCCTGCTGCGTTCACCAGCAACTTTTATGTGTGTTGCTTGAATTTCCAGCATCTGCAGAATTCCTGTTGTTACTGCCTTATTACGGCTGCCATACTCTCCTGTTTCCTGTTCTGAGCCACAGGGCCAGACTCAGTGCCAGAGACACGGCCACTGATGCTTCCCCCAGGTAGGATCCTCCACAACAGTACTCAAAATGGAATACTTCTTGTGAGGGGGGTGGCTACAGGGCTGCTCTCCACTCTCTGGCATTCTCCCTTCCCTAAATAACCTGATGGCATGAACATTGACTTCTCAAACTTCTGCTGATGCCCCACCTCCACCTTGTACCCCATCCATTATTTATTTATATACACACATTCATTCTTTCTCTCTCTCTCCTTTTTCTCCCTCTGTCCCTCTCACTATACCCCTTGCCCATCCTCTGGGTTTTCCCCCTCCCCCTTTTCCTTCTCCCTGGGCCTCCTGTCCCATGATCCTCTCGTCCCTTTTCCCAATCACCTGTCCAGCTCTTGGCTCCATCTCTCCCCCTCCTGTCTTCTCCTATCATTTTGGATCTCCCCCTCCCCCTCCCACTTTCAAATCTTTTACTAGCTCTTCCTTCAGTTAGTCCTGACGAAGGGTCTCGGCCCAAAACGTCGACTGTACCTCTTCCTAGAGATGCTGCCTGGCCTGCTGCATTCACCAGCAACTTTGATGTGTGTTGCTTGAATTTCCAGCATCTGCAGAATTCCTCGTGTGTCCATGGAAGGGAGGCTGGTTTCTGTGAGGTGCTGAGCTGTGTCCTAACTCTGCAGTTTCTTCATACAATGAACATTTATTTCATTTTTATTGTTGGGTGAAGTATTCTTTTGCAAACTATTTTCTAAATCTGGATTATCTGTCATTCCCTAATTCCCTTTATGCTTCAGTTTTCCTTTTGACAGTTCTATTGGCTGAGTAGCCAGAATTAGAAGCTACAATAATTAATGTGCACCTGTTTATGCTGTCAGACTTAATCTTATCAAATATGGACTCTATGTTATAAGTGGCTACCTTAGTAACACTTTAAATATAAATATTCTTTAGGGAAAACATTACATTGTTATTGTTCTTTTAAAGGAAAAATAATTATGAAATATTTCCATTTTCTTGCACGCCAGAATCTTCATGTAAATCTGAGGCTTCTTGCAACAGTGTGGAGATGAAGATAATGATTAGCACACTAACACCGTACTTATTAATTTTTTACAATGCATAATGCTTAATACAATCAGAATAATGACTTCTTTTTGCTGTATATATACGTAAGCAGTGGTCTATAAGAAGCAATACATCTTTGACTCTGTCCCCTTTCTTTCTAGTCCTGATTTCAGCCTGAAACAATGATTGTTTTTTCCCCTTCATAGATGCTATCTGATCTGTTTAATTTCTAAACGCAAACATGAGAAAATCTGCAGATGCTGGAAATTCAAGCAACACACACAAAATGCTGGTGGAACGCAGCAGGCCAGGCAGCATCTATAGGAAGAAGTACAGTCGACGTTTCGGGCCAAGACCCTTCGTCAGGACTAACTGAAAGAAGAGATAGTAAGAGATTTGAAAGTGGGAGGGGGAGGGGGAGATTCAAAATGATAGGAGAAGACAGGAGGGGGAGGGATGAAGCTAAGAGCTGGAAAATTGATTGGCAAAAGGGATGCAAGGCCGGAGAAGGGGGAGGATCATGGGACGGGAGGCCTAGGGAGAAAGAAAGGGGGAGGGGAGCCCAGAGGAAGATGGCGAGCAGGCAAGGAGTGATTGTAAGAGGGACAGAGAGAGAAATAAGAGAGAGATAAAAAGGGGGGGGGGAGTAATAAATAAATAAATAAGGGCTGGGGTAAGAAGGGGAGGAGAGGCATTTATCAAGGGGATAAATAATGTCATGGCTGATTGGATCTCACGGCCGGCCATTCAGACCATACACATAGGGGTTGACTATGCCAGCATGGCAGCTGACCTAGAGGTCCAGACTTACTGAACAACAATCATGGGCTTGAGGTTGGCTGACATTAAGTTTGCGGAAGCTGGTGTTTCTCTCCTGTACGAGGTCTCATCCGGTCACTCTTGCTCTATAGTGCCCACAAACTGGAGACGGACTGTTTTCAACTCTATATGTGGCTTCTTGCATCCAGGCCAGAAGGCCTACAGAAACTGGTTGCACTAAAGTTTGTTTGGCAGGACCTCAGAAGGGATGCGTGTGATTGGACTGCAGCTTGTGTGGAGTGCCAGAGGGCAAAAATTAACCATCAAGTTCAGGCGCCATTGGCACCTTTTGAGGTCCCTGAGTGATGGTTTGACATTGTCAATGTGGACCTTGTTGGTCTTCCCCTCTTCCTGTGCCTTATATATTATAGAAACATATAAAATTATGAAAGGGATAGATAAGATAGAGGCAGGAAAGTTGTTTCTGCTGGTAGGTGAGACTAGAACTAGCGGACATAGCCTTAAGATTCCGGGGAGTAGATTTAGGATGGAGTTGAGGAGGAACTGCTTTTCCCAGAGGGTGGTAAATCTGTGGAACTCTCTGTCTAATGAAGCAGTGGAGGCTACCTCAGTAAATATATTTAAGACAAAGTTGGATAATTTTTTGCATAGTAAGGGAACTAACAGTATGGGGAAAAGGCAGGTAGGTGGAGATGAGTAAGTGGCCAGATTAGACATGATCTTATTGAATGGTGGAGCAGGCTTGACAGGCCAGATGACCGACTCCTGATCCTATTTCTTATGTTCTTATGTTCTCACCATGATGCACCATACCACCAGCTGGCCAGTGGTCATCCCTCTAGCATTGATGACAGCCGAAGATCTGGCTTGGGTATTCATCAGCACCTGGGTTGATCAGTTTGACATCCCATCTGAGATTTTCTCTGACCGAAGTCCCCAATTCATTTCAGAGCTCTTGACTGCGGTGGCTCAGAACTTTTGCATTAGCCTACATCACACCACGGCGTATCACCCGCAATCCAATGGCCTATGAGAGCAGTTTCACCAGTCCTTAAAGGCTGCTCTTAGGGCTTCCCTGATGGATGAGTGTTGGCTTGATCATCTCCCATGGGTCTTGCTGGGGCTCAGAACTACTCCAAAAGGACCTGCAGTTGTCTGTAGCTGAGTTGGTATATGGGCAACCATTACAAGTGCCAGGCAGCTCATCTGAGCTCCAGACAGGCTCGCAATGCCAGTTTTAGTGAATTCTGGGGGGGTGTCTGTGTAGGATAACATAATTGAGAGAAATATACATCATTCACAATCACAGACATTGATCTGGGGTTTCACTTTAAGAGGCTGGTCTGACGTGATGACATTGTTATATAAGGATTTTTTAGCGCACTTTTCTGTTTAGGCTTTAGAGTTCAATAAAATGAGCTACAGGTTTCATTAAACATAAAATGCCTCACTTCATCTTATTTGTGAAAACCTACACTTTCATTATTTCGTTAAAAGGCAGCTGCGGATCATGATAGTGGACCTGAGCTCTGACCAACAACCAATCCAGAAATCAGAAGTTTGAGAGGAGGAGATTTCACTCAGCTTCACTGGCTGGGTAGAAAAATGCAACTGCAGGTCGTGACAGCAGAGTTGAGCTCTGACTCGTGACCAACTGGCGTTTGGGATTGATTAGCAACAGCAAATTAAAGGAAGGCAGGGACTAGCATAACAGCCATTATCGCAGTGGCCATCTTCTGAGTGGACAGAGTTAGAGTGGCGATCTTGAGGCTGTAGCTCTTCAAGGCATCAGTGAAGAGAGGTTTCAGTCAGAGAAAGCATTAAAGAAAAGAAAAGCTCCAGGTAAAGTCTTTTATCTTTCACTTCTGCTCAATTAGAACAGTAGAGATGCCAGGCAGGATAGATGAATGCTCCTCTTGTGGGATGTGGAAGGCAGGGAGACCTCTAGTATCCCTGACGACTACAGCTGCGAGAAGTACATCCATCTGCAGCTTCTAACAATTAGCGTTAAGGAAGTGGAGCTGGAACTGGGTGAATTCCGGATCATTCAGAAGGCTGAAGGGGTGATAAATAGGACATATGGGGAGGTGGTTATACCCAAGGTGCAGGACACAGTAAACTGGGTGACAATCAGGAAGGAGAAAGGGTTTAAGGAGCCAGTGCAGAGTACCTTTGTGGCCACCCCCCTCAAAAACAAGTATATCACTTTGGATACAAGGTTGAGGGGATGACCTAAGAGAGGAAAGTCACAGAGATCGGATCTCTGGTACTGAGTCGTGCTCTGTGACTCAGAAGGGAAGGGGGAAAATAAGGCACACTGTGGTGATAGGGGATTTGCTAATTAGGAGAATAGACATGAGGTCCGTGGGAGAGAACAAGATCCCCAGATGGTATGTAGCCTCCCGGTTGCTAGGGTCTGTGACATCTCAAATCAAGTCCTTAGCATTCTTAAGGAAGCGGCCATGGCCCATGTAGGTACCAATGACATGGGTAGGATGAATGATGAGGTTCTGCATAAGGAGTTCAGGAATTAGGTGCCATCTTAAAAGACTGGAACTCCAAGGGTTGTGATGTTAGGATTGAAACCTGTGCCATGTGCTAGAGAGGCCAGAACTAGGAAGATTACATAGTTTAACACGTGGCTAAGGAGTTGGTGTAAGAAGGAGGACATAATATTTTTGGATCATTAGGCTCTCTAATGAAGGGACGGTTTGCACTTGAACTGGAGAGGGACTAATAATGTAGCTAGTTAATGTAGAAATGTAGAAAGTTTGTTAATGCTGCATGGTGGGATTTAAACTAGAATTGCAGGGAGATGGGAACTAGAGTGCCAGTAAAGTTAGTAGAAAGGTTGTGTAGGCAAATGTTGGTAAGACTTCAGACAAAGGCAGGAATCAAAGATTGAGCATGGTATGACTAGTGTCTTAAGCTGCACACATTTCAATGCAAGACTTATAGTAGGAAAGGTGAATGAGCTTGGCATGGATCAACACCTGGAATTATGATATTGTAGCCATTAGTGAGACTTTGTTGTAGGAGGGTGTGGTAGAAATGTTCAAACTAGGGTATGATGGGATATTTGACCATTCTGAAGCAGCTGGGCTTAAAACTGCTGATTGCAAGTTGAGAATAACCTTGAATGATAAGCACAGTGCCAGGAACTCCAATAACAACGTCCCTGTAACCAGGAGGGAGAATGTGTCTGGGGGTAAACTATGAGTCTTGATAACAGGAAATAGGATGAACTGTTAGACTCATGCTGAGAGATAATTGACATCTTTTAAGTGATTGATCAAGTACTGACCGTGTGATGTCAAAGTTACGTGAAGTTGTCTGTCTTGCTGTATAAATATGAGCTCTGTATAACCTAAAAATCACAGCTCTGGTGGCAGTGGAGACTGCTGCAGACTCTCCATGATATCATGTTAATAAACTCTTAAAACGAAACTTGAAGTCACTCTGGTGTTCTTAGCTAGTGTTTCCACAACGGAGGGGCAGGGCTGGAAGCTCAATATTCTAGGTTTCTGTTGTTTTAGACATGACAGAGTGGGAGGGATTGAAGGAGGGCGCGTTGCTAGTCAGGGAAAACTTCACAGCAGTGCTCCGTCAGGACAGACTGGAGAACAGAACTGGTGAGACATTATGGGTGGAAAAGAGAAATTAGAAAGGTATGATCATGTTAATGGGATATATTGCAGACTACCCAACAGTCCCAGAGATTTAGAGGAACAAATTTGTAAAGAGATCATAGACTGTTGTAAGAAAAATAAGGTTGTTATAGTTGATGATTTTAACTTTCCACATATTTACTGGGAATCCCATACTGTAAAAGGACCAGTTGGGACAGTTTGTCAACTGTGTTCAGGAAAGTTTCCTTCATCAATATGTACAAATCCCAATGAGAGAGATTGTGATAACTGGAACTGCTATTAGGGAATGAGACCTGGCAGTTGATAAAAGTTTGCGTAGGGAAGCGCTTTGTTTCCCATGACCACAATGCCATTAGTTTCAAAGTAAATATGCAAAGAGATAGATCTGATCGGTGAGTTGAAATTCTAAGTTGGAGAAAGGCCAGTTTTGACGGTTTCAGTAATGATCTGGCAGAAAGGAATTGGGACAGGCTGTTTTCTAGCAAAGGTGTACTTGGAAATTGGAGGAACACACATCAAAGTTGTTGGTGAACGCAGCAGGCCAGGCAGCATCTGTAGGAAGAGGTGCAGTCCTTCCTACAGATGCTGCCTGGCCTGCTGCGTTCACCAGCAACTTTGATGTGTGTTGCTTGAATTTCCAGCATCTGCAGAATTCCTGTTGTTGGAAATTGGAGGCCTTCAAATGAAAAATTTTGAGAGTACAAAGCTTATATGTGCCTGTCAGAATAAAAGGTAAGAATACCAAGTATAAGGTGCTTTGGTTTTCACAAGATATTGAGGCTCAGGTTAAGAGAAAAAAAAGGGTGTATAGCAGGTAAAGGCAAGATGGAGCATATGAAGTGCTTATGGAGTACAAAAATGCAAGAGAACACTTAAAAAAACCAGGAAGACTAAAAGAAGGCATGAAATTGCCCTAGCAGACAAGGTGAAGGAAAATCCTAAAGGTTTCTATAGATATATTAAGAGCAAAAGGATTGCAAGGGATAAAATTGATCCTCTGGGTCTGGAAGATCAGAATGGAAATCCAGGTGTGGAGCCAAAGCAGATTGGGAAGATCTTAAATGCATTTTTTCCATCTGAATTTACTCGGGAGATGGATTCTGAGTATATAGAAGTGAAGTAAAGGACACTGTACATTACAGAAGAGGAAGTTTTTGCTACCCTGAGGGAAAAAAGTGTGGGTAGATCCCCAGGGCCTGACAAGATACAAGTGCAGAAATTGCCAGTGTCCTAGCAAAGATATTTAAAACATCCTTAGTGACAGGATAGGTACCAAAGAATTGGAGGATAGGAGGATAGCCAATACTGTTCCTCTGAAAAAAAAATTTTAAACAAACCAGGAAATTACGTACCGATGTGTCTGACATCAGTTGTGGGAAAGTTATTGGAATGCATTCTAAGAGACCAGATATATAATTATTTAGTACCAGGGTTCGTGGTGTTTCTGAGCATGTCCACAATATCCTGAAATAGAAGGGTCAACGGCCAGAGGTCGTGGTACATATTAGTACCAATGACATAGGTAGAAAAAGGGTGGAGGTCCTGAAAGCAGAATACAGGAGGTTAGGAAGGAAGCTGAGAAGCAGGACCTCAAGGGTAGTAATCATGGGATTGCTGCTTGTGCCAAGTAACAGTGAGTATAGGAATAGGATGAGGTGGAGGATAAATGTGTGGCTGAAGGATTGGAGCAAGGGGCAGGGATTCAGATACTTGGATTGTTGGGACCTCTTCTGGGGCAGGTATGATCTGTACAAAAAAGACAGGTTTCACTTGACTCCAAGGGGGACCAATATGCTGGCAGGGATGGTTGCTATTGCTGTTGGGGAGGGTTTAAACTAGATTTGCAGGGGAATGGGAACCGGAGTGAAGAGACAAAGGATGAGGCAGTTAGCACACAAGTAGAGACAGTTTGTAGGGAGTTTGTGAGAAAGATTTGGCAGAGATGCACTCATCCAGATGGTTTGAAATGTGTCTATATTAATGCAAGGAGTACCACAAACAAGGTGGATGAACTGAGAGCATGGATCAATTTGTGGAACTATGACATTGTGGCCACTACAGAGTCTTGGATGTCTCAGGAGCAGGAAAGACTGCAAAGTGTGCAAAAAGAACAGAGAGGGAAGCAAAAGAGGTGGGGGCGTAGCTTTACTAATTAGGGATAGCGTCATGGCTGCAGTAAAGGAGGAAGTCATGGAGGGATGGTCTACTGAGTCAGTGTGGGTGGAAATCAGAAATAAGAAAGGGTCAATAACTCTACTAGGTGTTTTTTATAGACCCCCAATGGTAACAGGGATATCGAGGAGCAAATAGGGAGGAAGATTCTGGAATGGTGCAATAATAATAGAGTTGTTGTGATCAGAGATTTTAACTTTCCTAATATTGACTGGCATCCTTAGAGCAAGGGGTTGAGATGGAGTAGAGCTTGTTAGGTGTGTTCAAGAAAACTCCTGATGCAGTATATAGATAAGCCAACTAGAGGAGCGGCTGTACTTGATCTAGTATTGGGAAATGAACCTGGTCAGGTGCCAGATCTCTTGGTGGGAGAGCACTTTGGAGGTAGTGATCACAACTTTATCTCCTTTATTACAGCACTGGTGAAGGATAGGAGCAGACAATTTGGAAAAACATTTTAATTGGGAGGGAGGGAAATATGATGCTATTAGGCGGGAACTTGGGAGCATAAGTTGGGAGCAGATGTTCTCTGGGAAATGCATGGCAGAAATGTGGCAAATGTTCAGGGGACATTTGCATGAAGTTCTGCATAGGTATGTTCCATTGAGGCAGGGAAAGGATGGTAGAGTGAAAGAACCATGGTGTACAAAGGATGTAGAAAATCTAGTTACAAAGAAAAGAAAAGCTTACAAAGGGTTCAAGAAACTAGGTACTGTTAGAGCTCTAGAAAATGACAAGGTTGCCAGGAAAGAGCTTAAGAATGAAATTAGGAGAGCCAGAAGGAGCCAAGAGAAGGCCTTGGTGAGCAGAATTAAGGAAAACTCCAAGGCATTCTACAAGTATGTGAAGAGCAAGAGGATGAGCAGTGTGAGAATAGGACCAATCAGGAGCATTAGTAGAAACATATGCATGGAGCCAGAGGAGGTAGTGGAGGTAATTAATCAATACTTTGTTTCAGTATTCACCAGTGAAAAAGACCTTGGCAATTGTGGGAATGACTTACAGTGGACTGAAATGCTTGAGCATGTACACATTAAGAAAGAGGATGTACAGAAGCTTTTGAAAAGCATTAAGTTAGATAAGTCACGAGGACCGGATGAGATATACCCCAGGCTACTGTGGGAAATAAAGAAGGAGATTGCTGAGCCTCTTGCAATGATCTTTGCATCATCAAGAGAGGTGGGAGAAGTACTGGAAGATTGGAGGATTGGAAATGTTGTTCCCTTGTTCAAGAAAGGGAGTAGAGATAACCCAGGAAATTATAAACTAGTGAGCCTGACTTCAGTGGTGGGCAAGTTGTTGGAGAAGATCCTGTGAGGCAGGATTTATGAGCATTTGGAGAGACATAATCTGATTAGGGATAGTCAGCATGGCTTTGCCAAGGGCAGGTCGTGCCTTACGAGCCTGATTGAATTCTTTGAGGAAATAACGAAACACATTGTTGAAGGTACAGCAGTTGATGTAGTGTATAAGAATTTCAGAAAGGCATTTGATAAGGTTCCCCATGCAAGGTTTATTGAGAAAGTAAAGAGGCATGGGGTCCAAGGAGACCTTGCTTTGGGGATCCAGAATTGGCTTACCTACAGGAGACTAAGGGTGGTTGTAGATGGTTCATATTCTGTATGGAGGTTGGTGACCATTGGTGTTCCACAGAAATCTGTTCTGGGACCCCTTCTCTTTGTGATTTTTATAAATGACCTGGATGAGGAAGTAGAAGGGTGGGTTAGTAAGTTTGCCGATGACGCAAAGGTTGGCGGTGTTGTGGATAGTCTGGAGGGTTGTCAGAGGTCACAGCAGGACATCGATAGGATGCAGAACTGGCTGAGAAGTGATAGATGGACTTCAACCCAAATGTGTGAAGTGGTTCAGTTTGGTAGGTCCAATTTGAAGACAGAACATAATATAAATGGTAAGACTCTTGGCAGTGTGAGGGATCTGAGAGATCTTAGGGTCTGTGTCCATAGGACACTCAAAACTGGTGTGCACATTGACAGTGTTGTTAGGAAGGTGTATAGTGTGTTGGCATTCATCAACCATGGGACTGAGTTCAAGAGATATGAGGTAATGTTACAGCTATACAAGACCTTGGTCAGACCCCATTTGAAGTACTGTGTTCAGTTCTGATCACCTCACTACAAAAAGAATATGGATACTATAGAGAGAGTGCAGAGGAGACTTACAAGGATGTTGCCTGGATTGGAGGGCGTACCTTATGAGAATAGTTTCAGTGCACTTGGTCTTTTCTCCTTGGAGTGACGGAGGATGAGGGGTGACCTGATAGAGGTGTATAAGATGATGAGGAGCATTGATCGTGTGGATAGCCAGAGGCTTTTTCCCAGGGCTGAAATGGCTAACACTAGGGGTCATAGTTTTAAGGTACTTGGAAATAGGTACCGAGGGAATGTCAGGGGTATGTTTTTCACCCAGAGAGTGGTGCGTGCATGGAATGCACTGCTGGCGGCTGAGGTGGAAGTGGATACAATAGAGTCTTTTAAGAGCCTCTTAGATAGGTACATGGAGCTTATAAAAATAGAGGGCCATGCACTAAGGAAATTCTAGTAGTCTCTAGTGTAGGTTACATGGTTGGCACAACATTATGGGTCAAAGGGCCTGTAATGTGCTGTAAATTTTTATGTTCTATGTTCTATGTTTCATTTGAATAGACATGGACTGATTAAAGATAGTCAGCATGGCTTTATGCATGGTAGGTCATGTCTAACCAATCTTTTAGAATTTTTCAAGGAACTTGCCAAGAAAGTGGATGAAGACAAGGTAGTAGATGTTGTCTACATGGACTCTAGTAAGGCATTTGATAATGTCGCACACGGAAGCTGGTCATGAAGGTTCAGTCGCTCGGAATTCAGGATGAGGTAGTAAATTGGTTTAGACATTGACTTTGTGGAATAAGCCAGAGAGTGATAGTTGAGGGTTGCCTCTCTGATAGGAGGCCTGTGACTAGTGGTATGCCAGAGGGATCAATACTGGGTCCTTTGTTCTTTGTCATCTGTATCAATGATTTGGATGATAATATGGTTAACTGGATCAGCAAAATTGCAGATGACACCAAGATTGGGGTGTAGTGGACAGTGAGGAAGGCTATCATGGCTTGCAGAGGGATCTGCATCAGCTGGAAAAATGGGCTGAAAATGGCAGATGGAACTTAATGCAGACAAGTGCAAAGTTTTCAACTTCGGTAGGACTAACCAGGGTAGGTTTGCTACAATGAATAGTCAGACACTAAGGAGTGTGGAAGAACAAAGGGAATGGGGAATACAGGCCACTGATTCTTGAAACTTCATGTCCCACTAAGAAAAGTGCTAATTCCATTGAAAATGAATAACATTTTCTTATTTTAAATAATCAGGGTTGATCATCTATGGATCTTTTGCACAAATGCAACATTTTTTCATATGTTTGTTTTTAATTTTATAAATTATATGATTATATGATAGCCCAGTACCCGCAAAATCAGTTGTCCTCAGACAAGAGCTTATCATTTCAATTTGATAAAAAAGTGTGAAAAAAACTTTTAAAATGTAAAATATATATGCCAGATGAAAAAGTAGAGTGAAAAACCTCTTTAAAACTAAAAGCAGTGAATTTTCATAATATTTACTCTTATTTTGTGGTTGCTCAAAACGTGTCCCAAGTTTTTGTCAGCACCATCAGATATTTAAAACAATAAAATCAGGCAACCACATGGTCAACTATATTCCTGAGGACCCCCTTTTCACCCTCCACATCTGCTAAATGCAACAAGATCAAACAGGCTCCTGAAAGTTTGCTATTTTTTCAATAATTTTTACATATTTATTGACTCTGCCATAGTTGGTTGCATCAGCAAGGGAGATGAGGCTGAGTACAGGGCTACGGTAGGAAACTTTGTCACATGGTGTGAGCAGAATTATCTGCAGCTTAATGTGAAAAAGACTAAGGAGCTGGTGGTGGACCTGAGGAGAGCTAAGGTACCGGTGACCCCTGTTTCCATCCAGGGGGTCAGTGTGGACATGGTGGAGGATTACAAATACCTGGGGATACGAATTGACAATAAACTGGACTGGTCAAAGAACACTGAGGCTGTCTACAAGAAGGGTCAGAACCGTCTCTATTTCCTGAGGAGACTGAGGTCCTTTAACATCTGCTGGACGATGCTGAGGATGTTCTACGAGTCTGTGGTGGCCAGTGCGATCATGTTTGCTGTTGTGTGCTGGGGCAGCAGGCTGAGGGTAGCAGACACCAACAGAATCAACAAACTCATTCGTAAGGCCAGTGATGTTGTGGGGATGGAACTGGACTCTGTCCCGGTGGTGTCTGAAAAGAGGATGCTGTCCAAGTTGCATGCCATCTTGGACAATGTCTCCCATCCACTACATAATGTACTGGTTGGGCACAGGAGTACATTCAATCAGAGACTCATTCCACCGAGATGCAACACAGAGCGTCATAGGAAGTCATTCCTGCCTGTGGCCATCAAACTTTACAACTCCTCCCTTGGAGGTCAGACACCCTGAGCTGATAGGCTGGCCCTGGATTTATTTCATAATTTACTGGCATAATTTACATATTACTATTTAACTATTTATGGTTCTATTACTATTTATTATTTATGGGCAACTGTAACGAAAACCAATTTCCCCCGGGATCAATAAAGATAAAGTATGACTATGACTATGACTATGTTGCTACTGTCACAACCATGACGTGTCAACACTGTCTCTTTTGTATAGAAAGAATTATTTTTAAGTAGAGGCCAGAGGCAGCTAGCAACAGAGGGAAAACAAGATGTCTCCTGTATACAACTCATGCATGTCATGTAAAAAAGTGTGTTTTTGTCACTATCGTTGGACGTCAACACCATCAGGTTTTCTGTCTGACGGTGGTGACAGATGGTTTGACAGTGTTGACAAAAACATCTAAATCATCCTCAGTGGAGGCTTGAATATAATTTATGATCACAATAGATAGTAATATGGCTTATAATGTTTCATTAACCTTTTTATTTATAATATACATAATTTCCCCTTTATTTCTTCCACACACATGTATCCCCAATGACTAAAATCATAAATGAATTTAGTTGCACCATTTCATAATCATTTTATAAAATTTCACCAAATTAAACATAATTAAATTCAAAGTAATTTTGCACAATTTCATAGTAATTCCATTAAATTCTGACCTTCCTTTTATGTATTTTAGGAAGTTATAGCTAGGCAGCAGCTATCAGTGGAGGAGTGAAGGAGAAGAAACAGGGAATACCAAAAAAAGCGGAGAGAGAAAATATATAGTGAGCCAGAGTTAAAGGAGGAGAAACTGAGAAAGGAAAAGCAAGGAGGAAGAAGAGAGTAGAGGATGGGAAGATAAAAACTATCAGTGATTTGAATGAAAGGGAAAAGAGGAGTAAGAGAAAGGTGTGGAAACATAGACAGCAAGAGTCAAGACAGCATAACAGGAAGGGCCCAGAACACCCAGAAACTCCTCCAGATAGTTCATTGGATCAGACTATACAGGAGCCAGCTCGCAGTATCCAGTCTATAGCAGGGGGAAGGGAAAGAAAGAAAACAAGAGCAAGATACTTGACAGAGAGATGAAAGCTTTGAAAAATAAACTTCAAGAGATAATAAAAGATAGGAACAAACTGAAAAAGCGATGGTGACGAGAGCAAACTAGAAATACGACAGATATATCTGCTGGTGTCAATAATTGTGGAGATTGGTTTGCAGTCATTTATGCCCAAAATTGGTGGTTAGCAAAGGCTGTCACTGTGGATGCTCATCATCAAGATGTTCAAGTGGAGTTTCTCCACCGTCATGGGCCCAACACACGCTTCCATCCAAAACCAGATGGAAAGGATATGTGCTTCGTACCAGTTGAAGATATTCTGGTCAAACTGATGGAGCCATCATCACCGGGTCATGCAAGCAGGATGAGGGAGATCTGCCACCTGTTTGCTGAAGTCATGGACTTCATAGAGAAGGAGCATATTAATCGTCTACTTCCTGATAAAGCTGACTGAACGTTTTCGAAGCTTTTCAAGCACAGAAATGGATGGAATTTTTTTTTAGTTCCTGGTGTGTTTTCTGATGTTTAATCTTAAACATTGCAGTTGTACTGTAGTTTTTATTTTGCTGTTTACCATTGTTGTTAATACTTACAGAAGGATAAAATGTACATGACAAATTGTTATTTTCTGTACCAAGTTGTTAAATAAAGTTGTTAAGCAAGAAAGCATTGACTTGAGTGGTGAAAGGGTTGGAATTGTTTGTTGTAATTAGGCCACTGCCACCACCGTCAGGTCTCAGTCACCACTGTCAGATGGAACTTTCTTTGTTTTAAATTATGCTTACAATCTGTTCCTCCAAAACAGTTGATTTATTAAAGTAATTGTCTCTTTAAAATTAAAAATGTGTTTTTAATGTCCAAAATTGTTATTTTGTATATTTAATGCTAATGATAAAAGTTGAATGGTGTAAGAGTTTTTAAAGGAGTACACGTGAAATAGTATAAAAAATGAACAAAAGTGAATATTCAACATTTAACAGTGTATATGTGTATCTATGGTGTAGACACAATAATTTAAAAGTTCTAAATCTATAAGACTAAATAGATAGGAATAATTAGCTTTTTATTGTGTCTGACTTTGTTTGCAAAAACTAAATAATGACAGGAAAAACACATATTTTATGAAAAAATTACAAAATCAGGAGGTTGCACCAAAATATTGTTTGATTGCTGAGACCTTGTTCTATAAACATATAAGTTTTGATTTCTTAACACCTAAAAGTTTTTCTTTGCAAAATTAAAACCTGTTTTATACAAATTCTCAAGAATCAGTGAGGCACATAATTCGTTGAAAGTGAAGATAGGATTGTGTTGCACATTGGCCTTCATAAATCAAAGTATTGAGTACAGGAGATGGGATTTAAAGTTGAAGTTGTATAAGATGTTGGTGAGGCCTAATTTGGAGTACCATGGGCAGTTTTAGTCTCCTGCCGTCAGGAAAGATGTAAACAATGTTGAGAGAGTACAGAGAAGATTTTTAAAGATGTTGCTGGGTCTGGATGACCTGAATTATAAGGAAAGGTTGAATGAGTTAGGACTGTATTCTTTAGAACATAGAAGATCTAGAAGAGATTTGATAAAGGTACACAAATTTATGAGGAGTATAGATAGGGTAAATGCATACAAGCTCTTTCCACTGAGGTTGGATGGGACTGCAACCAGAGATCATGGTCTAAGGATGAAAGGTGAGAAGTTTAAGGGGAACTTGAGGGGAAACAGCTTCTCTAAGAACGTTACGAGAATAAGCTGCCAGCACATGGTATATGTGAGCTTGATTTCAAAGTTTAAGAGAAGTTTGGATAGTTGCATGGATGGTAGGAGTATGGAGAACTTTGGTCCTGATGCAGGTCTATGGGAGTAGGCAGTTTAAATGGTTTTAGCATGGATTAGATGGGCAAAGGGCCTGGTTCTGTGCTGTACTTCTCTATGACTCTATGACATCACAAAACCAGCCTCCCTTGTATGGATTTCATATACTTCTTGCCACCTCAGAAAAACAGCCAGTATAATCAAAGAGCTCAGCCACCCCAGAAATTCTCTCTAACATCAGACTCAAGATATAAAAGCCTGAAAGCACGTACCACCAGGCTCAAAGACAACTTCTGTCCCACTGTTATCAGCCTCTTGAATGGATCTTCTTTGTGATAAGACAGACTCTTGGCCTCGCAACCTACCTTGCTATAATCTTGCATCTTATCATTTATCTGCACTACATTTTTTGTAAGATTTTACACTTTATTCTGCAATGTTATTGTTTTAACTTGTTCTATCTCAATGCACTTTTTAATGATCTGAACTGTATGAACAGTATGCGCAATAAGCTTTTTACTGTATCTTGGTGCATATGACAATAATAAACCAATACCCATACCAATACATCCTTCCTAATAGTATGGCAAACAGAACTGCAAACAACATTCCATATGACCTCACTGAAGTTTTATTCAGCTGCACGATAATTTGCCAAATTTTATACTAATTGCCCTTATCAATGAACCATCTATCATTGTCAAATGACTTACTAAAATCCGTGTAGACAAAATCCATAACTCTTCCTTCATCAATTACCTTCGTCACCTCATTGTAAAACTCAATCATGTTAGTAAGACACAACTTTCCCTATATAAAACTATGATGACTATCCCTAATTAAGCAACGGTTTCAAAATGCTCATAAATCCAAGCTCTAAGAATCTTCTCCAATAGCTTCCCTACTATTGACGTAAGAATCAGTGGTCTATTCATTCTAGCATTATCCCTATTTTAGTAATAATAGAACATTAATAACTATTTGTCAGTCCTTCAGATGTCACCCATAGCTAGAAAGGATAAAAAGACATTGACCAAGCCCTCAGCAATATTATTTCTTGCCTCTTTCAATAACCAGGGGTATATTCCATTTAGCCCTGGGAATTTAACCAATTTAATGTTCTTTATGAGACCCAACATTATCTCTTCCTTTACATAAAAATACCCTAGTGTATTATCACATTCCATACTGATCTCACAGCCCCCATGCCTTCTTCTCAGTAAATACTCATGCTGCAGAGTACTCATTTAGGATCTTGCTCGCATGTTCCATCTCCAAGCAAATGTTCCTCTTTTATCTTTGAGTGGTCCTATCCACTCCCTAGTTATTCTCTTGCTCTTGATGTATGTATAGAATGCCTTACAATTCTCTTCAACCCTACAGACCAAAGACTTCATGATCGCACCTGAAGTTTCCTTCTTAACTTTTTCTTTTCTAGCTTAATTATAATCTTCAAGGGCCCCATTTGATTTTAGCTTTGTAAACCTTCCCTACATTTCCTTTTCCTTCTTGACTAAATTCACCACCTCTCTCAATATCCAAGGTTCCCTTACTTTGCCATTCTTGTCCTTCCTTCTTACTGGAACATATCTGTTCTGTAATCTGTGCAACTGGTCTTTAAGCATCCTTTTCACGTTAGATAAGGTCTTGTTCAATGGTAACTGTTCCCAATTCACTCTCTCTAGTTCCTGTCTAATATCCTTCTAAGTTTTCCTGCTCCAACTTAATACTCCCCTGCATAGTACAGTCTTATCCTTATCTATAGTTTTCTTAAAATTTGAGTTGTGATCACTGTTCCCTCACTCTTCTTCCACCAAAGGTCAGTTACCTAGCCAGGCACATTACCTACACCGGGTCCCATATGGACCCTTCTCTTGCTGGACTATCTAAATTAAGAAACCCTCCTGGATGCTCCTAACAAATTCTGCCTCATCTAACACTCTTGTACTCAGGAGGTCCAGGTTTATGTTTGGGAAGTTAAAGACACTGACAACAAAAACCCCATTGATTTTACACCTCGCCACAATCTATCTTCATATCTGTTCCTCAATGTTGAGTGCCTATTGGGATCTGTGGTGTAATTCCATCAGAATGATTGCATTTTTCTTATTTTTGATTTCTACTCATGTATACTCAGTAGATGAGCTCACTGTTATATTTCAATTGAGTATAGCTGTGGTGTTATCTCTGATTAATAGTACATTTCCCCCCTCCCCTCCCCCACCACATACACTTTTTTACCTCCTTCTCATTCAAAAACCTGAAAAATTAAACATTAAACCTGTTCCTCTTGCAACCAAGTCTCTGCATGACCACAACATTACAGTTCCATGTACTAATCCATGCTTTATGTTCATCATCCTCACCCTTTATACCTCTCAATAAGAATAAACACACCATCCCATTATGCTGCTTCCGTCTTTCCTTCATCATAGTTTTACCAGTTCCTTTTCTTTCAATCCCTTCATTTTCTAATTTGGTGCTCTGGTTCCTATCCCCATCAATAGTTCTTTCACAAAAATACTAAACTCACACTGATCCACCTTATACTGAGTTATCAAGAGTTTTGCTCACTAATTAACCTCTCTAAATCCCTTTAGATATAGCAGAGCCCAGAAAGTAATTTGGGCAGCTCCAAAAGTAATGCTCATCTTTCACTATGTCCTTAAACTACATTTTTCAATTACATGATCTTTCTTTAAAAAGAGATCACAAATTCATCCTGAAAAATACTCAGGAGATCAGAGATAATCAATCGAAAGAGTTAATGTCAATGGCCATTTCTCAGATTTAGGAAAATATTTGAGAGAGGTGAAGGGAAAACCAGGAATCTCTTACAGAATGGAGAGCAAAAAGGCACGAAAACCTTCATCATCAATAACGTAAATAGAGGAATATGAATGAAGCTAAAGGAAAAAGAAAAGACGCAAACAAGAGGAATTCTGTAGATGCTGGAAATTCAAGCAACACACATCAAAGTTGCTGGTGAACACAGCAGGCCAGGCAGCATCTCTAGGAAGTGGTACAGTCGACGTTTCAGGCCGAGACCCTTCGTGAAGGCTCTCGGCCTGAAACGTCGACTGTACCTCTTCCTAGAGATGCTGCCTGGCCTGCTGCATTCACCAGCAACTTTGATGGAAAAAGAAAAGTATACATTGCTAGGGTTGTGAGATGCAGAACGCTATTGATGGAAATCTGAAATAAAAGAGAATGTAGGAAATGCCTAGCAGATCAGGCAACAATTGAGAGAGTAAAGAAATATTGCTCGGTTCTGACATAAAGTGGAAAAACTGGTTATTATTGAACTTAATATTGAGTCTTGATTGCTGTAATGTGTTATTATAGGATAACTTGATAACTTTACCAGAACATTATAGGAATTTAAAGGAACTATTTTCTCCATTGCTCCCTGGCTTACTCTTTCATTTTCACCAATAATCACTCCCCTTCTCATGGCATCACTTCTTGCAGGACCTGCTCTTTTATGTCATTCTTGTCTACCATCCAGAGATCCAAATGCTCCTTCCAGGAGAAGAAATGCTTCACCACACTTCCTCAAATTTAGTGCTCTGGATTCAGTGCTATGAATGTTCTCTCCTATACTTTGGAGAAACAGACTGGGTAATCACTGTGAAGAACGCCTCTGCTCAGTCAGCAGTCGTACCCTTGCCCTTACAGTTGGCTCTCACATAATAGACAATAAACCATAGGTGCAGGAGTAGGTCATTCGGCCCTTTGAGCCAGCACCGCCATTCACTGTGATCATGGCAGATCATCCACTATCAGTATCCAGTTCCTGCCTTATCCCCATAACCTTTGATTCCACTATCTTTAAAAGCTCCACCATCCAGAGACTTGGCCTCCACAGCCTTCTGGGGCAGAGCATTCCACAGATCCACCGCTCTCTGGGTGAAAAAGTTTTTCGTCAACTCCGTTCTAAATGTCCTACCCCTTATTCTTAAACTGTGGCCTCTGGTTCTGGACTCACCCATCAGCGGGAACATGCTTCCTGCCTGCAGTGTGTCCAATCCCTTAATAATCTTATATGTTTCAATAAGATCCCCTCTCAGCCTTCTAAATTCCGGAGTATACAAGCCCAGTCACTCCAATCTTTCAACATATGACAGTCCTGCCATCCCAGGAATTAACCCTGTGAACCTACGCTGCACTCCCTCAATAGCAAGAATATCCTTCCTCAAATTTGGAGACCAAAACTGCACACCGTACTCCAGGTGTGGTCTCACCAGGGCCCTGTACAGCTGCAGAAGGACCTCTTTGCTCTTATACTCAATTCCCCTTGTTATGAAGGCCAGCATGCCATTAGCTTTTTTCACTGCCTGCTGTACTTGCATGCTTGCTTTCAGTGACTGATATACAAGAACAGTTAGATCTCGTTGTGTTTTCCCTTTTCCTAACTTGACTCCATTTAGATAATAATCTGCCTTCCCGTTCTTACCACCAAAGTGGATAACCTCACATTTATCCACATTAAGCTGCATCTGCCATGCATCTGCCCACTCACCCAGCCTGTCCAAGTCACCCCGCATTCTCATAACATCCTCCTCACATTTCACACTGCCTCCCAGCTTTGTGTCATCAGCAAATTTGCTAATGTTACTTTTAATTCCCTCACCTAAATCATTAATATATATTGTAAACAGCTGCGGACCGAGCACTGAACCCTGCGGTACCCCACTGGTCACCGCCTGCCATTCTGAAAGGGACCCGTTAATCGCTACTCTTTGTTTCCTGCCAGCCAGCCAATTTTCAATCCATGTCAGTACTCTGCCCCCAATACCATGTGCCCTAATTTTGCCCACTAATCTCTTATGTGGGACTTTATCAAAGGCTTTCTGAAAGTCCAGGTGCACTACATCCACTGGCTCTCCCTTGTCCGTTTTCATAGTAACATCCTCAAAAAATTCCAGAAGATTAGTCAAGCACGATTTCCCCTTCATAAATCCATGCTGACTCGGACCAATCCTCTTACTACTATTCAGATGTGTCGTAATTTCATCTTTTATAATTGACTCCAGCATCCTTCCCACCACCGACATCAGGCTAACCAGTCTATAATTCCCTGTTTTCTCTCTTCCTCCCTTCTTGAAGAGAGGGACAACATTAGCCACCCTCCAATCCACAGGAACTGATCCCGAATCTATAGAACATTGGAAAATGATTACCAATGCGTCCACAATTTCTAAAGCCACCTCCTTAAGTACCCTGGGATGCAGACCATCAGGTCCCGGGGACTTATCAGCTTTCAGACCCAACAGCCTATCCAACACCATTTCCTGCCTAATATAAATTTCCTTCAATTCATTCATTACCCTAGGTCTTTTGGCCACTATTACATCTGGGAGATTGTTTGTGTCTTCCCTAGTGAAGACGGAGCCAAAGTACCTGTTCAACTCGTCTGCCATTTCCTTGTTCCCCATAATAAATTCACCCGCTTCTGTCTTCAAGGGCCCAATTTATCTTTCACATTAATCTTTCACCTCCGCAGTTATAACATTGCCATTGTAACTTGGTAAATCTCCTGCCCAACACTTCATCTTCTGATTAGCTGTTTATAGACTACTATAATAAATTATTATCTTTTTTCTTTGCTACTTATTATCCCCACCCAGCTTTCCTAATGCCAGAGCAAATCCTCATTTTGCTGATCCTTCCAATAACCTTGGAATATTCAATTCTCAGCTATATTTACCTTGCAATCATACCCCTGCAATGTCCGTTAAATTACAATTAACCTGCATTGATGGCATTAATCATTCTTCTTATGCATTTAGATAAAGAACTTTTCAGCCTTAAAAAAAAGTAACACAGTTTTATTAATCTCTCCTTCCCTCAGCATTCCTTGTCCACAATTTATCTTAGAACTTTCAGGAGACCTGTTGAAAATTAAATGAGAAAAACATCTGTAAGGTATCTACTTCCAGTATACGATGGTGCTGGTGATGCCCAATGTCTACTTATTGGTGGCAAACAAAAAAAGAAAACTGTTAAGTACCTCATTAATAACACTTTTTTAAAAATAACAATCACCACTGTTAATCGTGGAGAGTTGAACAGAGGCAAGGTGAGTAAAGTGAAAGTGGAGACGAGCCATGGTTGAGGCAAACAGAGGTGGAGGTGCAGTCAAAGCAGAGTCGAGGTGTTTCTGCCTGATGTTTCACTGATTTAAGCACTGGGCTGAATTGGAAAGGTTGGGTACGGGCCAAATTGTGGCATGGGGAATCCAGGCCCTAGAGTGGTTCAAGAGCGAGGAGCGATACGATGTTTGATGATCTAAGCGCCAGGACAGATTGAAAAGGTTAGGCTTTCTGGACCAGGGGTGAGAGACAGGCCAGTTCTGATCGCTGCTCCACGATGTTTACTCAGTTCTGCGCTGAACTGAGGCTGAGGCCTGCGCCAGCTGCCGTGATGCTTGGCTTCGTGTTGTTCGTAAAGCTTCATACTTTAATGCTATTTTCTTTCTTTTATTGTTTACACAATTTGTTTTTTTTTCTCTCTGCACATTGGGTGTTTGACTGTCTTCTTTTTTTAATGGGTTCTATTAGGGTTTCTTTATTTTGTGGCTGCCTGTAAGGAGATGAATCTCGAGGTTGTATAATGTATACCTACTTTGATAATAAATGTACTTTGAACTTGGAACATTAGTCAAGCTAACCGTGCTACCTGTCAAAATGAATAAGCAAGATCTATGTTCTATATTGCTATTGCGCTGGTTGATTAGTTAGTGTTTTTTCGTGTTGTTAATAACAGTACTGTTTTTATGGTGTGGACCATCTGCAGTGATGCTACTCCCAATTGTATATATCACATTTTAAATATAAACATTTTCCTTGAGCGCTTTATTCTCAAATGTATTGGAAAGGAGTATATATGCAATTGAAGTGAATGTGAATCAACCTTAACATAGAGTGGTAAGTATTATCATTATTTTATTTCCAACCGATCAATTTTAGGGTGAGAGGGTGCCCTGAGGGGCAATGTTTTCATACAGAGGATGGTGAGTATATGAAATGGGCTGCAAGAGGAAGTGAAAGAGGCAGGTACAATGGTATAATTTAAGAAGCGGTTTGATAGGTACATGCAGGGAAGGGTCTTGAGGGGTATGGGTCGAACACAGGAAATTTGGACTAGCTGGGTGAGCACTGTGGTTGGCATGGACTCATTGGACCAAAGCACTTACATCTGTGCTGTATTGTTCTGTAACTGTGACTGTATGATTTTCATCACTTTGGGTTTTAGTTCTACATGTGTGTAATTTAATGAGAGACTGCAATTTTATCACCAAATTCTGGTACTTATCTTGAAAGAGATGAAGTTAGTAAGTTAATATTGAAAAAATGAATTAAATAGAACTTCATCCCAATGCATTTACTATCATAATAAAATACATTCTGTATGAACAGATGAAATTCAATAGTTTTATGTAAATGAGAAAATCTCTTTAACTGTTGTGTATACAGTAGAGAGGTGAGTATAACCTAGGAAAAGTGGTGAATGAAACATGATGAATGAACTTAGAGCATCTAAAACACATAGTTCTATTTTTGCCTCAGTAATGGACCACAGTTTTGCAGAAAAATAGAGTTTTACAAGATCAGGGAATTTGTGGCCAGTGTGGTATGGACACCAGAGATAAGGGTTTTGTGGTTTTGCTATAGATAGCATGTGCCTGTCGAAGGTCACAATGGGACAGAAATAGGATGCAGAGCTGGGCTGAGAAATAGCAGATGGAGTTCAATCTAGGAAAAGTGTGGAGTTATACACTTTGGAAGTTTGAACTTGAAGGCAGAGTACAAAGTTAATGTAGGATTCTTGGCGGTGTGGAGGGACAGAGAAGATCTTGGGGTCCATATTATTGATACCTCAAAGCTGCCAGGAAAGTTGACAGGGTGATTAAGAAGGCATATGCAGTATTATTGCATGGAGTATACTTCCTCATTATAAGAAGGATGTTGAAGCTTTAGAGAGGGTGCAGAGATGTTTACAAGAGTGTTTCCTAGATTACGGAGCCTGTCTTATTAGAGTAGGTTGAGTGAGCTAGGATTTTTCTTTTTAGGAGCGAAGAAGGATGAGAGGTGGTTTGATAGAGGTGTTCAAAATAATAAGAAGCATAGAGTGAACACCCAGAGATATCTTTCCAAGGGTGGAAATGGCTAATATAAGAGTCTTCTTTTTTTGTAATTTATTTTTTATTGAATTTCATCATCAAACAAGCATTTCCATAAGATGTATTTCAGATACTGTACATATATATCATATAATCATATTTGTCACAAATCTCCACATAATATTTATCTACACTTATAGAAAGGAGAGGAAAGAAAGAACAATTGAAAGAAGAAAACTATGTACAGAGGAGGGAGTGATTTTTTTTTACAACATATTCATTGACTTGTGAGAATAAAATCAGGCCTATGAGGTATTATGCAGTTAAACCATTTTTTCCAGTATGGATCAAATTGTTCCAACTTGGAGAAAGATGGGAGGGGATGTCAGAGGCAGGTGTTTTACACTGAGTGATAAGTGTGTGGAACGTGCTGTGGGGGTGGTGATAAAGGCAGATACATTATGGATGCTTAAGAAACTCTTACGACATGGATGCAAGAAAAACAAAGAGCTTTGTGGGAGGGAAGGGTTAGATTGATCTTGGAGTCGTTTAAATGTCGGCATAACATTGTGGGCCAAAGGGCCTGCATTGTGCTGTACTGTTCAATGTTCAGTCTTTTATGTTCTATTACAAGTGTCCATAGAGTGGTGAAAATGGCAGCTAGAAATTAAACTTAATTGAGAATTCTAAAAATGGGAGATTAGCTCTAAAGGGTATGCAGGGACAAAGGCTTTTGTGTACAAGTGCATAGGTCTTCGAAAATGGCAGGTTGATTTGAGACAGTGATTTGTGAAATTAACAAACAAAGGGGAATTTCATCAAGTCTTTATAAAATACAAGGATATTACATCTGATTCTGGCAGTGATACTTTAAGACGATGTGTGGGTCTTATAATGTGTGCAGGAAAGGATTAGAATGGTCGTTCCAGAGATAAAAGGTTTCAGCATCTTTGAGTAAAGAAGCTTGGGGTGGTTCTTTTAATGAAAAGAAAGTTGAAAATTGATAGTGCATTAATAGAAGCTCATGATGGCTGTGCAATTAGAAGAAAAATACACTCATGGCTCATAGTATCATTGGTTAAGAGAGTGAGTGAAAATATATCAAGCGGATTCTAGATATATCTCCTAATTATAATTTGGAACTCACCTCTAATAACTTGGTTCAAAATAGAGTTATTTAAAAGTTTCAAACAGAATTGTTAGAAATTATTAGATTTTTGAGAGGGCTACAGATAAAAGTAGAAAAGGAACCAGAACATTTATCCTTTAATAATCTCACATCTCACAAGGAGCATGCCTTATGAGAACATGGCCTTTTCTCCTTGGAGCGACGGAGGATGAGAGGTGACCTGATAGATGTGTATAAGATGATGGGAGGCATTGATTGTGTGGATAGTCAGAGGCTTTTTCCCAGGGCTGAAATGGCTAACATGAGAGGGCACAGTTTTAAGGTGCTTGGAAGTAAGTACAGAGGAGATGTTAGGGGTAATTTTTTTACATGGAGAGTGGTGAGTGCATGGAATGGTCTGCCAGTGATGGTGGTGGAGGCGGATATGATAGGATCTTTTAAGAGACTCCTGAATAGGTACATAGAGCTTAGAAAAACAGAGGGCTATGGGTAACCCTAGGTAATTTCTAAAGTAAGTACATGCTCGGCACAGCATTGTGGGCCAAAGGGCTTGTATTGTGCTGTAGGTTTTCTATGTTTCTACATTTCTATTTTTTAAATTTCATCAACTGTTGCAGGGGGATGGGAACCAGAATGCCAGAACAGCTAGTGGAGAGATTGTGGAGGAAGATGTTGATAAGACCTCAGACAGAGTTAGGAATCAAAAGCTTGAGCATTTGCGACTGGTGTCCTGAGCTGTCTGTATTTCAATACAATAAGTATCGTGGGAAAGGTGGAATATAGTGCTGAACATGAGGTAGCTGGTTTACAAACAGAGGCAATGTGGAGTGAGGAGAGGCTGTTGATAGGTCAAAATAGCAGTCAACAGGATTAATTGCAATGTAACAGGTGGACAAAATCAAAAAGGGTGAAAACAGGACTGAAGGTTTGAATGCGCACAGTACACAGAATAAGGTAGATAATCTTGCAGCACAGTTGCATATTGGCAGGTATGATGTTGTAGGCATCACTGAATCATAGCTGAAAGATGATTACAGCTAAGAGCTTAATGTCCAAGGATACACATTGTATCAAAAGGACAGCAAAAAGGCAGAGGGTGCAGCATTGCTCTGTTGGCAAAAAAATAAAATAAAATCCTTAGAAAGAGGTGACAAAGGGTTGGAAAGTGCAGACTCATTGTGGATAGCGCTAAGGAACTACAAGGGTAGAAAGACCCTGATGGGAGTTATATACAGACCCCCAAACAGTAGTAAGGATGTGGCCTACAGAGGATGCAGTAGTGGGCTGAGAAGTGGCAGATGGAGTTCAACCCGGAGAAGTGTGAGGTGGTACACTTTGGAAGGACAAACTCCAAGGCAGAGTACAAAGTAAATGGCAGGATACTTGGTAGTGTGGAGGAGCAGAGGGATCTGGGAGTACATGTCCACAGATCCCTGAAAGTTGCCTCACAGGTGGATAGGGTAGTTAAGAAAGCTTATGGGGCGTTAGCTTTCATAAGTCAAGGGATAGAGTTTAAGAGTCGCGATGTAATGATGCAACTCTATAAAACTCTGGTTAGGCCACACTTGGAGTACTGTGTCCAGTTCTGGTCGCCTCACTATAGGAAGGATGTGGACGCATTGGAAAGGGTACAGAGGAGATTTACCAGGATGCTGCCTGGTTTAGAGAGTATGCATTATGATCAGAGATTAAGGGAGCTAGTGTTTTACTCTTTGGCGAGAAGGAGGATGAGAGGAGACATGATAGAGGTGTACAAGATAATAAGAGGAATAGATAGAGTAGATAGCTAGTGCCTCTTCCCCAGGGCACCACTGCTCAGTACAAGAGGACATGGCTTTAAGGTAAGGGGTGGGAAGTTCAAGGGGGATATTAGAGGAAGGTTTTTTACTCCGAGAGTGGTTGGTGCGTGGAATGCACTGCCTGAGTCAGTGGTGGAGGCAGATACACTGGTGAAGTTTAAGAGACTACTAGACAGGTATATGGAGGAATTTAAGGTGGGGGGTTATATGGGAGGCAGGGTTTGAGGGTTGGCACAGCATTGTGGGCGGAAGGGCCTGTACCATGCTGTACTATTCTATGTTCTCTGTTCTAAATTACAAAGGGAGATAGAAAATGCATGCCAAAAAGACAATGTTACAATAGTCACAGGGGACTTCAATATGCATTGGGAAAATCAGGTTGGTTCTGGATTACAAGAGGGGGAATTTCCAGAGTGCCTATGAGGTGGTCTTTTAGAGCAGCCCACCAAAGGATCAGCTATTCTGGATTGGGTGTTGTGCAATGAACCAGAATTGATCAGAGAGCTTAAGGCAAAAAAAAACACTTGGGGAAAGTGATTAAATATGATTGAAAACAAGAGAAATCTGCAGTTGCAAGCAACACAGACAAGTTTAGTTTCAAGTTACTTATGGATAAGGATAGGTCTGATCCTCGAGTTAAGGTTCTAAATAGGAGAAGGGCCAATTTTAAGGAAATAAGAAAGGACCTAGGAAGAGTGGATTGGGATAAGTTGTTTTCTGGTAAGGATGTGTTCAGTACGTGGAAAGCATTCAAAGGTGAAAATAAGAGAGTGCAGAGTTTGCATGTTCCTGCCAAGATTAAAAGCAAAGTTATCAGGCATAGGGACCCTTGGTTTTCAAGGGATATTGGTGATCCGGTTAAGAAAAAGAGAGAGGTGTATAGCAGGTATAGGCAACAAAGAACAAATGAGGTACTTGAAGAGTATAGAAAATGTAAGAAAATACTAAAGAAGGAAATCAGGAAGGCAAAAAGAAGACATGAGGTTTCTTTGGCAGATAATGTGAAGGTAAACCCACAGGGTTTCTACAAGTATATTAAGAGTAAAAGGATAGTAAAGGACAAAATTGGTCCCCTGGAAGATCAAAGTGGTCATTTATGTGTGGAGCCTCAAGGGATGGGGGAGAGCTTAAACAATTTTTTTGCTTCAGTATTTACTCAGGAAACTGGAATACCGTATATGGAAGGAAGGGAAATGAGCAGCAGTGTCATGGAACCTATAGAGATTAAAGAGGAGGAGGTGTTTGCTGCCTTACAGCGAATAAAGGTAGATAAATCTCCCGGGCCTGACGTGGTATTTCATCGGACCTTGACAGAGACTAGTGTAGAAATTGCAGGGGCCCTGACAGAAATATTTAAAATGTCCTAGGCCACAGGTATGGTGCCGGAGGATTGGAGGGTAGCTCATGTTGTTTCGTTGTTTAAGAAAGGCCCCAAAAGTAAACCAGGTAATTACAGGCCAGTGAGCCTGACATCTGTAGAAGGTAAATTATTGGAAGGTGTTCTGAGAACTCGGATATACATATATTTGGACAGCCAAGGGCTGATTAAAGATAGTCAGCATGGCTTTGTGCATGGTAGATCATGTTTAACGAATCTTGTAGAGCTTTTCGAGGAGGTTAACAAGAAAGTAGATGAAGGAAAGACTGTGGATGTTGTCTACATGGACTTTAGTAAGGCCTTTGACAAGGTCCCACATGGGAGGTTAGTTCAAAAGGTTCAGACACTAAGTATCCATGGAGAGGTTGTACTCTGGATTTGAAATTGGCTGTGTGGGAGAAGACAGAGAGTGGTAGTGGATTATTGCTTATCATACTGGAGTCCTGTGACTAGTGGTGTGCCTCAAGTATCTGTGCTGGGACCATTGTTGTTTGTTGTCTATATCAATGATCTCGATAATAATGTGGTAAACTGGATCAGCAAGTTTGCTGATGACACTAAGATTGGAGGCGTTGTGGACAGCGAGGAAGGCTTTCAAAGCTTGCGAAGGGTTCTGGACCTACTGGAAAAATGGGCCAGAAAATGGCAGATGGAATTAATGCAGACAAGTGTGAGGTGTTGCATTTTGGAAGGACAAATTAAGATAGGACATACACAGTAAATGGTAGGGCACTGAGGAGTGCGGAGGAACAAAGAGATCTGGGAGTTCAGATACATAATTCCCTGAAAGTGGCGTCACAGGTAGACAGGGTTGTAAAGAAGTCTTTTGGCCTGGCGTTCATAAATCAAAGTATTGAGTACAGGAGTTGAGATGTTATGGGGAGGTTGTATAAGACACTGGTGAGACCAAATTTGGAGTATTGCATACAGTTCTGGTCACCTAACTATAGGAAGGATATCAGTAAGATTGAAAGAGTGCAGAGAAGATTTACTAGGATGTTGCTGGGTCTTCAGGAGTTGAGTTACAGGGAAAGATTGAAGAAGTTAGGACTTTATTCCTTGGAGCGTAGAAGAATGAGGGGAGATTTGATAAAGGTTTACAAAATTATGAGGGGTATAGACAGAGATAATGTGAATAGGCTCTTTCCACTTAGATTAGGAGAGATAAATACGAGAGGACATGGCTTTAGGGTGAAAGGGGAAAGGTTTAGTGGGAACATTAGGGGGGAACTTCTTCACTCAGAGAGTGCTGGGAGTGTGGAACGAGCTGCCATCTGACATGGTAAATGCAGGCTCACTCTTAAGTTTTAAGAATAAATTGGATAAGTACATGTATGGGAGAGGCCTGGAGAGTTATGGATTGGACGCAGGTCAATGGGACTAGCAGAATAATGTTTCGGCACAGACAAGAAGGGTCGAATGGCCTGTTTTCTGTGCTGTCGTGTTCTATGGTTCTATGGTTCTAAAATGTAGAAGGAACTTAGCAGGCCAGGCAGCATCTAAGGAACAGAGTACAGTTGGCGTTTTGGGCCAAGACCCTTTATCAGAACTGATATGATCGAATTCTTCCTGAAATTTGCGAGGGAGAAGCTAAGGTCGGATGTATCAGTATTATAGTGGAGATAAAGGAATTCTAGAGGCATGAGAGAGGAGTTGGCCAGAATTGATTGGAAAAGAACACTGGCAGAGATGACAGCAGAGTAGTAATAGTTGGAATTTCCGGAAGCAATTCAGAAGGAACAGGATATATACATCCCAAAGACTAAAGGAAAGATGACACAACCATGGCTAACAAGAGAAGTCAAAGCCAATGATAGAGTAAAGATTAGTGGAAAGTTGGAGGATTAGGAAGCTTTTAAAAACCAACAAAAAGTAACTAAAAAATTCATTAAGAAGGCAACGATGGAATATAAAAGTAATCTGGCCAATAATATCAAAGAGGATATCAAAAGTTTCTTCAGATACATAAAGTGTAAAAGAGAGGTGAGAGTGGATATCAGATTTCTGGGAAATGATGCTGGTGAGGTAGTAAGGGAGGACATGAAAATGGCAGACAAGCTGAGTAAGTATTTTGCGTCAGTCTTCATGGTGGAAGACATAGCAGTATGATGAAAGTTCCAGGTGTAAAGTTAGCATGACAAGAGAGAAGGTTCTTGGCAAAGTGAAACATCTGAAGGTAAACTAGTCACCTGGACCAGATAGTGTACACCCCAGGGTTCTGAAGAGGTGGCTGGAGGCATTAGTAATGATTTTTCAAGAATCACTAGATTCTGGAATAGTACCGGAAGACTGGAAATTTGCAAATGTCACTCCACTCTTCAAGAAGGGAGAGAGGCAGAAGAAAGGAAACTATAGGCCAGCTAGTCTGACCTCAGTGGTTGGGAAGATTTTGGAGTCGATTATTAAGGATGAGGTCTCTGGGTACTTGGAGGCATATAATAAAATAGGCTGTAGTCAGCATGGTTTCCTTAAGGGAAAATCATGCCTAACAGATCTGTTAGAATTCTTTGAAGAAATAACAAGCAGTATGGACAATAGAGAACAGTTGATGTTGTGTACGTGGATTTTCAGAAGGCATTTGACAAGGTGGCACCGATGAGACTGCTAACAAGTTATGAACCCGTGATATTACAGGAAAGATTCTAATATGAATAAAGCAGTGCCTGATTGGCATGAGCCAAAGAGTGGGAATAAAGGGAGCCTTTTCTGGTTGGCTCCTTCTGACTAGTGGTGTTCCACAGGTGTCTGTGTTGGGACCAATTCTTTTTATGTTATATGTCAATGATTTGGGTGATGGAATTGGTGGTTTTGTTGCAAAGTTTGCAGGTGATACGAGGATAGGTGGATGGGTAGGTAGTTTTGTGGAAGTAGAGAGGCTACAGAGGGGTTTAGACAGATTAGGAGAATGGGCAAAGAAATGACAGATGTAATACAGTGTCAGGAAGTATATGGGCATGCACTTTAGTAGAAGAAAGGAAAGGGTTGACTATTTTCTAAGTGGAAAGAAAATACAAAAACTGAGGTGCAGAGGGACTTAGGAGTCTTTGGATTCTATAAAGTTTAACTTGCAGGTTGAGTCTGTGGTAAGGAAGGCAAATTCAATGTTAGCATTCATTTCAAGAGGACTAGAATATAAAAGCAAGGATGAAAAGTTGAGACTTTCTAAAGCACTGGTAGGCCCCACTTGGAGTATTGTGAGCAGTTTTGAGCCCCTTACCTTAGAAAGGATGTGCTGAAACTTGAGAAGGTTCAAAGGAGGTTCATGAAAATGATTCCAGGATTGAATGGCTTTTAAAAGTAGAGCGTTTGATAGCTCTGTACCTGTATTCGCTGGAATTCAGAAGAACGAGGGGTGGTGTCATTGAAACCTATTGAATGGTGAAAGGCATGTTAGAGTGGATGTGGAGAGGATGTTTCCGATGGTGGGAGCATCTAAGACCAGAAAACATAACCTCAGAATAGACAAGTGACCTTTTAGAAAGATGATGAGGAAGAATTTCTTTAGCCAGACAATGGTGAACCTGTGGAATTCTTTGCTACAGGCAGCTGTGGAGGCCACATCTTTATGTATATGTATGGCAGAAGCTAATAAATTCTTGCTTGTTTGGGGCATGATGGAATATGGGGAGAAGGCAGAAGATTGGGACTGAGAGGAAAATTGGATCAGCTATGATGAAATGGTGGAGCAAACTCGATGGACCAAATGGCCTAATTCTGCTCCTATATCTTATAGTCTTATAGACTTATAGATCATATCTCACAAGTTATATGGTAGTGGAGGGTTGCTTTACAGACTGTGACCAGTGGTATACACCAGTGATACATTTCTTGGACAAAGCAGTTGCCACGCCAAGTTGTGACATACTGTATCTGGATGGGATGCTTTCTATGGTACATCTGTAATGTTTGGTAAGGGCTTTTGGTACATGATGGATTTTCTTAGTCTACTGGGGAAGTTGAGATATTGGCGTGATTTCTTTGCTGGTCCAGGTCAAATTCTTCATAATATTTATACCTTGGAACTTGAAGCTTCAATCATCTTGATACCTCTGATAACATAGGACATGCACTCCATTTCACTTCCTGAATCAGTCACCAGCTCTTTCACTTCCTGACATGAAGGGCAAGGTTGTCACTTTTACGCCATGCCACTAGGCTGTCTATCTCCATCTGGTTGTTGTTTGACATCCAGCCCGCTATGGTGGTGTTATTGGAAAATTTGTCAATGGAGTTAGAGTGGAATTTGGCCACACAGTTTGGGTGTATAGGGAACATAGTAAGAAGCTGAGATTGCAGCCTTGCTGAGCACCAATGCTGAAGATAAGCATGGTGGAGGTGTAGTTGCCTACCCTTGTTGATTGTGGTCTGTTGGCCAGGGAAGTCAAAGATCCAGTTGCAGATGGGGGTGTAAGGTGATGAGTTTGTTTGGAATTACAGTGTTGAAGGTGGAGCTATGGTCAATAATTAGGAAACTGATGTAGATGTAGAACTATTGTTGAAATTCAATATTGTCACTTTCGTCCTTGAGCATCATCATTTTCACAGCATTCCAAGTGTTTTCAGTTTTCTGAATTCTGAATCAAAAATTACAAAACCTCCATATTTAATCAAAATCAGTAACTATTCCAATCTAACCAAAACTCATACAGACATAAAATATTGCTAATTGTATTAATAAGTTTACTTGCTTCTGTTACAGTATTGTTATTGTCTTTTTATTTAACACAGGTACAAGACAACACAAATATAAGTAATTAAAATAATAGAATATTATGGAAGGAAGGAGTATCGTGAAGGGTACTTTGTACTTGCTGTTGACAGTGATTGGAATCCCAGGTAACCTGGCAATCATTGTGTCATTCATCCACATCGCTTACTTTGAGCATAAACTTTTGCCAGCAGATACAATTGTGTACAATTTAGCTACTGTCAACTTATTAGTGGTTTTGGTAAGGTGCATTCCAGAAGCTACAGCAGCATTTGGACTCAAGCAACTCTTCGATGACAATGGTTGCAAAATTGTAATTTTCATGTACAGAAGCAGCAGGTCCTTGTCAATTTGGCTGACTTTTCTATTGAGTGGCTTTCAATGTATTAGCTTGACTCCCATCACTTCAACTTGGACTAAGGTCAAGAGGCAAGCAGCAAAATGCCTTTCTGCAGCTCTTGTCTTTCTGTGGTTGCTGAATATGTCTTTAAGTACTCCAGCAGTATTATATTCCATTTCCTCATCAAACAATTCAACCGGCAAACAATTTGCTGTGAATCTTGAGTATTGTTTTGTGAAGTTTCCCTCACAGATGGTGAAGCTTGCTAATGGTGCAGTTCAAACATCCAGAGATGTCATTCCCATTGTCCTTATGATACTTTCCAGTGCTTATATTTTGCTGATTCTGTACAGACACAAGCAGCAGGTAAAAGGTATTCCGAACTCAAATAAAAGCAATGGATCCACTATTGAGACTCGTGCAGCCAAAGCTGTGGTCACTTTGGTTATACTTTATGCTCTTTTTTTTGGAGTTGATAGTATTCTATGGGTTTACACTTTGACTATTCCTAAGACCATGCAGACCTCTTTCATTTCAGACGTTCGAGTCTTTTTTTCTTCTCTCTATGCCTCTATCAGCCCCATTGTTATCATTGTTTCTAACCGTAAAGTCCACAACAAATTAAATTGTGCAAGGGCAAACCCAGATGCAAGTTTGGTAGAAACTGTTCCCCAAGTTTAAACATACACAACTAATCAAAAGAAAATGTCTGTATTTGACACAGCGTTGAACAAATTTCCAGGCTGGAGTTAATATTATATCCTTATTCATTGTGTAATTTATACTCAGAATTATACATTTTGCTAGTTATAAACAATTAACTTTGATGATTACTAAGTAGTGTTCAACATTTCAAGACTTCAAATGAACTGTATGCAAATTATGCATTTGGATTTCTCATTTTATTATTGCTGTTTAACTTGAAATATCAGAGGAAACTCACCTCTTCAGCTTTCATTTACACTTATTTTATTGTTGTTATGGAATGATTTGCTTTACAGTTGGGTGGCAGGGTGGAGATACGTCTCTACCAAAGAAGGTGTAAGGTATTCCTCCCATCTGATTGCCTGCAGATTATCCTTGGGCAAGGTGTAGCACCTGCTTAGACTGCACCCCACCCCCACCCCCAGATCAGGGTCACGTGAAGTCATGGAAGCAGGTACTGGATATCACAATTCTTGGTTATGTGACCTCTGATGCCAGGACGACAGTCTCTGAAGTGTATTCATAATGTCTGGTGTCAATCATCTTGTAAAGAAACTGCCCAGAAGAAAGCAATGGCAAAGCCTCTGTAGAACAATTAGTCAAGAGTAATCATGGTCGAAGACCACGATCACCTATGTCATATGACATTGCACATAATGATGATGATTGTTTTACTGTCACATTAAAAGCCTGAACTAATCCTTCTCCAACTTTAAAATGAACAGAAGTGGATCATATCAGGGTTAAAGAGACATATTAAAAGTCCTTAATGATTTTCTTCTTTTCAAGAATATGACTTGCTATTTATATATATATTAAAACGTTATGAATTCATGCTATAGCCAATTCACAATGTCACTTCATCATCCTCAACATGGTGCCCCTGAGGGCTGTGTGCTGAGACCATTGCTGTACACTCTCTTCATACGTGACTGTATGGCTAAACACCTGAGTAATCACCTTGTCAGGACACTGGTGAAGCTCATCTCCAACAATGATGAGGTGGCCTACAGGGAGGAGGTGGAACAGCTCAAAGCCTGGTGCTAGGCAAAAACCTCTTCTTCAATGTCAACAAGACAAAGGAGATGGTTATTGAATTCAGAAGAACTCCCACCATTTACATCATCTTTACACTGGTGGCTCAGCAGTGGAAACGGTGAGCAGTTTCAAACTCCTGGGAGTGCACATCTCACACAACATCGAATGGTCCCTGAACACATCCTATACAACCAGAAAAGCTCATCAATGCTTCTACTTTCTAAGGAGGCGGGAAAGAGCTAAACTATGCACATCCAGACACACATTATTCTACAGCTGCGCAGTACGGAAACTGCACTGCTGCGGACAGGATGGATCTACAATGAGTAATTAAAACTGGCCAGTGCATCACCAGCACCGACCTACCTGCCACCAAGGACATACATACAGAACAGTGCAAAAAAGGGCCAGTAGCATCATGAAGAGTCACACTCACCTTGCTCATTGTCCCACTCCCATCAGGGAGGAGGCTACGTAATATCCATACCAAGACCACCAGACTCAAAAACAGTTATTTTCCCCAAGAAGTCAGGCTGATCAACCCCTCCACCCACTAACCTACCCTTCCAAACCCCAATCACCACTACTTTATCATTTCCTGTACAGAATTCCTGTACCTAATGTCACTTTATGGATATACAATCAATCTAAATATATAAGGTGTTGGCATGTGGCCAAGTGGTTAAGGTGTTTGTCTAGTGATTTGAAGGTTGCTAGTTCGAGCCTTGGCTGGGGCAGCGTGTGTGTCCTTGAGCAAGGTACTTAACCACACATTGCTCTGCGACAACACCGGTGCTAAGCTGTATGGGTCCTAGTGCCCTTCCCTTGGACAACATCGGTGGTGTGGAGAGTGGAGTCTTGCAGCATGGGCAACTGCTGGTCTTCCATACAACCTTGCCCAGGCCTGTGCCCTGGAAACCTTCCAAGGCACAAATCCATGGTCTCATGAGACTAACGGATGCCTATAAAATATATAAGCTACCTTATATTTATTGAGTGTTTATTATTACTGCATTCTTTATATTATTGTGAGCTTTTGTTTGTGCTGCGTTAGAGCTGGAGTAACAAGTATTTAGTTTTTCTTTAGACTTGTGTACTAAAAATTAAAGTTAAGCAATCTTAAAATCTTGAAATCTTGGAAAATAAAAACATTAATTTGACTAACTGCAGGTGAACATTTTTCAAGATGTGTTTTTCAATTAAGGTATGTAGTACAAAGAAATGAATTTTAGAAATCTCAGGCTCCATTTCTAGAACAATAAGTTGTCTATACATTAACACCAGAAATAGGAATTGGAATGGCCCAGTGACTCCCTGAAAGTGACCACGCAAGTCGGTGGGGTGGTAAAGAAGGTGTACAGCATACAGTGGTTGGGGCATCAATTGGCGATTGTAGCGATGACTTACAGCAGACTGAAAAGCTTGAGCATGTAGATATTAAGGAAGAGGATGTGCTGGAGCTTTTCGAAAGTATCACGTTGGATAAGTCACTGGGACCAGACAAGATGTACCCCAGGTGCTTGTGGAAGGCAAGGGAGGAGATTGCTGAGCCACTGGCGATGATCTTTGCATCATCAATGGGAATGGGAGAGGTTCCAGAAGGTTGCGGATATTGTTCCTTTATTCAAGAAAGGGAGTAGAGATAGCCCAGGAAATTATAGACCAGTGAGTCTTATGTCAGTGGTTGGTAAGTTGATGGAGAAGATCCTGAGAGGCAGGATTTATGAACATTTGGAGAGGCATAATATGATTAGGAATAGTCAGCATGGCTTTATCAAAGGCAACTTGTGCCTTACGAGCTTGATTGAATTTTTTGAGGTGTAGAGCAGTAGATGTAGTGTTTATGGATTTCAGCAAGGCATTTGATAAGGTACCCCATGCAAAGCTTATTGAGAAAGTAAAGAGGCATGGGATCCAAGGGGACATTGCTTTGTGGATCCAGAACTGGCTTGCCCACAGAGGCAAAGAGTGGTTGTAGGTAAGTCATATTCTGCATGCAGGTCGGTGACCAGTGGTGTGCCTCAGGGTTCTGTTCCGGAACCCCTACTTTTTGTGATTTTTGTAAATGACCTGGATGAAGAAGTGGAAGGATGGATTAATAAATTTGCCGATGACACAAAGGTTGGGGTATTGTGGAAAGTGTAGAGGGCTGTCAGAGGTTACAGCAGAACATTGATAGGATGCAAAACTGGGCTGAGAAGTGGCAGATGGAGTTCAACCCAGATAAGTGTGAAGTGGTTCATTTTGGTAGGTCAAATATGATGGCAGAATATAGTGTTAACGGTAAGACTCTTGGCAGTGTGGAGGATCAGAGGGATCTTGGGGTCCGAGTCCATAGGACATTCAAATCTGCTGCACAGGTTGACTCTGTGTTTAAGAAGGGATACGGTGCATTGGCCTCCATCAACCATGGGATTGAGTTTAAGAGCCGAGAGGTAATGTTACAGCTATATAGGACCCTGGCCAGAACCCACTTGGAGTACTGTGCTCAGTTCTGGTCACCTCACTACAGGAAGGGTGTGGAAACTATAGAAAGGGTGTAGAGGAGATTTACAAGGATGTTGCCTGGATTGGGGAGCATGCCTTATGAGAACAGGTTGAGTGAACTTGGCCTTTTCTCTTTGGAGTGGCAGAGGATGAGAGGTGACCTGATAGAGGTGTATAAGATGATGAGAGGTATTGATTGTGTGGATAGTCAGAGGCTTTTTCCCCAGGGCTGAAATGGCTAACACGAGAGGGCACAGTTTTAAGGTGCCTGGAAGCAGGTACAGAGGAGATGTCAGGGGTAAGCTTTTTAAGCAGAGAGTGGTGAGTGCGTGGAACGTGCTGCCAGCAACAGTAGTGGAGGCTGATACGATAGGGTATTTTAAGAGACTTCTGGATAGGTACGTGGACCTTAGAAAAATAGAAGGCTATGGGTAACCCTAGGTAATTTCTAAAGTAAGTACATGTTCAGCACAGCATTGTAGGTTGAAGGGCCTGTATTGTGCTGTAAGTTTTCTATGTTTCTATTATGTATTGCATTGTAGTGGTGCTGCAAATACAACAGATTTCATGACATATGTTGGTGATATTAAACCTGATTCTGATTGTGATCCTATGTCACCTCTTTTTAAGGATTTGATTTCATTTTTTACTAACAGAGCCAACCCCACCCTCTCCTTTCGATATATCCTTTGGATGTTAAGCTCCCAACCATAATCTTATTTCAACCCACAACATCATACCTTCCAATCTCTCACTGCACTACAAGATCACCTGCCTCATTCTGCATACTGCATGAATTCCAATATAACACTGTCAGTCCTGTATTCATCACCCTTTTCGATTTTGCCCGTATGTTACATTTCAACTCATTCCACTGACTGCCATTTTGCCGTGTCATCTGCCTGTCCTTCCTCATACTCTCACTACATACTGCATCTAGCTCTATACTAACTGCTCATCTTCAGTCCTATCTCTCCAGTTCTTGTCTCCCTGTCAAATTAATTTAAACCCTCTCCAGCAACTCTAGCAAACCTGCCACAAGGATATTGGTCCCCCTTGGGTTTTGGTGTAACCCATCTTTTTTATACAGGTCCTACCTTCCACAGTAGAGATCCTAATGACCTAGAAATCCAAAAACCTACCCCCTGCACTAATTCCTCAGCCACACATTCACCTGCCTAGTTTTGCCCTTACTGGCATGTGGCACAGGCAGCAATCCATAGAATACTACCCTAGAGGTCCTGTTTCTCAGCTTTCTACCCATTTCCCTCTCTTCTCTCTTCTGTACCTCCTCCCTTTTCCTGGTTATATCATTTGTAACAATATGTACTACGGCTTCTGGTTGCTCACCACCCCTCTTTGGAATGCTGTGGACCTGACCCAAGATATCTCTGACCCTGGTATCTGGGAGGTAAAATACCATCCAGGTTTATTTTTCATGTCCACAGAATCTATTGTCTTCTCCTCAAACTATGGAATCCCCTATCACTACTGCACTCCTCTTCTTCTCCATCTCTTCCCTTCTTAGCCACAGAATCAGACTCAGTGCCAGAGACATGGTCGCTGTGGCTTCACCCTGGTAGGTCACCTACCCCTAATAGTTTCCAAAGTTACTGAGGGGACTGACCCACCTCTCTGTGATCTACTCCATTGGCTGAACCATCTGTATCTCTGTGATCTCCTCCTTGGACCAAACCCTCCCTGTCTCTGTGATCTATTCCATGGACTGATCTCTCTCAGTCTCTGCAATCTCCACGTGGACTGAACACTAATGCTCTCTTAAGAAGCCCTTGGACCAGTCGAAGAGCAAAGGAAACATTCTTTCTGCAAACTATTTTTGCCCACATGTTGCCGGACATTATGGAGTCAACATAGCATGCCTACAATACTCAACAGAATAACACAAGCAGCAGCAGCAACAACAGCAAAAAAAAAGCCTCTTTCCCACACACTCATACTCACAGGCAGGCCACCTCTGGGCCTCCAGGAGAGTTCAGAACTAGAGGGCATGGTATTGAATTAAGGATTTGCCAACTTCAGATGGAAGTGAAGAGAAATTTCTTCTTAGTGGATTGTGGTCCTTTGATAATGTCCCCTCTAGAGAGCAGTAGAGGGAATCTATTGAAGACACTGACTGATGTTAGACTGAGAGGTGTGGGAGAGCGGGGGAAAGTGGTGTCGAAGACAAAATTGAATCAGACATGATCATAGGGTCATAGCACTCTGCAGCAGATTCAGTTCACGTTGAACTGTTATTCTGCTTAGTCTCATCAACCCACTCCTAGACCATAGGCCTGCATACAGCTCCCATCTATGCACTTATCCAAACATCTCTTAAATAGTGCAATCAAACCCATGTCTACTACTTACACTGGCAGGTTGTTCCACACTCACACCACCCTCTAAGTGAAGATGTTCCCCCTCAGGTTCCCCTTAAATATTTCTCCTTTCACCCTTAACCTATGACATCTAGTTTTAGTCTCACCCAACCTCAGTGGAAAAAGCCTGCTTGCAGTTACCCTAATACCCCTAATAATTTTGTATACCTCTTTCAAATCTCCCTTTATTCTTTTACACTCCAGGGGGAAAACTTCCTAACCTATTCAATGTTTCCTTATCACTCAGGTCCTCAAGTCCCAGCAACATCCTTGTAAATTTTCTCTTATTGATAATTTTCCTGTAGGTAGGTAACCAGAACTACACACGATACCCCAAATGTGGCTTCTCCACCATCTTACAGAACTTCCTAGAGTTATAGAGCATTACAACATGGAATCAGGCCATTCAGCCTATCTAGTTTGTGCTGAACATATGGAATGGTGGAACAATCTCAAAAGCTGTATAGCAGAAAATAGATTGCTATACAGATCAGACTAGAGTCCACTGTAGGTCACCCCTAAACGAGAGAACAGGAAGGAAAAATTTCAAAATGATGTAGATGATGCTGATCTGAAATAAAAAAAGAGAAAATAGCTGAAAAGTTGAAAAGTTCTCTATAAGTAAGTTTTTTTCTCAGCTCAAGCTGGTAAAACCGAGGGACGGTCATAGCCAAGCACAATCCATCGGGCTGGGCAGTGTCTGTGGGGAGAGAAACAATTAATGCTACAGATTACTGAGCTCAATCAAACAGGATCAATGGAGTGTCACTGAAACATTAAGACCATAAGACATAGAAGCAGAATTAGGCCCTTCAGCCCATCGAGTTAGCTTCACCATTCAATCATGGCTGATTTATTATCCCTCTCAACCCCATTCTGCCTTCTCCCCATAACCTGACTAATCAAGAACCTATCAACCTTTGCTTTAAATCACCAACGACTTTGGTCTCCACAGCCATCTGTGGCTATGAATTACATAGATTCACTACGCACTTCCTCTTCCTCTTCTCTATTCTAAAGGGATGTCCCTCTGTTCTAAGGCTGTGCCCTCTGGTGCTAGACTCCCCCACTATAGGAAATGTTCTCTCCATATGCTCTTTATCTTGGGCTTTCAATATTTAATAGGTTTCATTGAGATACCTCCTTGTTCTTCTAACGTCCAGTGAGTACAGGCCCAGGGCCATTAAACGCTCCTCATATTTTAATCCTTTCATTTCCAGAATCATTCTTGTAAGCCTCCTCTGGACCCTGTAGGGTAACATATCCCAGCCGCCGCCAGCTGGTCACTGGGCATCTGCCAGCACTTTCTTCCAACTCAGTAAAACCCAGAGGTTGCCCAGCTGAAAGTAGTTTCTCACATGAAGAAAGTGACCACTACACTTAGGAAATATTGCAAAGGTACATCTGTTTCCATCACATAATGATGCTGAAAAACTAATTCATGCCTTTAAAATGAATAGACTAGGTTACTGCAATACACTTTTTATTGACAAGCTTCAACTCCTTCAGAATGCCACTGCTTGACTTTTAATCAAAACCAGGATGAGGGAACATATAATTTCCATCCTAGCTACTTTGCACTGGCTTCCTGTATCTTTCAGAATTAATTTTAAAGTTCTTGTCCTTGTTCTTAAAGCTTTCAATGGTCTGGGACCAGAGTACACCATAGAATCCTTCCATTTTGTACTCCTGCTTGATCTGTCAGGCTTCCCCCTGCTGGTCTCTTAAATTTAAACCACCTCGCTCAAAAGATAATTGGCAGGTAAACCTTTTTGAACTTGTGACGAAAGAGGGTTACAGAAGTACACATAGACTAAGATGTTAACTGTCCTGTGCTAGCACCACTGGGATCAACAGTTGATCTGCCACCTGACTTCAGGAGAGAGAGATAAGTAAGACAATGGAGCAGCATTTGGAAATGTTAATGAAGAGACAAGAGAGTTTAACGGAAGGAGACACCGGTCTGAGTATTGTCAAGACGGGCTCCTTTTGAACCCTGAACTGTTTGAAGTGTGATGGACAGGCGATACCCCAGCAGGGGGATAAAAAGGGGCAGGTTCGCTAAGACACCACACACGACACCATGAGGTAACGAGACCCTGGAAGCGGTGCGCCCCCACAAGTCGGTGGGAGTTTTGGAGGTCTGGCGCGGGACCAGCCATAGACGCACAGGGTGGAAAGATACGGTCGGCGGGACCCTGGTGTGTGTCCGCCCTTGTCTGGGTGCCGGGTTCACCGCTGAAGAATGATCATGTCTGGGACGGAGGGGTCACAGTCAGTGACCTCAGAAGACATTACAAAGGGCTCGCCCGAAAGCTAACTGCAAGGAATATCGAAGGTCTGTTTGGAATCCGATTTGCATATTCATTCGTTCTCTCTCTCTCTCCAACGGCACGACAGCGATTACTGCAAACTGAACTAAACTGAACTCTGTCACTTGTGATTGAACATTTTACCCCTAGACTGCGATAGAGCTGATTGACCCTATTATCCTAGTTCTGTGTACACGTGTGTTTATTCATTGCTAACCTGTTGCATTTATATCCTTACTATTAGAGTACTATGTTGCTTATTTCTTTAATAAAACTTTCTTAGTTCCAGTAATCCAGACTCCAACTGAGTGGTCCATTTCTGCTGGTTTGGCAACCCAGTTACGGGGTACGTAACAAACTACACTCCTAAACTGGGGAATTCTAAACCTAAAGCAACAAGGGATGCAGACTCAGTTGACACTTTTAGTTCAAATTTAATTGTATAATTCAAGTTTAATTTTTCATTCAATCATACATGAATACAGCCAAATAATACAGCATTACTCCAGAGCCAAGGTGCAAAACATAGTATCAATAGCCACACACAGCACAGCACATATAGCACATACAAGATAGCAGTAAAATACAGTCACAAAAAAGAACAAATATATTCCAAGTTCCTGAGTCCATGAATGTTGCAGCAGTCTGCAGTTGAACACAATACAGTTTGTCTTCCTCCGAATGAACACTGAAGGCCAGCAGCACCAGCATGGTCGCTGTGCCATACTGCCTCTAGCAGTGACTCCAACACCTCTCTCCTGGATGGCTGTGAACGGGTGACCCAGCGGCTTGAGGTCCAGTTCTCACTATGACTGAAGCTATGCAGCTCCTTCACCATCGGTCCTGCTAATAAACCAGCGAACTGGACTTGCAGCATTTCATCTTACCAATGTACAACAGGGTCTTGTAATCACAAGGAAAAAGACTAAGACAATCACTCTCTGTTAGACTGCACACTGCCTTTGTGCACTGATTCCGATACCTCTCTGCAGCAGGCAGCAACAGAGTCCGCACTAAGTCCAATTCCTTCAATTCCTCTGAAAATGAGCAGCACGATGATGGATGGATCTGCAGTGCTTTAAGTTCTTAATGTGCAGTAGGGTCTTATGATCATGGGAAAATGTTTAAAAAGGCGATAACACCTCTGGTCGGCTCTGTTTAAGCCACTTAAACGTCAGCTCAAATTCTATTTATTTAACCTTGCTTTTAGCTAAAATGTTTTTGTTTTTTTATTTTCATGTTTATTTTTATTCTTTAATTTTACTTTCATATTTGCACTTTATCCCATTGTAAAGCACTTTGAACTACATTTTCTTTATGAAAAGTTCTCTATAAATAAATTTTTTTCTCAGCTCAAGCTGGTAAAACGGAGGGATGGGCATAGCTAAGCACAATCATTTCTCTATTGCTAAGAACTTCCAGGCTATTCTAGTGTCGTTAAGTATTGTGGTTTTCTGAAGATTTACATAAACATTTGCTGTGCGGGCCTAGTTGTTTAATGCTATTGTGTAGTGACTTTGGGATGATACCAGTTGTAGCTATTACTATTGGGACAACGTATACCCTGTTCATGTCCCAAAGTCTTTCAATTTCCTCTTTTAATTCAGCATATTTCTGGTCTTTTTCACTTATTGATTTCTGTATGTTTTGTGTGTTTGGAATGGCTTTATCTATTAATTAAGTTGCTCTTGCTTATTTATCCTGTAATACAGTATTATATCCAGACAGTTATTATGGATTGTCCTAGCTGTAATAATGGATCAGTCATAACATTTTTTGTGGGACTCTGACTCTAAAACTAGATCAGGCTTGTACTTATAGCAAGCTATTGTGGCCTTATGACTTTGTATTTTAAAGCAAGATTTTGGTGAATGATGTTTGCCATTTGATTGTGCTGTGTAAGTACTCAGTTTGAGTCTAGTTTGAGTCTAGTGTAGTTTTTGTGTTGTTTTACGTAGTTCAGTGTCATTTTTGTATTTTTTCATGTAGCAGCATGGTTCTGAAAAACATTGTCACATTTTTACTGTGTACTGTAGCAGCAGTTATGGTTAAAATGACAATAAAAAGTGATTTGACTTGACCTGAACTGCCCCAGGATCCTGTAATGTGTTGGATTGTTTCTGGCTTCTCTTGGCATTTTCTGCATTTATCATCTTGAATTTGTTGGTCTTTTCTTGTACATTTTGATCACTTTTTGTGTTACCCACCTGTTCTTGTATTTTCAAAAGGAACCCTTCTGTTTTTGGGCAGAGGTCTCCAACTCCGAGCCAGGTATTCAACATTTACTTGTCAATATCTAGTCTGCTCAGATCTTGGGATGTTTTCTGTGGAGGGTCATGCTCTTCCAGTGGTTAACTTTTTCTTCTCAGGTGATAATTTCTTGATTTTTCTGGGTTGTGCTTTCACTTAAGTTTAGTGGTATGGACTTCTTATCAGAATTGCATACACTTACATAGAATGTTGAATCCTGTTTTCGTTGATGAAAGTATATCTATAGAAGTTTTATCTGACTGGTGTGTAAATTTATAATGTCTGGTATTCCTCGTCCTCCTCTTTTCCTGGAAGTGTTAATCTAAGTGCATTTGAGTGTACATCGTGTTTTCTAAAAATTGTCATTTCAGTTCTTATTTGTCTTTGTAAATTTTCCAGATCAATTTCAGATTAAGATTTTATGCAAAAAGAATACATTAATATGGATATAGCAAAAGAGTTTGTTGCATTTATTATATTTTACTATTTAGCTCTGTTTGGTAGATATTCTTAAGCTTTGAAGTAAATTCTGTCAAATGTTTTCATTTATCTCACTATGATCTTATTTCTTTGCTTGTTGATATCCTAAATACTTATATGTTTCATATCATCCCTCAGTTGCATCATATCATGCTGCTTTGTTTTATATTCTACGAGCTCGAATGTACCTTTCTTTATATTTAATGTTCTGCTCTTATTTAGTCCAAAGGTCATGCTTATACCATTTGAAAGTGTTTCTACTATTTGAATTAATTGCTTTAGTTTTACTGATGAGGGTATCATTTTAAATCATCTACATATAAAAGGTGTGTCAAGGTATAATTCATTTGGTTGTTTCTGACCTGATACCTTATTTTCATCCAATTCGGTAAATTAGAGAGTGATTTTAAAGCTAGTGGGCTGAGAGAGTCACCTTAGAAAATGGAGCACTGTCTCTCTGGAGGTTTGGCATTATCTGTTCACTTTTCCTGTCCAATATTAACATAACCCCCATTTCTTCATTGTAAAGGGCTCTACAACAGGTAATCAAAACTGTCCCGCACATCACCAGCATCAGCCTACCCACCATCAAAGTCATACATACAGAAACATGCTGGAAAAGGGCCAGTAACATCATGAAAGATTGCACTGACATTGTCCATGGACTGTTTGTCCCACTCCCATCAAGGACTTCCATGTTCAAATTAATTTCCCCAAGCAATAAGGCTGATTAACACCTCCACCCACTAAACCACCCCTCCACACCTCAACCATCACTACTTTATCATTTCATGTCAGAGTCACTTTATGTCCAGACATTTCTGTGCCCAGTGTCACTTTATGGTCATACAATCGATCTATGTATATAACCTATCTTAAGTGTTTATGTTTATTGCGTTTTTATTATTATCGTTCTTTATCGTTCTTTGTGTTTTTTTGGGCTGCATTGGATCTGGAGTAACAATTATTTCATTCTCCTTTGCAATCTTGGATTTTTACATAGTGTACGCCACCCAGTAAATGACATTCACGGCAGCAAAGGCAGCTGGGAAGACTGCCCTTGCGTAAATGTCAATTGTGTCAGAATCAATAGGTCTGAATATGGACTTGAGCGTCAGCTTCTTGTGAAGAGCTGTGTTCTGCCTGTCTGCCCGTGCTTTCCCATTCTCGATTTCATTTCTGTGGAGCAGTCTGTTGGCTCTGTGCAGTCTGTTGGACATGAGCAGCTCCTGATTCACCCCAGCAGCCGACAAGGAGAACAAGACAATTGCCTGCTTTCCAGTTCTCTTAATTTCCTGCAAAAAGAAGGATTACATATCAAGGATCAGAATCAGAATCAAGTTTATTATGATTTGCATCTGTCATGGAATTTGTTGTTTTGTAGCTAGATATGTCTGTGTGTATGTATGTGGCTTAGCTTCTAGGCCCAGCGGAACCACTTCTTCTGACAGGAGAAGGGGCAAAGGCGGAATACTAGCTCCTTAAAACCAGTTGCTCTGGGCAGATGGGGCTCATTGATAATTTTATATGTCATATTAAATTGAATAAGTAATCAAGGATCAACATGATAAGGGTCAATGGGAGTGGGCAATTAAATGGTTCAGCATGGACTAGGTGGGCTGAACGGACTGCTTCTGTGGTGTGCTTCTATATGACTCTATGATTCTAAGTGATCAAAGAGGATCAACTTTATTTGTCATATACATTTACATGGATTAGAATTTGCTGGGTATGTTGGTTAGGGCATGACATGCACCAAAAAACAACATTCAACAATTATAAATAATAAAGAATTATATAAAAATGTTACAAGTTAAAGTACAGATAGGGAATAAAATGTGCATAAATACCTGCATGCATTTACAATGTAAACAGCATTATAAGAAGTGATTAAAAGTATTTACAGTGCAGTGCAGTGCCAGGGATAATGGATAGAGGGGGTTGGGAGGGGCTGACTAGAATGGTTGATCTGATTGACTGCCTGGGGGACAAAACTTTTAAGATGGTGTGATGTTCTTGTTTCAATATCCCTATAGTGCTTTCCAGAATGAAGATTTTGGAAAAGGTAATTTTCAGAGGTGTGGGGTGTGGAAGTGTCCATAAGGCATTTCTCTTGTGCATTTCATGCCCAGGACACCTTACAGTCAAAGAAATATTGGTGTGGGGAAACCCAGCAAGACCCCACAAACAACATCATGATTTCACATCTACTGTTGGAGAATAAACATCATCCCCAGGACAATGTTCTCCTCACTCTAACTCTTACTTGGTGCAATGCCCTGAACTTCCCCGGAGAGCAGGCACAAATTGCTTCTACAGTCTCAGCCAAGAGGGCACCTTGGACATCGTGGTGCTCCCCATGCATTGCATGGGAGCGTCAGTACTAGATTTATGTTGGAGAGTCTGCTGCGGGGCCTGAACATGGGCCAGGGTTGAGAGAATGAGTCAAAGCTGGCAAGTACACAGATGGGGGCAGAACTACCACAAAGACAAACACCAGAAGATCCCAGTAACTATATCAACCATCTGTAATCACTGTTCTTCTGCAGACACTCATACAGTTGGCTATTTTATTTATTTTAGAGATACGGCACAGAATAGGCCCTACCAGCCCTTCAAGCTATGCCGCCAGCAACCTCCAATTGAATCCTAGCCTAATCACAGGACAATTTACAATGACCAATTAACCTACTAACCAGTATGTCTTTGTCTTTGGACTGTGGGAGGAAAGTGGAGCACCTGGAGGAAATCCATACATTCACAGGGAGGACATAGAAGCTCCTTACAGAGGACAATGGAACTGAAATCTGAACTCCGACACCCCAAGCTGTAATAGCGTCATGCTAACCACTACACTACACTGCTGCAACTGGACCATACTACTGGGAGAGGTTTCAGGGTAGTTCATTGGATAGGGAGAACATTAACCGTATGCCTACCCATTGGTGGTGCCTATTGTTTTCTAGGCAGAGAGCAGATAGGTGAGCAAGACAAAATACTGGAGGAATTCAGCAGGTCAGTCAGCATCTATGGAGGGGAATAAACAGTTGATAAACAGCTGAGACCCTTCCAAAGAAGGAGGAATCTAATAGGAGAGGATGGTGCATTCCTCGTATTCCTTTCTCTGCCCAGTTATCTTATTCTGTCTATTATCACCCTTTGGTTAACCCTCCTCCTTCCCGTACACTCAGAATTCTCCTCTCCTTTCAGATTCCTTTGTCTTCAGCTCTTTACTTTCTCCACAAATGATCTGCCAGTTTCTTACCTCATCCTTCGCCAACCCACTCACCAATCACCTGCCAGATTGTATTGCTTTCCCTTCCACCCACCTTCTTATTCTGGTCTTTACCCCCTTTGTTTGCTGCCCTGATGTATAGTCTCATCCCAAAATGTTGACTGTTTATTTCCCTCCATAGATGCAATCTGACCTGCTGAGTTCCTCCAGCATTTTGTGTCTGTGTAAATCTAGATTTCCGGCATTTGCAGAATCTCTTGTGTTTATGGTGAAAAGGGTAGTTTTGCACAGCACCTTCAGGTAAAGAGTTTGATTTTGTACTGTAACACAGATGCCATGGCAGCACTGTGGTTAGCACGATGCTTTTATAGTTTGGGGCATTGGAGTTCAATCCCAGTATCTTCTGAAAGGAGTTTGTGTGTACCTTCCCATGTGTGCACGTGTTTTCTCTGGGCGCTCCAGTTCCCTGTCATGATCCACAGATGTACCCGTTAGTAGGTTAATTGGTCATTGTAAATTGTCCTGTGATTAGGCTCAGGTTGAATCGGTGGATGCTGGGCGGTGCAGCTTGGTGGACCAGAAGGGCCTGTTCCATGCCGTATCTCTAAATAAGTAAATAAACATTCACACCCACATTTCAACCTAAAAATTGTTCAGTGCTCTATTACAGCAATACCCACCTGCCCACCTGGTTTATTGGTCTTAATTTTGGCGCGTTGCTTTCTCATGTAGTCTGCATTGAAATGAGCAAACGCAAACTCAACCAAAGCAGCAAAGACGAAGACATAGCAAATCCAGAAGTATACGTCTAGCGCTTTAATGGCAGACGCCCTAGGCAGGGACTTCCTCGCGCTGATCATTAGGGTTGTCATGGTCAGCACCGTGGTGATACCTGAAGTACAGGGACAGATGCTCACATCAGTTGTTTGCAGGTCTTTGTTCATGTATAGTTTTTAAAAAATAAATTCTACTCTTTTCCTTTATTTTTCCTGTAAATACCAGCAAGAAAATGAATCTCAAAGTACTGGTGCGATCACTTGAGCCGAGTATAATATTCTCCAAAGAGGTTGCCTATTGGTGGGTCCTTGGGCGCCTGTAGAGGCTGATCCACATAATCCAGGATGTTAAGGTGGATTCTCTTAATGGAGAATGTCTGTGCATGACTTTGTTTAATGTGGGGAGGCTGATACATGGCAGCTACCACACAGTCCTTGACAGATCTGGGTCAGGGTCCAGAGGTGTGGAATGTAAGACGACTGAGAACCCTTCATTGCTGCAGCCTTCCTCCATCTTTTCTGCCATTGTGATGTGCCATCATCTTCCACCAGCTCCACCGTGGAGGTCTTGCTTGGAACGCTGTTTGTCTGGAACCTGTTTCGACATTTTTGGCCTAGGGAAGTCTCTGGCTATCTACTCAATCTGCCTGTTTTATCATCTTGTACACCTCTATTGTCACCTCTCATCCTCCTCCGCTCTAAAGAGATTGCTTAACCTATCCTCATATGAATGCTCTTCAATTCAAAGATCAAGAATTTATCCTGGTTTGTCCTGCCAAAATATGACACCACCACTTGCTTGCATTAAATTCCACCTGCCGTTTTTCAGCCCATTTCTTCCCGTTGGTTCAGATCCTGCTGCAAGTGTTGATATCCTTCCTCACTGTCCACTATAGCCCCAATCTTGGTGTCATTATACAAAAATCCAATTGAATATAAGAGCAAACTGAAACTCCTCCTGTTCCTACTTCTTACAGTTTTATGGTTTAAATGCAACACAATATATATTTGTGATTGTATGTTTTTTCTGCAATTATAACTATATGTTCTGTGTGCTGTTGCTACTGCGCCTTGCACACTGGCCCAGGAGGAATGCTGCTTCATTTGGCTGTATTTATGTGTATGGTTGAACGACAATTAAACTTCAACCTGAAACCTGAAATTCTGAACACAAAGATAGGAAAAAGAAGACAATAAAAAAAAACTGAAGCTGATAAAGTAACTTGGCTTTGGAAGCCAACTGTGAATTATGAGAACATCACCTAAGGAGACTCTGGCAGGCACAGCTGACTGACTGATCCAGAACGATACCCAGGACATTGCCACCAATAGGATTGAAGGCATGTACGACTGAATGATGTAGACACCTCTGTTCCTCCTCAAACAGAAACGAAGACTCAGCCGTGGAAATTGACCTGCTGGAGAAACAGTGGACAAGCTCAGGGTTTGAATTACTGTCAGTGCTGCATCACTGTATTGTATAGAACCTAAAATGCAGAGGACGGGAAGGCTGTACAGCGGGTAATCAAAACTGCCTAATGCATCACTAGCACCAACCTCCTCACCATCATAATATACATACAGAAAGGTGCCAGAAAAGGGCCAGTAACATCAAGAAAGATCCCACCCACCTTGTTCATGGAATGTTGGTCCCAGTCCTATCAGGGAGGAGGCTATGTAGCATCCAAGCTAGGACCACCAGACTCAAAAACAGTTACTTTCCCCAAGCAGTAAGGCTGATCAACACTTTCACCCACTAACTCCCCAACCCCTCCACATCCCCATCCATCACTATGAAATCAATTTCTGTCAGCAACCTTATTTACAGATATTGTGCCTAGTGCCACTTTATAAACATGCAATCAATTTAAGTACATAAGCTATATATTTATATTTATTGTTTTTTATTAATATTGTGTCCTTTATCTTAATGTGTTTTTGTGTGCTGCATTGGATCTGGAGTAACAATTATTTCATTCTGCTTTACACGTATATTGGAAATGATAAAAAACAATCTTGATCTGGGTGTGAGATTGGTCACCACATGCTCCATAGGCGTCCATGTACCTTCCCCAACTTATTTTCCACTGTAATTCCATGAACATGGGTCTACCATGAGCATGGTGGCCAAGAGCCTTTCCAGATGGAGAGACACAGGAAATGAACAGCAGCTATGGAAAGCAACAGACAAGATTAAACCCAATCCTGGCCTTGTCTGCAAGTGTCCCTGCCCCTTTCACCAGTGACTAGGGTGAAGGATATGGGGGCTAAGTCCCTCTGAAGCACGGAGACAACAATTATGCAATTTCTATCACCAGTGCAGATAAAACAAAGATCAAAGACATCTTCATAAGGTGATGCCTCAAAAAGGAAGCCATCATTAGGACCCCCATGATTCAGGGCATGTCTTCTTCTCATTGCTACCATCAGGGAGGAGGTACAGGAGTCTGAAGACACAAACACATGATATATAAAGTATACTGTTTCAAGTGTGGGCACGTGGCCAGGTGGTTAAGGCATTGGACTAGCTACCTGAAGGTTGTGAGTTCGAACCCCAGCCGAGGGAACGTGTTGTGTCCTTGAGCAAAGCACTTAATCACACATTGCTCTGCAACGACACTGGTGCCAAGCTGTATGGGTCCTAATGCCCTTCCCTTGGACAACATTGGTGTCGTGGAGAGGGGAGACTTGCAGAATGGGCAACTGCTGGTCTTCCACACAGGCGCAGATCCATGGTCTCACAAGACTAAAGGATGCCTTAATAATTGTTTCAAGAACAGGTTCTTCCTTTCTGTCATCAGATTTCTGAATGGACACTGAACCTATGAACCTAAACTCACTACCTTGGTCTCTTTTTGCACTGCATATTTATTTTTTATATATTTCTTCTTGTAACTTACAATATACTTTATATACTTTATATATTTAACTGTACTATTGCCACAAAACAACAAATTTTGTAGCATATGTCAGTGATAATAAACAAGATTCTGCTTCAGAAAATGGAAGCCTTCCATGAGATAAATTAATAATCAGGATGTTCTGATAAAGATTAATAGATCAGCATGCTTTACGTAAATATTAAACCATGGAATATTAAATATTCCACTGGTCTGACCAATACTTATCCTTCAAACAATATCACTGCAAAATGATCCCACCATACATAAATTGGCTGCCACTTCCCATTATCAGGACAGTCGCATACTAAAGAGCAAAAACTAATTGAGAAAATAGCCGAGTTTCCCTTCATTTATTTAGGATACTATACTGCTTAACTGGGGCAACAGACCATTGCCAAAAGAGTTCTAACCAGCGTCAGTTGCATGCACTTTGTGTGACTGTTAGATAGTAAATTGTGCTTAGAGTGAACTTTTTAAAATAGCATCAGTTGAGTGTTTTTGTGTTCAAAAGCAGTGATTTTTGTCCATTGACAGTTGGCGAGAAATAAGCAGTAAGACAATTTTGAACTAGTTTGCTGACTGTGGTTTTGAGCTTTCTGGCATGGCAATGCCCGAAGTGGTCGGGAGTGAAAATGAAATGATTTCACTGCTTCAACAAGTTAGGATCTACAAAGCATTTGTAGGTATAAACAATCAACTTTAATGTTACAATGAAAGAGGATGCAATTGTTGATATCATTGTATAAAGGCAGTCCATTATCTGCACTGATTTTGTTAATGGCATACACCGGATGAATTCCTCTGTCTATAACTATTAGGAACTAATACACAGTTTTATTGTACTTGCAGTGTTGTAATTAGTTCTGTTTGTCTTTTTTCATACCTTTTTAACAATCTCCAGGAAATTTTGGCTAACTGGGCCAAATACTGGTCCCGATGTGTTCTAATTAACCGGAATCCGCTGGCACATCCTGTCAGTGCTGCCCTCCAGTGTTTGTTCAGTGCATCCCATGCACCATCAATCTACACACCATGCCATGCAGGCACTTGGGCTATATACTATTTATAACTGTATGCATTTCTACTATTGTAACTATATGTGATTGTGCTGTTGGTACTATATTTTGTACCTTGACCCCAAAGGAAAGCTGTTTTGTTTGGCTGTATTCATATGTACTGTATGGTTAAATGACAATTAAACTTCAACTTGAACTTGAAAAGAACTTGCTGCAACACCTATTTTCACACTCATTTTGCACTTTGAGGCATTATTTGTTGGGATCGTATCTAAAGTGTGACATGGGTTAGTGGATGGGTGAGGGTCAGAATGTGTATAGACAGCACATACCAATGATGCCCTTCATCGTGATCACAAACATTTCTTAAACCTTGTTTTAATCGTAATGGAGTTTGAACAGCTCTTCAAGGCAATGACTGCTCTTCAGCGGGAAAAGAATGTATCACTCAGCCTATGGTGTGAACAGAATTTATAGTTTCAGGCAATTCTCTGGAATACTGTCGCAGGAAAGTAACATCCATCATTAAGGACCCCCACCATCCAGGACATGCTTTCTTCTCATGCAGGAAGGAGGTAAAGCAGCCTCAGAACCCACACCACCAAGTTCAGGGACAGTTATTAACCCTCAACCATCAGTCTGTTGAACAAAAGGAATAACTTCCCACAAGCTACTGATTTACTTTCAAGGACTCTTCATCCCATGTGCTTGATATTTATTGCTTAATTATTTATTATTATTTTTTGTATTTGCATATTGGTTGCTTGTTTTTCTTGTTGTGGGTCTGGTCTTTCATGGATCCTCTGATGTTTCTCTGCGAATACCCACAAAAAAAAATGAATCCCAGGCTTGTGTATGGTATGTGTAATTTGGTAATAAATTTACTTTGAACTTCAGAGGAAGGAGTTCAGCAGGAATCTCAATGGTTCTTCACACGGCCTTAGATCACCTGGACAATACAAACATTATGTCCGGATGACATTATTGACTATAGCTCAGCGCTTAACACCATCATTCCCACAGTCCTGATCGATAAGCTACAGAACCTGAGCCTCTGTATCTCCCTCTGCAAATGGATCCTCAACTTCCTAACAGGAAGACCACAATCTGTTCAGATTGATGATAATTTCTTCTCCTCGCTGACCATCAACACTGGTGCACCTCAGGGGTGTGTGCTAAGCCCACTGCTCTACTCTCTCTATAACCATGACTGTGTGGCTAGGCACAGCTCAAATACCATCTATAAATTTGCTGACAATGCAACCATTGTTGGTAGAATCTTAGATGGAGAAGAGAGGACGTACAGAAGTTGAGTATACCAGCTAGTTGAATGGTGACACAGCAACAACCTTGCATTCAATATGAGTAAGATGAAAGAGCTGACTGTGGATTTCGGGAAGGGTAAGATGAAGGAACATGAACCAATCCTCATAGAGGGATGAGAAGTGGAGAGAGTCAGCAATTTCATGTTCCCGGGTGTCAAGATCTCTGAGGATCTAACCTGGTCCCAACATATCGATGTAGCTATAAAGAAGGCAAGACAGGTGCTATATTTCATGAGGGGTTTGAAGACAGTTGGTTTGTCATCTAAAATACTAGAAAACATCTATAGATGTACCATGAAGAGCATTCTGACAAGCTGCATCACTGTCTGGTATGCGGGGGGGGGGGGTGGCGGGGGGGGGGTGTTGGTGTAGTACTGCACAGTACCGAAAGAAGCTACAGAAAGTTGTAAAATTAGTCAGCTCCAAATTTGGTACTAGCCTCCGTAGCATTCAAAACATCTTCATGGAGCTGTATCTCAGAAAGGCAATGTTCATTATTAAGGACCCCATCACCCACGGCAGGCCCCTTTTCTCACTGTCACCATCAGGTAGGAGGAACAGAAGTCTGAAGGCTCACACTCAGCGATTCAGGAACAGCTTCTTCCCCTCTGCCATCCGATTCCTAAATGGACATTGAATCCTTGGACACTACCTCACTTTTTTTAAAAATACATACAGTATACAGTATTACTTCTGTTTTTGCACTATTTTTAATTATTTAATACACATGTTTACAGTAATTTATTTACTTACATTTTTCTTTATTTCTGTATTATCATTGATTGCATTGTACTGCTGTTGCTAAGTTAACAAATTTTACGACACCTGCCAGTGATGATAAACCTGATTCTGATTCTGATTCTGAGGATTCAAGATCAGAGCTGGATAAGATCATTTAATAACTGGGAAAAATTTGGGAATGGAAGCCTAAATTGAAAAATACTTGTTAAGAGAACAGAGAACCACATCAGAATTCATCATCATTGTTTAACTCACTGGATGTACAGTGGTCACATTGAAAAATAGCTGCTATTAAGCATTATTGAAATTCCAGCTCCTAATAATTACTGACTATGACAGCCTTGAGGAATCAGATGAAGTCGTGGGGATAAGCTCCCAATGGCACGTATCTCAGATAGCCACCGACAACTATGTCCAGCTCCTGGCCTTCATGTGTGGCTAAGCTACTAAGCCCGATAGAACTGTTTCCACTGACAGGAGAAGAGCAAAGGTGGATGACTGGTGCCTTAAAACCAGTTGCTTCAGTCAGATGAGGCTTGTCAACCATGGTTTGTAGCTCACTTAGGAAAAGGAAAACTCTGACCTCAAATCTCCACTGCCTTGCAGCTATACCCACTCTTAGGGAAAGCTTTGGCAGTAAACCCAGAGGAAAAGTCCATAGATGGAGTCCCTAAGGCAGTCCGACATTGAGTTATGCACTGACTAGCAACTTGTGCAATACTGCTGGTTTCAAACTGTATCAGTCTTTACTGTTCCTTTAGATTCATCAGCTGCATGGAGAAGGGAAGCCTGCTGCATGGGCAACAGCTTTCTCTCAATATTTTACTGTCCTGTCTTTCATATCGAACGTAGAATGCTAGGGTGCAACATCCATGGTCAACCCCAACCAACGGAGAACCCCAATCAATTAGTAATTAGCAGTTAAACTTATGCTGGAAATCTGTCCTTCTTACTCATAAATCTTATATTCCAATCCTCATGACCTGCTATCCTACATTGTAGCAAATAAACTAACAAAATTCTTGCAGGCTCCTGCTTCTAATTCTTATGGAGCACTGCCACAAGAAAGCAGCATCTATCATCAGGGACCTCCACCATCCTGACGATGCTCTCTTCTTGTTGCTGCCATGTGGAAGCTGGTACAGGAGCCTCAGGACTCATACCACCAGGTTCAGGAACAGTTATTATCCTTCAACCATCAGGCTCCTGAACCAGAAGGGATAACTTCACTCACCCCAACACTGAACTGATTCCACAACTATGTATGTATACATGTATGCATCTATTATTTGTTTTGTTTTGTATTTGCATAGTTTATCATCTTTTGCACACTGACTGTCAGTCATTGTGTGTAGTTTTTCGTTGATTCTATTGTATTTATTTTCTATACTGTAAATGCTTGCTCAATCTCAGGGTAATATATAGTGACATATAAACTAGAGTTGCAGGGGAATGGGAACCAGAGTGCCAGAATAGATAGCGGAGAGGTTGTGAAGACTGATGTTGTTAAGACCTCAGACAAAGTCAGGAATCAAAAAGTTGAGCATGGTCCGACTCGTGTTCTGAGCTGCATATATTTCAATGCAGGAAGTATTGTAGGAAAGGCAAGTGATCTCAGGGCATGGATCAACACCTGGAATTATGATACTGTAGCCTTTAGTGAGACTTGGTTGCAGGAGGGGCAGAACATTTTGAGGAAATTACAAGTAGGCTAGACAAGGGAGATGCAGTGGATGTTGTATATTTGGATTTTCAGAAGGCCTTTGACAAGGTGCCACACATGAGGCTACTTAACAAGATAAGAGCCCATGGAATTACGGGAAAGTTACATACGTGGATAGAGCGTTGGCTGATTGGCAGGAAACAGAGAGTGGGAATAAAGGGATCCTATTCTGGTTGGCTACCGGTTACCAGTGGTGTTCCACAGGGTCCGTGTTGGGGCCGCTTCTTTTTACATTGTACATCAATGATTTGGATTATAGAATAGATGGCTTTGTGGCTAAGTTTTCTGATGATACGAAGATAGGTGGAGGGGCCGGTAGTGCTGAGGAAACGGAGAGTCTGCAGAGAGACTTGGATAGATTGGAAGAATGGGCAAAGAAGTGGCAAATGAAATACAATGTTGGAAAGTGTATGGTTATGAACTTTGGCAGAAGAAATAAACAGGCAGACTATTATTTAAATGGGGAAAGAATTCAAAGTTCTGAGATGCAACGGGACTTGGGAGTCCTCATACAGGATACCCTTAAGGTTAACCTCCAAGTTGAGTCGGTGGTGAAGAAGGCGAATGCAATGTTGGCATTCATTTTTAGAGGAATAGAGTATAGGAGCAGGGATGTGATGTTGAGGCTCTATAAGGCGCTGGCGAGACCTCACTTGGTGTACTGTGGGCAGTTTTGGTCTCCCTATTTAAGAAAGGATGTGCTGACGTTGGAGAGGGTACAGAGAAGATTCACTAGAATGATTCCAAGAATGAGAGGGTTAACATATGAGGAACGTTTGTCTGCTCTTGGACTGTATTCCTTGGAGTTTAGAAGAATGAGGGGAGACCTCATAGAAACATTTCGAATGTTGAAAGGCATGGACAAAGTGGATATGCCAAAGTTGTTTCCCATGATAGGGGAGTCTAGTACGAGAGGGTATCACATAAGAATTGAAGGCACCCATTCAGAACAGAAATGCGAAGAAATTTTTTTTGCCAGAGGGTGATAAATCTATGGAATTTGTTGCCACGGGCAGCAGTGGAGGTCAAGTCATTGGGTGTACTTAAGGCAGAGATTGATAGGTATCTGAGTAGCCAGGGCATCAAAGGTTATGGTGAGAAGCGGGGGAGTGGGACTAAATGGGAGAATGGATCAGCTCATGATAAAATGGCGGAGCAGACTTGATGGGCCAAATGGCCAACTTCTGCTCCTTTGTCTTATGGTCTTGTGGACTTTTAGCTCAATAGTCTGGGGTTCCATTGTTTTAGATGCGACAGAGGGGGAGGGATTAAAGGAGAAGTGACGTCACTAATCAAGGATATGTCACACCCATGCTCCGTCAAGACATACTGGAGAATTCGCATAATGAGGCTATATGGGTGGCATTGTGTAATAAGAAAGGTACGACCACGTTAATGGGGCTATATTACAGACAACCCAACAGTCCAAGGGTTTTAAAAAAAATCTGTAGAGAGGTCACAGACAGTTGCAAGAAACATAAAGGTTGTTATAGTGGGTAATTTTAACTTTCCACATATTTACTGGGATTCCCATACTGTAAAAGTTCTAGATGGGATAGAGTTTGTCAAACATGTTCAGGAAAGTTCTTTAAATCAGTATCAAGAAGTCCCAGCGAAAGAGTGCATGATACTTGATCTGCTATTAGGGAATGAGATAGGGCAGGTGACACAAGATTGTGCAGGGGAACACTTTGAATCTAGTGATCACAATGCCATTACTTTCAAAGTAAATATGTAAAAAGATAGGTCTAGTCTGTGAGTTGAGATTCTAAATTATAGAAAGGGCAATTTTGATGAAAGAATCTGACAAGTGTGAATTGGGACAGGCAATTGGCTCTGGGACAAATGTACATGCTAGGTGGGAGGCCTTCAAAAGTACAAAACTTGCATGTGTCTGTAAGAGTAAAAGGTAAAGATAACAGGTATAGGGAACCTTGGTTTTCAAGAGATAAATAGAAGGTGCATTGCAGGTATAGGCAGGTAAAAACAAATGAGGTGCTTATAGAGTGTAAGAAATACAAGAGAACACAAAGAAATCAGGAGGACTAAAAGAAAGGCATGAGGTTGCTCTGCAGACAAGGTGAACGAGAACCCTAAAGGATTCTCCAGCTATGTTAACATAGAACATAGAACATAGAATAGTACAGCACAGTACAGGCCCTTCGGCCCACAATGTTGTGCCGACCTTCAAACCCTGCCTCCCATATAAACCCCCACCTTAGATTCCTCCATATACCTGTCTAGTAGTCTCTTAAACTTCACTAGTGTATCTGCCTCCACCACTGACTCAGGCAGTGCATTCCACGCACCAACCACTCTCGGAGTAAAAAACCTTCCTCTAATATCCCCCTTGAACTTCCCACCCCTTACCTTAAAGCCATGTCCTCTTGTATTGAGCAGTGGTGCCCTGGGGAAGAGGCGCTGGCTATCCACTCTATCTATTCCTCTTATTATCTTGTACACCTCTATCATGTCTCCTCTCATCCTCCTTCTCTCCAAAGAGTAAAGCCCTAGCTCCCTTAATCTCTGATCATAATGCATACTTTCTAAACCAGGCAGCATCCTGGTAAATCTCCTCTGTACCCATTCCAATGCTTCCACATCCTTCCTATAGTGAGGTGACCAGAACTGGATACAATACTCCGAGTGTGGGCTAACCAGAGTTTTATAGAGCTGCATCATTACATCGCGACTCTTAAACTCTATCCCTCGACTTATGAAAGCTAACACCCCATAAGCTTTCTTAACTACCCTGTCCACCTGTGAGGCAACTTTCAGGGATCTGTGGACATGTACCCCGAGATCCCTCTGCTCCTCCACACTACCAAGTATCCTGCCATTTACTTTGTACTCTGCCTTGGAGTTTGTCCTTCCAAGGTGTACCACCTCACACTTCTCCGGGTTGATCTCAATCTGCCACTTCTCAGCCCACTTCTGCAACCTATCAATGTCTCTCTGCAATCTTTGACAATCCTCTACACTGTCTACAACACCACCAACCTTTGTGTCGTCTGCAAACTTGCCAACCCACCCTTCTACCCCCACATCCAGGTCGTTAATAAAAATCACAAAAAGTAGAGGTCCCAGAACAGATCCTTGTGGGACACCACTAGTCACAACCCTCCAATCTGAATGTACTCCCTCCACCACCACCCTCTTCCTTTTGCAGGCAAGCCAATTCTGAATCCACCTGGCCAAACTTCCCTGGATCCCATGCCTTCTAACTTTTTGAATAAGCCTACCGTAAGAGCAAAAAGATAGGAAGGAACTAAATTGGTCTCTGGAAGATGAGAAAGGTAATCCATGTGTGGAGACAAAAGAGATGGGGGAGATCTTAAATGGATTTTTTTGCATCCGTATTTACAGAGGAGACGGACACAATCTACAGAAGTGAGGCAAATCAGCATCAATTTTGTGGGCTCTATATACAGATTACAGAGGAGAAGGTGTTTGTTGTCTTGAGGCAAATTAGTGTGGATAAACCCCCAGGGCTTGGCAAGGTGTTCCCTTGGACCCCATGGGAGGCAAATGCAAAATTTGCTGGGGTCCTAGCAGAGGTATATAAATAATCCTTAGCAACAGGTGATGTACCAGAGGTTTGAAGGATAGACAGCATTTTTCTACTGTTTAAGAAAGTCTCTAAAAATATAACAGGAAATTATAGACCGGTGGGCTAAAAATGGCAGATGGAACTTAATGCAAACAAGTGTGAGGTGTTGCACTATGGTAGGACCAACCTGCGTGGTCATACACAGTGAATGGTAGCACACTGAAGAGTGCAGTAGAACAATCCGGGAATACGAGTCCATAATTCATTGAAAGTAGCATCACAGATTGTTATGGTCATAAAGAAAGTTTTTGGAACATTGGCCTGCATAAATCAAAGTATTGAGTACAGGAGATGGGATGTTATGTTGAAGTTATATAAGACATTGGTTAGGCCTAATTTGGAGTATTGTGTGCAGTTTTGGGCATCTACCTACAGGAAAGATGTAAATAAGGTTGAAAGTGTGCAGAGAAAATTTATAAGGATGTTGTCTGCTCTGGAGGTCCTGAGTTACAAGGACAGATTGAATGGGTTGGGACTGTATTCCTTAGAACATAGAAGATTTAGAGGAGATTTGATAGATGTATACAAAATTATGAGGGGTATAGCTAGGGTAACTGCAAGCAGGCATTGTCCACTGAGGTTGGGTGGCTCTACAAATGGAAGTTATGGGTTAAGTGTGAAAGGTAAAAGGTTTAAGGAGAATTAGAGGGCAAAGTTCTTCATTCAGAAGGTTGAAAGAGTATGGAACAAGCTGCCAGAGCAAGTGATACTTGCGAGCTCGATTTAAATATTTAAGAGAAGTTTGGATGGGTACGTGGATGGTATGGAGGGCTCTGGTCCCTGTGCAGGTCGATGGGAATAGGCAGTTAAAATGGTTTGGCACAAACCAGATGACCCAAAGGGCCTGTTTCTGTGCTATACTTTTCTATACTCTATTACTCTATGTACTTTGATAATAAATTTACTTTGAACTTTGTTGTCACGTTAGACCCACATTACATGATTTCTGCAGCATGTTCCCAATGAGGAGTGGCCACAATACCCATTGTGGCCCTAATGCCAGAGAAGCACGTTCTTCCTTGGACTTTACTGTGCTGCCAACATGTCGGTCTTGTTGAAAATGTCACTTACCTGATTTAAAATTCATCATTTCAGTAACAAAATAGTAGTTGGTTATTGTAAACTGAGCCAGCTGGATTTGGTCCAGTCCATGTATCTGATCCTGATTGTCTGACCATCGATAGACAATATCTTCTGCTGAATAGCCATCTGGAAAAATGAAGAAGCATCTATCCTGAATCCAACATATTGATGTAATTAAAGAGTCTCACAAATTTCTACAGATGTACTATGGAGATCATTGTAACTGGTTGTATCACTGTCTGGTATGGAAGGGCCACAGCACTGTCTGGTATAGAAGGTGCAGTATAGATAAGACAAGACAAGACAAGACAAGACAGGATTGGAAAAAACTGTAGAAAGGTGTAAACTCAGCCATCTCTATCATGGGCACTAGCCTCTTCACAACTGAGGACACCTCCAAAAGGTGATGCCTCAAGAAGAGGGCATCCATCATTGAAGATCCCATCTCCCAGGACAGGCCCTCTTCTCATTGCTACCATCAAGGAGGAAGTACAGTCGCCTGAAGGCACACACTCAATATTTCAGGAACAGCTTCTTCCCCTCGACCATCAGATTTCTGAATGAACAATGAACCCATGAACACTATCTCGCTATATTTTCTTGCTCTCTTTTTGCACTACTTATTGGAATTTATAGTTTTTATTATTATGTATTGCAATGTACTGCTGCCACAAGACAACAAATTTCACAACATATGCCAGTGATATTGAAGTTGATTCTGATCCTGATTGCCCTTGCAATATCCTTGTCTATTTACTCAGCCTGTTTTTGTTCCCTTGAAGGTTCCCTGCATCCACCACACAATTCACCATCCCACTCAGCATCTTCAGACCTTTTGGCCAAGGAACATAAATCCAGGAGGAAGTGATAATGCGTAGTTAAAAAGTAAACTCACAGCTCTCAAGATCCAGCATGCATTCTTGCTCATCCATTGGGTACTTGGTGAGATCCATGTCACAAGCAACTGTGGAAGTAATTCTACCAAAGAAATGGTGTCCAGATTAGATGACAAATTCCAAACAGTGATTCATTACAGCAATTCCAAAGTGACATCTGCTTAGAAATTTGTAAATCAACCGCAATTAAGATAACAAATGCAAAAGATCACACTTTAAACCAAACTTGAAACTGCGAATATTCAAGCAGCATCCAGCCAATTCTCTTCCAGGACCAGTACCAATTGAGGGACTCAGTTGGTCGGGATCAAACATGGATCTTGTGTCATAGCTATTTACATGATACCCAAGCCAGTAAGCAAGCCTGGGCAGTGTGATATGGAGAGCACGTTGTTCTCCATCCAGCAGCAACACCCCGCCCCACCCCCCTTATCACACGGCTGATGATTCCAAAGGAACAGCAGAGACTAATACAATTTGGCACCAGAGGTATTGCAGGAGTTGCCAGTTAGTATTGAACTCCACATAGGGCTGCCTTAGGGACACCATCTCTGGATTTTTCCTCAGGGGTTTACTCCCAAAGCCTTCTCCATGAATGGGTACAGCTGCAAGGCAGTTGATATTTCAGATCTTCACTTAGATGAAATACCAGCCATTGTTGACAAGCCCCATCTGCCTGGAATGACTGGTGTTAAATTATCTGCCTCTGCTGCTTCTCCTGTCAGTAGAAACGCTTCCACCAGGTTAGTAGCTAAGCTACATGTGAAGGTCAGGAACTAGACTTGGTTGTTGGAGGCTATTTGAGATGCATGCCATTAAAAGCTTGTAATAGGTAGTGGGAGCTTAAACCCACTATCCGCCCACTACACCAATCTCGGACTATGACAACCTTAAGGAACAAGCACCGACTATCTTGCAATTAAACTCAAAAAATATCCGTGGGCAGCAATTATGTGGACTTAATGGTACAGGGCATTTGAAATGATCCCTTGTCAGCCTGATATATCTGTACATTACACAGCATAAATTTTCTGTGGTTGTACAGTGGTGAATTACACAACAATAGCAAAGGAGACAGCTGTGTATAAATTTTCATAATTCATAATTTATAACCAGAACATCAACTGTATTAGGCTCCCAATAACTGTGCAGGTTTCCTTTGGGTGTTCCTGTTTCTTCCCACATTCCAAGGAAGTACACTTTAGGGTAAGTAAGTTGTGTGCGTGATAGGTTGATGCCAGAATCGTGGTGACACTTGTGGGCTGCCCCAGTACAATCCCTGCCGATTTGATTTGATACAAATGACACTTTTCGATGTACAGGTAACGAATAACATTAATCTTTCTTTCTTTCCTTCACTATTTCCCAATTTTAAACTGGTCAGAATCATAGACAATGTGCCTGCACATAAATTCTGATATTCACTCCCAAGGACCTCAGTATTATTTGAAAACACAATACTGTATTTGTAAAATTACACAGATATCTCCCTTTAGCACATTCAATTGAACCTGATACTGTAGAGGATGACTCCGTCTGGTTGAAGCCTGATGAGTTTGTTTTCAACGGTAACATCATGAAACCAGGCTGACTTTGCATTCACAATGTATGTGTCTGGTAACCACAGCTTATCCACAAAACGACTGTCCAGTCCAAGGGTCTTGTTTGTGTGATTGTATGAGAGACGTTCATCTTTCCAAATCTGGCGCAAGAAAACTGTCATTGTGTACTCCTGGCAAACAGTGGAGAAAAACACGTTATTTATGTGTTTGTTTATTTATTTATGCATTTAGAGATACAGTGCAGAACAGACTCTTCTGGCCCAACAAGCCACATTACCCAGCATCTCACCTACAGTATTTAAGCCTAGCCTAATCACAGGGAAATTTACAATGACCAATTAACCTACTAACCCATATGTTTTTGGACTGTGGGAGGAAACCAGGGCACCTGGAGTAAACCTATGCGCACACCGGAGGACATACAAATTCCTTAAAGACTGTGTTGGAACTGAATGCCGAATTCCAAAGCTGGAATAGCGTCACGCTAACTGCTACAGTGCCAAGGTGCACCTCAGGCAGCCTTTCTGCTTCTCAGCCTGGTTTTATACTCCTTTAGGCAATTAGCATTCAGATTTATGAATTTCCGTTTGGCAGAGTACGAACTTTATGAGCTGTTTATTTCCCTTAACTCTATTTACGTTCCTGTAAAGGACAACATGGACGAATAACTTACAGCCGCTGCCATTCTCTACCATCACTTTCCAGTTGCCCATTTCAGTGAGTTAGAATAATTTCCATAGAAAATATGCAAACTTGGAGAATTGTGTTCAGTTCTGGTCCCCTCATTAAAGCAAGGATGTGGAAACTTTAGAGAAGGTGCAGAAGAGATTTAACAGGATGCTGCCTGGAGTAGACAGTTTGACTTATGAGGAAAGAGTGAGCAAGCTAGGGCTTTTCTCTTTGGAGTGAAGGAGGATGAGAGGTGACTTGATAAAAGTGTATAAGATGATAAGAGACATAGATCAAGTGGATAGCCAGAGATGTTATTTTCCAGGATGTAAATCCTGGAAAAGGGGGCATAATTTTAAGCTGATTTGAGGGAAGTATATGGTGATGATAGACATATTTATTTTTTAAAAACACAGAGTGGTGAGTGCCCTGCCAGGTATGGTAGATGAATGCGGGTCTATGTAGGAGGGAAGGGTAAGATTGATCTCATAATATTGGCACAACATCGTGGCTGAAGGGACTGTACGGTGCTGTACTGTTCTATGTTCTGTGTTCTATCTCTGGGCCTGCGGGGTTCTATGTTTTATGAAAGGAAAAAATTTTCCCACTCTGAATTTTGCCGGTCATGAGTAGAATAAGCATTAAATTGTGTTTATCCTACCTTGCAATGTCTGGGGTCAAATGCCATGAAGCAATCATGTTAGGTGTAACCCACTGAGTACCCATAAATGAATAAAGGCAAAATATTAGACATAACTGAGGGGTTCCTGGTTAGAGTTGCAATTCTGTTTTCTGGCTCTTAAGACATTGTTTACACCTGACTCAAAAACAACACCTCCACCAACTAACCCACCCCTCCACACCTCCAACCACCACTACTAATCATTTCCTGTCATTCACCTTATGTACAGACACGTCCGTGCCCGGTGCCACTTTATAGTCATACAATCAATCTATAAGACCATAGGACCAAAAATTCAAAGTACTGTAAATTTATTACCAAAGTATGTATGCAGTATGCAATCCTAAGATTTCTCTTCCCACAGAGAACAATGAAACAAAGAACACCTTAGAACCCGTTCTAAGAAAAGCATCAAATCACCCCCCTGTGAAAAAAAAATGAATTGCAAAAATGGCAACAAAAATAAATGAGCAAAAAACACAGAATATAAAACACAAAATCGAAAGAGTACAGGCATATTCTGTTCAGCTCAGTGCACGTTATCTGCAGGCCACCCAGTTCAAAATTGCCCAAAATACCAACAAAAAAAAGTGACCAAAACGAGAAACAAATGATAACATGAACTATAGAGTCCAATTCACAAACCACAGACCCCAAACTCAGGCACCATCCTCCGACAGCATCAAGGGAGGGTGGGGAGAGAGAGACGGAGAGAGGCCATTTATAGCAGTATTTCAGTGGAATAAGGAAAATTACAGTGGTATGAGAGAGGAGTTGGCCAAAGTATATTAAAAGTAGCTGCTGGCAAGGATGTGAGCAGAGCAGCAATGGCGTGCATTTCTGGGCAAAGTGAGGAAAGTGCAGGACATGTGTATTCCAAAAAATGAAGAAATACTCAGATGGTAAAATAGTACAACTGTGGCTGACAAGGGAAGTCAAAGCTACTGTAAAAGCAAAAGAAAGGGCATACAACAAAGCAAAAATTAGTGGGAAGATAGAGGATTGGAAAGTTTTTAAAAACCTACACAGAGCAACTAAACAAGTCATTAGAAGGGAAAAGATGAAATATGAAAGCAAGCTAGCAAATAATACCAAAGTGGATAGTAAGGGTTTTTTTCAAGTATGTTAAAAATAAAAGAGAAATGAGAGTAGTTGTAGGAGTGCTAGAAAATGAGGCAGGAGAAATAATAATGGGGACAAGCTGAAGAACTAAATGAGTATTTTGCATCAGTCTTCACTATGGAAGAAACTAGCAGTATGCCTGTTGTTGTAGTGTGTGAAGGAAGAGAAGTGGGTGCAATTACTGTTACAAGAGAGAAGGTGCTCAAAAAGTTGAAAGACCTAACCGTTCATAAGTCACCCAGACCAGATGAACTGCACACTAGGGTTCTGAAAGAGGTAATGTTAGAGATTGTGGTGGCATTAGAAATGATCTATCAAAAATCATTGGACTCTGGCATGGTGCCAGAGGACTGGAAAATTGCAAATGTTACTCCACTCTTTAAAAAGGGAGGAAGGCAGCAGAAAGGAAATTATAGACCAGTTAGCCTGACCTCAGTGGTTGGGAAGATGTTAGTGTCAATTGTTAAGGATGAGGTGATGGAGTTCTTGGTGACACAGGACAAGAGAGTACAAATTCAGCATGGTTTCCTTCAGGGAAAATCCTACTTGACAAATCTGTTGGAATTCTTTGAGGAGATTACAAGTAGGATGGATAAAGGGGTTGCAGTGGATGTTGTGTATTTGGACTTTCAGAAGGCCTTTGACAGGGTGCCACACATGAGGCTGCTAAGCAAGTTAAGATGCCATTGTATTACAGGAAAGTTACTAATATGACAATAGACAATAGGTGCAGAAGTAGACCATTCGGCCCTTCGAGCCTGCACCACCATTCTGAGATCATGGCTGATCATCTACTATCAATACCCGGTTCCTGCCTTGTCCCCATAATCTTTGATTCCCCTATCCATAAGATACCCATCTAGCTCCTTCTTGAAAGCATCTAGAGAATTGGCCTCCACTGCCTTCTGAGGCAGTGCGTTCCACACCTCCACAACTCTCTGGGAGAAGAAGTTCCTCCTCAACTCTGTCCTAAATGACCTACCCCTTATTCTTAAACCATGCCCTCTGGTACTGGACTCTCCCAGCATCTGGAACATATTTCCTGCCTCTATCTTGTCCAATCCCTTAATAATCTTATATGTCTCAATCAGATCCTCCCTCAATCTCCTTAATTCCAGCGTGTACAAGCCCAGTCTCTCTAACCTCTCTGCGTAAGACGGTCCGGACATCCCAGGAATTAACCTAGTGAACCTACGCTGCACCTCCTCCACAGCCAGGATGTCCTTCCTTAACCCTGGAGACCAAAACTGCACACAATACTCCAGGTGTGGTCTCACCAGGGCCCTGTACAAATGCAAAAGGATTTCCTTGCTCTTGTACTCAATTTCCTTTGTAATAAAGGCCAACATTCCACTAGCCTTCTTCACTGCCTGCTGCACTTGCTCATTCACCTTCAGAGACTGATGAACAAGTACTCCTAGATCTCAAACAACAGGAATTCTGCAGGTGCTGGAAATTCAAGCAACACACATCAAAGTTGCTGGTGAACGCAGCAGGCCAGGCAGCATCTCTAGGAAGAGGTACAGTTGACGTTTCAGGCCGAGACCCTTCGTCAGGACTAACTGAAGGAAGAGTCAGTAAGAGATTTGAAAGTGGGAGGGGGAGGGGGAGATACAAAATGATAGGAGAAGACAGGAGGGGGAGGGATGGAGCCAAGAGCTGGACAGGTGATTGGCAAAGGGGATATGAGAGGATCATGGGACAGGTGGTCCGGGGAGAAAGACGGCGGGGGGGGGAACCCAGAGGATGGGCAAGGGGTATAGTCAGAGGGACAGAGGGAGAAAAAGGAGAGTGAGAGAAAGAATGTATGTATAAAAATAAATAACGGATGGGGTACGAGGGGGAGCTGGGGCATTAGCGGAAGTTAGAGAAGTCGATGTTCATGCCATCAGGTTGGAGGCTACCCAGACGGAATATAAGGTGTTGTTCCTCCAACCTGAGTGTGGCTTCATCTTTACAGTAGAGGAGGCCGTGGATAGACATGTCAGAATGGGAATGGGATGTGGAATTAAAATGTGTGGCCACTGGGAGATCCTGCTTTCTCCTAGATCTCTTTGTATTTCTCCCTTACCTAACTCCACACCGTTCAGATAATAATCTGTGTTCTTGCTCCCAAAGTGAATAACCTCACACTTATTCACATTAAACGCCATCTGCCAAGTTTCTGCCCACTCACCCAGCCTATCCAAGTCACCTTGAATTCTCCTAACATCCTCATCACATGTCACACTGCCACCCAGCTTAGTATCATCAGCAAACTTGCTGATGTTATTCACAATGCCTTCCTCTAAATCATTGACGTAAATCGTAAACAGCTGTGGTCCCAATACCGAGACCTGTGGCACCCCACTAGTCACCACCTGCCATTCCGAGAAATACCCATTCACTGCTACCCTTTGCTTTCTATCTGCCAACCAGTTTTCTATCCATGTCAATATCCTCCCCCCAATGCCATGAGCTCTGATTTTACCCACCAATCTCCTATGTGGTACCTTATCAAATGCCTTCTGAAGGTCAAGGTACACCACATCCACTGGATCTCCCGTGTCTATCTTCCTGGTTACACCTTCGAAAAACTCCAATAGATTAGTCAAGCATGATTTGCCCTTGGTAAATCCATGCTGGCTCGGCCCAATCTTACCACTGCTATCAAGATATGCCGCTATTTCATCTTTAATAATGGACTCTAGCATCTTCCCCGCTACTGATATTAGGCTAACAGGGCGATAGTTCTCTGTTTTCTCCCTCCCCCCTTTCTTAAAAAGTGGGATAACATTAGCCATTCGCCAATCCTCAGGAACTGATCCTGAATCTAAGGAACATTGGAAAATGATCACCAATGCATCCACAATTTCCAGAGCCACCTCCTTTAGTACCCTAGGATGCAGACCATCTGGACCTGGGGATTTGTTAGCCTTCAGTCCTATCAGTCTACTCATCACTGTTTCCTTCCTAATGTCAATCTGTTTCAGTTCCTCTGTTACCCTATGTCCTTGGCCCATCCATACATCTGGGAGATTGCTTGTGTCTTCCCTAGTGAAGACAGATCCAAAGTACTTATTAAATTCGTCTGCCATTTCTCTGTTTCCCATAACAATTTCTCCCAACTCATTCTTCAAGGGCCCAACATTGTTCTTAACTATCTTCCTTCTCTTCACATACCTAAAAAAACTTTTGCTATCCTCCTTTATATTCTTAGCTAGCTTGCGTTCATACCTCATTTTTTTCTCCCCGTATTGCCTTTTTAGTTAAGTTCTGTTGCTCCTTAAAAATTTCCCAATCATCCGTCTTCCCACTCACCTTAGCTCTGTTATACTTCTTTTTTAATGCTATGCTATCTCTGACTTTTGTCAACCACTGTGGCCACTTTCCCCACTTTGAATCCTTCCTTCTCCAGGGGATGAACTGATTTTGCACCTTGTGCATTATTCCCAAGAATACCTGCCATTGTTGTTCCACTGTCTTTTCTGCTAGGATATCCGACCAGTCAACTTTGGCCAGCTCCTCCCTCATGGCTCCATAGTCTCCTTTGTTCAACTGCAATACTGACACTTCTGATCTGCCCTTATCCCTCTCAACTTGCAGATAAAAACTTATCATATTATGGTCACTACCTCCTAATGGCTCCTTTACTTCAAGATCACTTATCAAATCCTGTTCATTGCACAACACTAAGTCCAGAATAGCCTTATCCCTGGTCAGCTCTCGTACAAGCTGCTCCAAAAATGCATCCCGTAGGCATTCTACAAACTCCCTACCCTGGGGTCCAGTACCAACCTGGTTTTCCCAGTTCGTCTGCATGTTGAAATCCCCCATAACTACTGCGACATTTCCTTTGCCACATGCCATTGTTAACTCCCTATTCAACTTGCACCCAATATCCATGCTACTGTTTGGGGGCCTGTAGATAACACCTATTAAGGTCTTTTTGCCCTTACTGTTCCTCAGTTCTGTCCACACTGACTCTACTTCTCCTGATTCTATGTCCCCCCTTGCAAGGGACTGAATCTCATTCCTCACCAACAGGGCCACCCCACCCCCTCTGCCCACCTTTCTGTCCCTTCACTAGCACGTATACCCTTGTACATTCAATTCCCAGGTCTGATCCCCCTGCAGCCATGTCTCCGTTATCCCAACAACATCATAGTTACCCATTCGCACCTGAGCTTCAAGCTCATCCGCCTTATTTCTGACACTTCGTGCATTCAGATATAGAATTTTTAACCCATTTCTTCTCTGTTTAAATCGCTGCCTATTGTGCATAACCCAGCTCCCCGAACTCTCACCTGGCTATACGCCCCTTGAATTTTGTTGTCCTCCTTAAATTTACTTACTCTTTCTGCACATTTAACTCCATGCTCCGTCAGACCATCCCTTTGCACATGTATCCTCCTTATCACTCATTCCGCCTCACCTTTCTCTACTTCACACTTAATATTCCGGAACCGTGTAATCCCCACCTGTCCTTTATACTTCATCACGCTATCCTCTCTCACATTCTGGATCCCTGCCCCCTGAAAATTTAGTTTAAACCCCCCCCAAGCAGCACCAGCAAACTTTCCTGCAAGAATGTTAGTACCGCTCCAGTTCAGGTGTAAACCGTCCCGTCGGAACAGATCCCACCTTCCCTGGAACAAAGCCCAATTATCTAGAAACCTGAAGCCCTCCCTCCTGCACCATCCTCTCAGCCACGTATTGATCTGTATACTCCTTCTGTTCCTCGCCTCACTCGCACGTAGCACAGGTAGCAATCCTGAGATTGTTACCCTGGAGGTCCTGTCCTTCAGCTTCGCACCTAACTCCCTGAACTCACTACGCAGGACCCCCTCACTCTTCCTACCCATGTGGTTGGTCCCTATATGGACCACAACATCTGGATTCTTGCCCTCCCTTTCAAGAATAACCTGCACCCGATCTGAGATGTCCCGGACCCCGGCACCAGGGAGGCAACATACCATCCGAGACTCCCGATCTCCCCCACAAAATCTCCTATCTGCCCCCCTGACTATAGAATCCCCTATCACTACCGCTGTCCTCTCTTCGCTCCTCCCCTTCTGTGTCGAGGGTCCAACCTCAGTGCCAGAGACAGGACCACTGCAACTTGTTCCTGGTAGGTCATCCCCACCAACAGTATCCAAAACAGTATTCTTATTGTTGATGGGAATGGCCACAGGGGTGTTCTGTTCTCTCTGCCTGCTCCCCCTCCATCTCCTGACAGTTACACAGTTGCCTACCTCCCATCTTTTCGGTGTGACTACCTCCCGATAACTCTTATCTATCTCTGTCTCTGCCTCCCGAATGATTCGTAGTTCATCCAGCTCCAGCTCCAATTCCCTAACTCGCTCTGATAGGAGCTGCAGCTGGATGCACCTTCTGCAGGTGTGGCCATCAGGGACAACTGCATTGACCCTGACCTCCCACATACTGCATACGGAGCACACCACTGCTCGAACTATCTCCCCCATTACCTGATCCCAGATTAATCAGAATAAATGAAAAAATACCTACCGACCTTACCTTTTTTCCTCAGCAAGCACGTACTCAGGCTCACTGATTACCTCTCACCGAAGACCCCCTTACTCCGAAGCCCACTGAGCCAAAGCCCAGCACTCTGCTCCCGCGCACTCCGCTGCCCGCTGCCCGCACCTGAAAGTGGGCCTCTTTTTAAACTCCGTGCTCGCCGCTGACGTCACCCGCGCCTGTGCAGTTTTACCTTCCTCCTCAGGTAACGCCTAGGTAGTCCCGATCTTCCTCGGCCTACCTACAATGGCTGATCCTCCGATCTCCAGTCGTCCATCGACCTCGAGCACTCCTTGCTCCCGCACCGACGCTGCCCGCACCTGAAAGTGGGCCTCTTTTTAAACTCCGCGCTCGCCGCTGACGTCACCCGCGCCTGTGCAGTTTGAGCATTGGCTGATTAGTAGGAGACGGCGAGTGGGAATAAAAGGATCCTTGTCTGGTTGTGTTCCACAGTGGTCGGATTGGGACCATTTCTTTTTATGCTGTATATAAACGATTCAGATGATGGAATAGATGGCTTTGTTGCCAAGTTTGTAGATGATATGAAGATTAGTAGAGTTGAGGAAATAGGTAGGATGCAGGAGGATTTAGACAGATTATGAGTATGGGCAAGAAAGTGGCAAATGAAATACAGTGTTGGAAAATGTATGGTCATGCACTTTGGTAGTAGAAATAAATGTGAGGACTATTTTCTAAATGGGGAGAAAATCCAGGAATCTGAGATGCAGTGGGTCTTGGGAGTCCTTGTGCAGAACACCCTGAAGGTTAACTTGCAGGTTGAGTTGATGGTGTGGAAGACAAATGCCACGTTAGCATTCATTTCAATAGGTCTAGAATACAAGAGCAGGGATGTGATGCTGAGGCTTTATAAGGCCCTGGTGAGGCCTCACCTCGAGTTTTGTGAACAGTTTTGGGCCCCTCATCTTAGAAAAGATGTGCTGGCATTGGAGAGGGTCCAGAGGAGGTTCACAAGGATGATTTCAGGAATGAAAGCGTTATCATACGAGGAACGCTTAATGGCTCTTGGTATTTGCTGGAATTCAGAAGGGTGGGGGGGGTGATCTCATTGAAACCTTTTGAATGTTGAAAGAGTAGACAGAGTATACATGGAAAGAATGTTTCCTATGGTGGGATGGTCTAGGACAAGAGGGCATAGCCTCAGGATATAGGGGCGCCCTTTCAAAACAGAGATGCGGAGAAATTTCTTTAGCCAAAGGGTGGTGAATTTGTGGAATTTTTTTGCCACATGCAGCGGTGGAGGCCAGGTTGTTGGGTGTATTTAAGGCAGAGATTGATAAGTTCTTGATTGGACATGGTATCAAAGATTACAGGGAGAAGGCCGGGAACTGGGGTTGAGGAGGAGATTTAAAAAAAAAAGGATCAGCCATGATTGAATGGCAGAGCAGACTCGATGGGCCAGATGGCCTAATTCTGCTCCTATATCCTTCCTTCCTGGGCAGCAAGTGTAAGGGAGAGAGAGAGACTGCTATACACAGGCACCTCCCTCCAGTAGCAGGGAGAAAGAAGCTTGTAGATGGTGCTGAACACCCTCCCGCCTTCTGCCCACTCCTCAATGATTTCAATCTTCCTTGGTACTTTAATCATCGAGATTACTGAAAAATAGAGTTAATCATTGGTTCATACCAACTCCAGGCTTCTTGACGTCGAGGCTGCACCCTTTGCTCGAAGCCTCACAGAACCCCCTTTGAGACAGTAAAGTACCAGATCACTCAATCATACTAAAAACACACCACCAAAATGTAGATTGCAGGTTCCAACACAAGCAAACCCACATTTGAAAGAAAAAGAACTCTTAAAAGAAGTGAAAGAAGTAATTTTGTGAACTTTCTGGAGGATGCACCATTGGTTGCGTTGTTTGCTGTCGCCATAAGGTATAGGAGCAGAAGTAGTCCTCTTAGCCCCTTGTGTTTGCTCCACCCATTCATCATGGCTGATCTATTTCCCTCCTAGCCCCAATCTAATGTCTTCTCCCTCTATCTCTTCGTGCTCAGCCTAATCAAAAATCTTTCAAACTTTGCCTTAGATATACCTAATGACTTGGCCTCCACAGCCACCTGTGGCAAGGAATTCCACAGATTCACCTCTCTCTGGCTGAAGGAATTTTCCTAATCTCTGCACTAAATGGATGTTTCTCTGTTCTGAGACTATGTTCTCCGGTCTTAGAATTCCCCACCAAAGGAAACATCCTCTCCACATCCACTCTGTTGAGGCCTTTCAACATTCAATAGGTTCCAATACGATCCCCCAGAGCCATCAAGTACTCCTCATACGATCAGACTTTTAATCCTGGATTCATTTCTGTGAACCTCCTTTGAACCATCTCCAGTTTCAGCACATCCTTTCTAAGAAAAGGGGCCCAAAACTGCTCACAATACTCCAAGTGAGGTCTCACCAATGTTTTATAAAGCCTCAACATTACATCCTTGCTTTTATATTCTAGACCTCTCAAACATCGCATTTGCTTTCTTCACCACTGACTCAACCTGTAAATGAACCTTTAGGAAATCCTGCACAAGGATTCCCAAGTCCCTTATCACCTCAGGTTTTTGAATTTTCTCTCCATTTAGAAAATAATCTAAGCTTTTATTTCTTCTACCAAAGTGCATGACCACACACTTCCTGACATGATATTCCATCTGCCACTTCTTTGCCTGTTCTCTTAATCTGTCTAAGTCCTTCTGTAGCCTCCCTGCTTCCTCAACGTTACCTGCTTCTCTACCTATCATTGTATCATATGCAAACATGGCCACAAAGCCATCAATTCCATCATTGAAATTATTGACAGATACTGTAAAAAGAAATGGTCCCAACACAGACCCCTATGGATTACCACTTGTCATTAGCAGCCAATCAGAAAAGGCTCCCTTTATTCCCACTTTTTGGCTCCTGCCACTCAGCAATATTCTATGAATGATAGTAATTTTCCTGTAATAGCATGGGCTCATAACTTGTTAAGTGGGCTCATGTGTGGCACCTTGTCAAAGGTGTTCTGAAAATCCAGGTACACAGCATCCACCGATTTCCTTTGTCTATCCTGCTTGTCATTTCTTCAAAGAATTCCAACAGAGTTGTCAGGCAAGATTTTCCCTATGGGAGACTATGCTGACTCTGGCCTACTTTAGCATGTGCCTCCAAGTACTCTGAAACCACATCCTTAATAATCAATTCCAGCATCTTCCCAATGACTGAGGTCAGACTAACTGGCCTATAATTTCCTTTCTTCTCCCCCCTTGCCTTCTTGGAGTGACATTTGCAATTTTCCAGTTCTCTGGAACCATGCCAGAATCAAGTGATTCTTGAAAGATTATTACTAATACCTCCACAATCTCTTCAGGCATTTCTTTCAGGCATTTCTGGATGTAGACTATCCGGTCCAGGTAACTTATCTACCTTCAGATCTTTCATTTTCTCAAGAACCTTCTTCCTACTAATAGCAACTTCCACACTTCATGACCCCTGAAACTTGGAACTTCCACCAGAAGATCCTGCTAGTGTCCTCCACAGTGAAGACTGATGCAAAATACTTATTCAGTTTGTCCACCATTTCCTTTTCCCCTATTACTACCTCTCCAGCATCATTTTACAGCAGTCATCAGTCTGATATCTACTCTTGCTTCTCCTTTACAGTTTATATATCTGAAGAAGCATTTGGTATCCTCTTTAATATTATTGGCTCACTTAGCTTAGTTTTATATTCCAGCTTTTCCTTCTTCATGATTTTCAGTTGCCTTTTATTGGTTTTTAAAAGCTTCCCAATCCTCTAACTTCCCACTAATTTTTGCTCTATGCCCCCTTTTTGGCTTTTATGTTGGCTTTGGATTTCTCTTGTCAGCCAAGGTTGTGTCCTCCTGCCTTTAGGATACATCTTCTTTGGGATATATCTATCCTGTGCCTTCCAAATTGCTCACAAACCTTTGTATTTATAATATTGTGTTTTTTATTATTTTTGTTTTCTGTATCTTATTATATTTTTCGTGCCACATCGGATCCAGAGTAACAATAATTTAATTTTCTTTTGCAGTCATGTACGGGAAATGACATGAAACAATCTTGAATCTTGAATGTTAAATTGTCTTATCCAAACTGCCTGGTTTATCTGTGAAAGACATTGAAATTTATACAAAATACTGCATGAATGTATACTTAGCCAGCATCCTTTGCATCTCCAGCATACTTCAAAGGACTTCCTAACCAGCAGATCACTTTTGAAGTATGATCCATGCTGCCGGTAGCTAGGTATAATGTATTCTTTGTGCTAAGACTCAAAATCAAATGAGACTGAACAGGAATTACAATTGTCCAGAACAGCAACACTGTAATTTCAAATACAAGAGGTCATGCAGATGCCGAAATTCCAGATGAACACACACAAAATAGTAGAGGGACTTAGCAGGTCAGGTAGCATCTATAGAGAGGAATAAACAGTCGACGGTTCTGGCCAAGACCCTTCAAAAGAACTGGAAAGGAAGGTAGAAGATGCCAGAATAAGAACGTGGGGAAGGGTAAGGAGGACAAGCTAGTAGGTGATAGGTGAAGCCAGGTAGGTGGGGAAGGGGATGAAGTAGGAAGTGGGAGGTGGTAGGTGGAAAGATAAAGGGCTAGAGAAGGAGAGGATCAAGGGAGGGGAGAGGAGAGAGGAAAGGGAAGCACGAGGGGCATCAGCGAGAGATGATAGGAGAATGATATGAAATAAGAGGCCAGAGTGGGGAATTGAAGAAGAGGGAAGTAGGAAAATCGAAAGTTCTGTCTAGGTATTCTCTAACCTGATGGCATGAACATTAATTTCTTTGTTATGTTCATGCCATCAGGTTAGAGACTACCCAAACAGAATATGAAGTGTTGCCCTTCAACCTGAGAGTGGCCTCATCATGGCAGAAGAGGAGGCCATGGACCAAAACTATCAGAATGGAAATGGGATAGGATTAAAATGGTTAGCCACCAGGGCAGTAATAGATTTGTGAAATGACAAGTCGGACTGAAGTAGGTTTTTTGCATTTTGAGGTGGTGTGGTCCTTCGAGCAGTTGTTTCATTGGCTGCCCTATTAGAATGTCATTTCCCACAATGACAATTTAGATAGAAACTGAAGCTTGGTCTATTTTAGTAAAGACTGCAAAAGCAGAAATCTGGCCATTATTCATTCTTTCACTGACCATTTAAAGGAAGCTCACTGGATTTTCATTCCCACCTCAAGAGACTGTAAAATTATCTGTCTCCAAACTTGTTAAATAAAACAGTGATACCATAAGACATAGGAGAAGAGTTAGGCTATTTGGTCTATCAATTCTGCTCCACCATTCCATCATGGCTGATTTATTATCCCTCTCAACTCCATTCTTCTGCCTCCTCCCTGTAACTTTTGATGCCCTGACTAATCAAGAATCTATCAACCTCCACTCCTAAAGTAAATGTTACATACTCAGTTCACCTTATTGTGAATGGCTGTAATTTGTTACAGATTCAGAATAGAGGGACATCCATTTAGAACAAAGATGAGGAGGAATTTCTTTAGCCAAAGGATTGTGAATCTGTGGAAATCATTGCCACAGACAACTATAGAGGCCATTTTATAGGGTATGTTTAAAGTGATGGTTGATAGGTTCTTGATTAATAAGGACATCAAAGGTTATGGGGAGAAGGCAGGAGAATGGGGTTGCGATGAGTAATAAATCAGCTATGATGAAATGGCAGAACAGACGATGGGCCAAACAGCGTAATTCTTCTCTTATTTCTTAACTGGATGTGTAACTTTTACTTTAGAAACTTGATAGGGGATAACAGATCAGGGTGAAAAGCCTGCAACAGATGTTGATTCTCTGTAAATAATGAATCCTCTATCAATGCATCATACCAGAACTTGAAGCAAAGATTAAAGACCATCTGAGATATGCGAGCCACATATACTGGAAACTAATAATGCCTGCCCTGGTCTTATTACAAACTTCATTTTTGCGTGAAGCCGTATTTAGGGTATAGTTGATACTATCCTTTTAACCAAATTCAGATATAGCTAAGATACAAGGCATCAGTTTTCCTGTAGTGAAAAGCCACTAATACTGGGGCTGAAACATTTGTGTGAACACTTACTGCTTGCTTGTTCACAGTGACAGACTTGCTGCCTTGCACATTCTGTTTAATTATATAACATTAGTCACCATATATCAGATAGTGAATGGACTAAAACTAAATTTGACATTAAACACGTCTTTTTCTTTAAATGGAGAGAAGTATTACCATATTAGCTTCTGATATGTGGTCAATACTGGCAACTTCTATAGCCAATGCTATGTTCAAAGGAGGTCCTGTGTGTAAAACACAAAGTACATCACTGAATTAAAGATTAATAGGTTTAAATATTATAGATTTGATTCAAATAAACATTAAATAAACAACATTTTATCTAGCCTACAGAAACCCAATGAGGAACACCACAGCAAACTAGAAAATCTGAATACTACTGAGAATTATTGAGCGATAGAATTATAAAACAGTACAGCACAGAAGCAGGCCTTTTGGCCACCTAGACTGTGCTGAGTTATTATTCTGTCTCATCCCATCAACCTGCACCAGGACCATAGCCCTTCATAGTTCTCCCATCCATGTATTTATCCAAATTTCTCTTCAGTGTTGAAATTGAACTGGCACCCATCACTTCTGCTGAGACCCCATTCAACACTCACACCACCCTCTGAGTAAAGAAGATAGTACATGGAAATTAGAAAAATAGAGAGCCATGGGTAACCCTAGGTAATTTCTAAAATAAGTACATGTTTGGCACGACATCGTGGGCTAAAGGGCCTGTATTGTGCTGTAGATTTTCTATGTAACCATTATGAAAAAAAGATACCCCTCATGTTTCCTTTAAACATTTCACCTTTCACCCTTAACCCATTACCTCTAGTTCTTGTCTCACACAACCTCAGTGGAAAAAGTCTGCTTCATTTACCCTATCTATAACCCTCATAATTTTGTATACTTCTATTAAATCTCCCCTCATTTTCCTACACTCTAAGGAATAAAGTCCGAACCTATTCAACCTTTCCTTGTAACTCAGGACCTCAAGTCCTGGCAACAAGTATGCAAAAACAGATTATAAGTGTTTGGGAAGACACACAAAATGCTGGAGAAACTGAGCAGCTCAAGCAGCATCTACAGAGAGGAATAAACAGTCCATGTTTCGAGCCAAGACCCCTCATCAGGGTAAATATTTATACCTGTGCTACAGTGATCATCAAGGTCTCATTGCTATCATTTGGACTCAGTGATACAAGTGACAATGATTCCATTACATCGTTCACTTAACTCTCGTTGAGTCAGAAGTACAGCACAGAAACAGGCCCTTCAACCCAACTAGTCCATGCCGAAAACATTTAAACTGCCTACTCCCATCAACCTGAACCAGGAACATAGACTTCCATACCCCTATCATCCATGTACCTATCCAAACTTCTCTTAAATGTTGAAATTGCATGGGGCACTTATGCTGGCATATCATTCCACACTGTCATGACCCTCTGAGTGAAGTTGTTTCCCCTCATGTTCCCCTTAAAATTCTCACCTTTCACTCTTAAGAATGACCCTTGCTTGTAGTCCCTGCCAACTTCAGTGGCAAAAGCCTGCTTGCGTTTACCCTATCTATACTCCTCATAATGAATACTTCTCAATGAATACTTCTCTTCAGTATTCACCAATGAGAGGGAACTTGATGATTGTGAGGACAATATGAGTGAGGTTGACGTTCTGGAGCATGTTGATATTAAGGGAGAGGAGGTGTTGGAGTTGTTAAAATACATTAGGACAGATAAGTCCCCGGGGCCTGACAGAATATTCCCCAGGCTGCTCCACGAGGCGAGAGAAGATATTGCTGAGCCTCTGGCTAGGATCTTTATGTCCTCGTTGTCCACGGGAATGGTACCGGAGGATTGGAGGGAGGCGAATGTTGTCCCCTTGTGCAAAAAAGGTAGTAGGGATAGTCCGGGTAATTATAGACCAGTGAGCCTTACGTCTGTGGTGGGAAAGCTGTTGGAAAAGATTCTTAGAGATAGGATCTATAAGCATTTAGAGAATCATGGTCTGATCAGGGACAGTCAGCATGGCTTTGTGAAGGGCAGATCATGTCTAACAAGCCTGATAGAGTACTTTGAGGAGGTGACCAGGCATACAGATGAGGGTAGTGCAGTGGATGTGATCTATATGGATTTTAGTAAGGCATTTGACAAGATTCCACAAGTTAGGCTTATTCAGAAAGTCAGAAGGCATGGGATCCAGGGAAGTTTGGCCAGGTGGATTCAGAATTGGCTTGCCTGCAGAAGGCAGAGGGTGGTGGTGGAGGGAGTACATTCAGATTGGAGGATTGTGACTAGTAGTGTTCCACAAGGATCTGTTCTGGGACCTCTATTTTTCGTGATTTTTATTATCGACCTGGATGTAGAAGGGTGGGTTGGCAAGTTTGCTGACGACACAAATGTTGGTGGTGTTGAAGATAGTGTAGAGGACTGTCAAAGATTGCAGAGAGACATTGATAGGATGCAGGAGTGGGCTGAGAAGTGGCAGATGGAGTTCAACCCGGAGAAGTGTGAGGTGGCACACTTTGGAAGGACAAACTCCAAGGCAGAGTACAAAGTAAATGGCAGGATACTTGGTAGTGTGGAGGAGCAGAGGGATCTCAGGATACATGTCCACAGATCCCTGAAAGTTGCCTCACAGGTAGATAGGGTAGTTAAAGAAAGCTTATGGGGTGTTAGCTTTCATAAGTTGAGGGATAGAGTTTAAGAGTCGCGATGTAATGATGCAGTTCTATAAAACTCTGGTTAGGCCACACTTGGAGTACTGTGTCCAGTTCTGGTCACCTCACTATAGGAAGGATGTGGAAGCATTGGAAAGGGTACAGAGGAGTTTTACCAGGATGCTGCCTGGTTTAGAAAGTATGCATTATGATCAGAGATTAAGGGAGCTAGGGCTTTACTCTTTGGAGAGAAGGAGGATGAGAGGAGACGTGATAGAGGTGTACAAGATAATAAGAGGAATAGATAGTGTGGATAGCCAGCACCTCTTCCCCAGGGCACCACTGCTCAATACAAGAGGACATGGCTTTAAGGTAAGGGGTGGGAAGTTCAAGTGGGATATTAGAGGAAGGTTTTTTACTCAGAGAGTCTTTGGTGCATGGAATACACTGCATGAGTCAGTGGTAGAGGCAGATACACTAGTGAAGTTTAAGAGTCTACTAGACAGGTATATGGAGGAATTTAAGGTGGGGGCTTATATGGGAGGCAGGGTTTGAGGGACGGCACAACATTGTGGGCTGAAGGGCCTGTACTGTGCTGTACTATTCTATGTTCCATGTTCTATGTTCTATAATTTTGTATACCTATAACCAAATCTCCTCTCAATCATCTATATTCTAAAGAGTACAGTCCTAACCTATTCAACCTTTCCTTATAACTCAGGTCCTCCAGACCCAGCAACATCCTTGTAAATTTTCTCTGCAATCTTTCATTTCTTCCTGTAGATAGTCGACCAAAACTCTACACAATTCTCTAAATTAGGACCCACCAATGTCTTTTATACTTCAACATAACATCCCATCTCCTGTACTCTATACATTGATTTATGAAGGCCAATGTGTCAAAAGCTTTCTTTACAACCCTGTATACCTGTGACACCTTTTTCAACAAATTATGGACCTGTATTCCCACATCCCTTTGTTCCACCACACTCCTCACTACCCTACCATATGCTGTGTAAAACCTACCCTGACTGGTCCTACCAAAGTGCAAAATCTCTCACTTGGTTGCATTAAATTCCATCTGCATTTTTCATCCCATTATTCCAGCTGATGCAGATCCCTCTGCAAGAATTGATAGTCTTATTCATTATCCACTACACTCCCAGAGTAGGTGTTATCTGCAAATTTGCTGATCTAGTTAACCATATTATCATCCAGATCATTGATACAAATGACAAACTACAAAGCACCCAGCGCTGATCCCTGAGGCACAACACTAGTCACAGGCCTCCAGTGTGAGAGGCACCCCTCTACTACCACTCTCTGGCTTCTCCCACAAAGACAATGTCAAATCTAATTTACTACCTCATCCTGAATGCCAAGCATCTGAACCCACGCGGGACCATGTAGGCAACATCCACTGCTTTGCCTTCATCCACTTTCCTGGTAACTTCCTCAAAAAACTCTGTAAAATTGGTTAGACATGACCTACCACACATGAAACCATGCTGACTAACCTTAATCAGTCCATGTCTATCCAAATACTTATATATTAATACTTCAATAACTTTGAAGGTATGAGACGTGAATTAGCTAAGATAGACTGGCAAATGACACTTCAAGGATTGACGGTGGATATGCAATGGCAGGCATTTAAAGGTTGCATGGATGAACTACAACAATTGTTCATCCCAGTTTGGCAAAAGAATAAATCAAGGAAGGTAGTGCACCCGTGGCTGACAAGAGAAATTAGGGATAGTATCAATTCCAAAGAAGTAGCATACAAATTAGCCAGAGAAAGTGGCTCACCTGAGGACTGGGAGAAATTCAGAGTTCAGCAGAGGAGGACAAAGGGCTTAATTAGGAAGGGGAAAAAAGATTATGAGAGAAAACTGGCAGAGAACATAAAAACGGACTGTAAAAGCTTTTATAGATATGTAAAAAGGAAAAGACTGATAAAGACAAATGTAGGTCCCCTGCAAACAGAAACAGGTGAATTGATTATGGGGAGCAAGGACATGGCAGACCAATTGAATAATTACTTTGGTTCTGTCTTCACTAAGGAGGACATAAATAATCTTCCAGAAATAGTAAGGGACAGAGGGTCTAGTGAGATGGAGGAACTGAGCGAAATACATGTTAGTAGGGAAGTGGTGTTAGGTAAATTGAAGGGATTGAAGGCAGATAAATCCCCAGGGCCAGATGGTCTGCATCCCAGAGTGCTTAAGGAAGTGGCCCAAGAAATAGTGGATGCATTAGTGATAATTTTTCAAAACTCGTTAGATTCTGGACTAGTTCCTGAGGATTGGAGGGTGGCTAATGTAACCCCACTTTTTAAAAAAGGAGGGAGAGAGAAACCGGGGAATTATAGGCCGGTTAGCCTAACGTCGGTGGTGGGGAAACTGCTGGAGTCAGTTATCAAGGATGTGATAACAGCACATTTGGAAAGCGGTGAAATGATCGGACAAAGTCAGCATGGATTTGTGAAAGGAAAATCATGTCTGACGAATCTCATAGAATTTTTTGAGGATGTAACTAGTAGAGTGGATAGGGGAGAACCAGTGGATGTGGTATATTTGGATTTTCAAAAGGCTTTTGACAAGGTCCCACACAGGAGATTAGTGTGCAAACTTAAAGCACACGGTATTGGGGGTAAGGTATTGGTGTGGGTGGAGAATTGGTTAGCAGACAGGAAGCAAAGAGTGGGAATAAACGGGACCTTTTCAGAATGGCAGGCGGTGACTAGTGGGGTACCGCAAGGCTCAGTGCTGGGACCCCAGTTGTTTACAATATATATTAATGACTTGGATGAGGGAATTAAATGCAGCATCTCCAAGTTTGCGGATGACACGAAGCTGGGTGGCAGTGTTAGCAGTGAGGAGGATGCTAAGAGGATGCAGGGTGACTTGGATAGGTTGGGTGAGTGGGCAAACTCATGGCAGATGCAATTTAATGTGGATAAATGTGAAGTTATCCACTTTGGTGGCAAAAATAGGAAAACAGATTATTATCTGAATGGTGGCCGATTAGGAAAAGGGGAGGTGCAACGAGACCTGGGTGTCATTATACACCAGTCATTGAAAGTGGGCATGCAGGTACAGCAGGCAGTGAAAAAGGCGAACGGTATGCTGGCATTTATAGGGAGAGGATTCGAGTACAGGAGCAGGGAGGTACTACTGCAGTTGTACAAGGCCTTGGTGAGACCACACCTGGAGTATTGTGTGCAGTTTTGGTCCCCTAATCTGAGGAAAGACATCTTTGCCATAGAGGGAGTACAAAGAAGGTTCACCAGATTGATTCCTGGGATGGCAGGTCTTTCATATGAAGAAAGACTGGATGAACTGGGCTTGTACTCGTTGGAATTTAGAAGATTGAGGGGGGATCTGATTGAAACGTATAAGATCCTAAAGGGATTGGACAGGCTAGATGCGGGAAGATTGTTCCCGATGTTGGGGAGGTCTGGAACGAGGGGTCACAGTTTGAGGATAGAGGGGAAGCCTTTTCGGACCGAGGTTAGGAAAAACTTCTTCACACAGAGAGTGGTGAATCTGTGGAATTCTCTGCCACAGCAAACTGTTGAGGCCAGTTCATTAGCTATGTTTAAAAGGAAGTTAGATATGGCCCTTGTGGCTACAGGGGTCAGGGGGTATGGAGGGAAGGCTGGGTTCTGAGTTGGATGATCAGCCATGATCATAATAAATGGCGGTGCAGGCTCGAAGGGCCGAATGGCCTACTCCTGCACCTATTTTCTATGTTTCTATGTTTCTATATCCTGTCCCTTAGAATGCCTTCCAATAACTTTCCCACAACTGCTGTTAGAATCAACGGCCTAAAATTTCCCGGTTTCTGTTTAGAGCCTTTTTTTAAACAGCGGATTAACATTGGTTTTCCTCCAGTCCTCTGGTACCTCTCCTGTCGCTAAGGAAGTTTTAAATAACTCTGCTAGGGCACTGGCAATTTCTGCACTTGCCTCCCGTAGGATCTGAGGGAACACCTTGTCAGGGCCTCTGGATTTATTCACCCTGATTTGCTTCAGGATAGGAAACGCCTCCTCCTCGTAATCTGTACAGGGTCCATGAAGTTGATGCCACCTTGCCTTACTTCTATAGACTTTGTATTCGTCTCCCGAGTAAATACAGATGCAAAGAATGCATTTGAGATCTCCACCACCTGCTTTGGCTCTACACATAGTTTACCATTCTGGTCTTCCAGAGGACAAATTTCGTCCCGTGCAATCCTTTTGCTCCTAACATATATGAAGAATTCCTTAGGATTTTCTTTCATCTTGTCTGCTAGGAAAACTTCATGCCTTCTTTTAGCCTTTCTGATTTCTTTCTTAAAAGTTCAGTGAAGTGAAGCTAAAGATATTCAAGGAATTTCCATAAATGGGACTATTCATAAGATTTCCCTTTATGCGGATGATCTCTTGGTTTATGTTTCGAATCCTGAAGAATCTATTCCTAGTTTATTGAAATTATTAAATGAAGTTGGATTGTTTTCAGGATATAAATTAAACCTGCATAAAAGTGAATTATTTCCTTTAAATGATCCTGCTTCTATATATGATGACATTCCTTTTAAAATTACTGATTCTTTTAATATTTAGATATTATCATCACTAAAAATTATGAAGACCTTTATAGAGCTAATTTAGTTCCCTTAGTGGTTTTTATGAAGCAATTTTTTTCTAGATGGAATCCACTTACACTTTCGTTGGCCGGTCGAATTCATGCAGTTAAAATGATGACTTTACCAAAATTTTTATATGTATTTCAAAATATTCCTATTTTTCTAACTAAGAAGTTTTTTGATCAGGTTGACTCTATTATTTCATCTTTTGTTTGGAATAATAAAAGACCAATAATTGTAAAATGTCATTTACAAAAATTAAAAAAAGGATGGAGGTCTTACTTTGCCTAATTTAAGAATGTGTTATTAGGCAGTTAATATACGTTATGCGTGTTCTTGGTTATATTGGACCGATAAAAAGGAACGATCACCATGGGTTGATCTGGAATTGATAATTGTGAAACAATTTTATTTAACTTCATTATTAGGAGCTCCTTTACCTGTACAATAGGCAAAATTTTTATTCTAAATATAAATTCTATGATTAAGGAGGCATTACGAATCTGGTACCAGTTTCTTAAGTTTTTTAATCTTAAAAAATTTAACCTTTTTAGTTTAATTTATCAAAACTATTTATTTAAACCTTCACTTCGTGATCCTACCTTTTCTCTTTGGAGGAATAAAGGAATTTTTTCCTTTATGGATTTGTTTCAAGAAGGCTGATTGATGTCCTTTGAGAAATTAGTAACTAAATATTCTCTCTCATATTCACATTTTTTGCAATATCTTCAGGTCAGACATTTCTTACAAGAATATTTAAGTAATTTTCCATATATACAAGATTCTGACCTGTAAGACATTATTTTAAAAATGAACCCTTTAGTGAAAGGTTTCATTGGGAAAATTTATAATTTACTGTTACAACAGGATAACTATCCTTTACTTAAGATTAAGCAAGATTGGGAAAGAGAGCTTAACATGACCTTGATAACAGAGGATTGGTTGTGAATTTTGAAGTTGGTGAACTCTTCTTCGATTTGTGCCAGTCATTCTCTAATTCAATTTAAAATTGTACATCGTTATTATTTGACAAAGGAGAGATTGTCTAAAATATTTCCTAAAGTAAATAGTCAGTGTGATAGATGTAAAACTGAGATAGCTACATTGACACATATGGTTTAGTCGTGTTCTGTATTGAAACAGTTTTGGAAATCTATTTTTTCTACAACTTCTAAAGCTTTAAAAATCAATTTACAACCTAATAAATTGACAGTTTTGTTTGGTATAATTCCTCAATATATTCTCTCTGGTTCCCATCCCCCTGCAACTCTAGTTTAAACCCCACCATGCAGCTTTAACAAACCTTTCCCCAGGATATTAGTCTCCTCTGTTCTTCATCACCAGGTCATGATCAATCCTCTCTGGTGGTTTTGTTTATTCAATAAAACACCAGATAAAGATAAAGGCTTTTACTTTTTGTTCCTTTGTTTGAATTTTTCTGTTTTTTCTATATTCATTCCTGAGGGCTGATTCATGCTAGGAGAAATTACTCTTGGATATGTTATACCTTGGCAGTGGAAGTTGTCTACAAGGACTTGAGCAAGGTATTTGACAAGGTTCTGAATGGGAGGTTGGTCAAGAAGGTTCAGTCATTCAGCATTCAATATGAGGTAGTTGGTAAATTGGATTAGACATTGGCTTTGTGGGAGAAGCCAGAGAGTGGTAGTAGATGGATTCTTCTCTGACTGGAGGACTGTGACTAGTTGTGTGCTACAGGGATCGAGGCTGGGTCCTTTGATATTTGTCATCTATGTCAATGACCTGGATGATAATGTGCTTAACTGGATGAGCAAATTTACGGATGACACCAAGTTTGGGGGTGTGGTGGACGGTGAGGAAGGCTATCATGGCTTGCAGAGGGAACGTTCCTGAACACATTTGACAAACTCTTGCCTTAAACAAGGTTGAAAGAGTACAGTGAAAATTTACAAGGATGCTGCCAGGTCTGGAGGGCCTGAGTTATAAGGAAAGATTGAATAGGATGGGCTGTATTCCTTAGAACATATCAACTGGAAAAATGAGCTGACAAATAGCAGATGGAAGTTAATGCAGGCAAGTGCAAGGTTTTGTACTTCAGTAGGACCAAATAATGTAGGTCTTATACAGTGAATGGTAGAACAAAGGGATCTGGGAATACAGGTCTATAATTCATTGAAAGTGGTGTGTGACAAAAGACCAAGTTATCAGAATATTGATGCTGATAAGAGAGACAATGGGGAAACATTCAAAATGTTAATATGAGAGACGAGAGAGATTAACGAAAAGAGACGCAGTTCCAAGTATTGCCAGACCGGTTGCTTTGAACCTGAACTGTTTGAAGTTTGATGGACAGGCAATACCCCAGCAGGGGGATAAAAGGAACAGGTTCGCTAAGGCAAGTGACATACCACGACACCACGAGATAACGAGACCCTAGAAGTGCATTGTGCCCCCCCCACAAGTTGGTGGGAGTTTTGGAAGTCTGATCGCGGGAACGACCATAGACGCACAGGGTGGAACGGTACGATCAGCGGGATCTGGTGTGTGTGTCCACCCTTGCCTGGGTGCCGAGTTCACTGCAGAAGAATGATCGTATCCAGAACGGAGGGGTCACAGTCGGTGACCTCAGAAGACATTACAAAGGGCTCGCCCGAAAGCTAACCGCGAGGAATATCAAAGGTCTGTTTGAATTCGATTTGAATATCATCATTCGCTCTCTCTCTCTCTCTCTCTCTCTCTCTCTCTCTCTCTCTCCCCAAAGGCACAACAGTGATTACTGTGAACTGAACTAAACAGAACTGAACTCTGCGTCACTTGAGACTGATCATTTTACCCCTAGACTGCAATAGAGCTTGATTGATCCTATTATCCTAGTTCTGTGTACATGTGTGTTTATTCATTGCTAACCTGTTGCATTTATATCCTTACTATTAGAGTACTGTGTTACTTATTTCTTTAATAAAACTTTCTTAGTTCCAGTAATCCAGACTCCAACTAAGTGGTCCATTTCTGCTGGTTTGGTAACCCAGTTATGGGGTACGTAACAGGTGTCACATGTAGGTCGGGTAATAAAGAAAGCTTTTGGCACATTGGCCTTCATAAATCAATGTACTGAATACAGGAGATGGGATGTTCTATAAAAGCTGTGTAAGATGTTGGTGAGACCTAATTTGGAGTATTGTGTGCAGTTTTGGTCACCTACCTACAGGAAAGATGTAAACAAGGTTGAAAGAGTACAGAGAAAATTTGCAAGGATGCTGCTGGGTCAGAGTTATAAGGAAAGATTGAGTACAATGGGCTGTATTCTTTAGAACATAGAAGATCGAGAAGAGATTTGGTCGAGGTATACAAAATTATGAGGGGTATAGATAGGGTAAATGCAAGCAGGCTTTTTCCACTGAGGTTGGGTGGCACTACAACCAGAGGTCAAAGATTAAGGGTGAAAGGTGAAAAATTTAAGGGGAATATGAGGGAAAACATCTTCACTTAGAGGGTTGTGAGAGAGTGAACGAGCTACCAGCACAAATGGTGCATGTGAGCTCAGTTTCAATGTTTCGGAGACGTTTGGATAGGTCCATGGATAGTATGGGTATGAAGAGCTATTGTCCTGGTGCAGGTCAATGGGAGTAGGCAGTTTAAAGTTTCAGCATGGACTAGATGAGCTGAAGGGCCAGTTTCTGTGCTGTATTTTTGTATGACTCTAGAGATCCCTATTGAATATGGACTTACCTCCTATTCCCGGTCGAAAATTACGAGCATATCCCTTCATTAAATCATCCAGATTTGGCAACCAGGATATTTCTATATCAGTGGTTATGTACTCCCCAAGATCATTCATTGCCCTGTTTAACAAAAGAAAAATTCCAATTCAAAGCAATGAAAACAACGTCAAGGGCTTATCTGTTAAAGCAGTCTGTGAGTGAGGTGTGCAGGGTAAGCTGATCTCAGCCTGACTGGGGCATTATTTCTGGCTTCATGACCCCTGAGAAACAGAACTGAGTCAGTTTTCATAACTATTCTTTAACTCTGTTGTCCTAATTCAACATTCACCCTCGGCCATTTACCTCTTTTGGTTCCCAGTAAGGGAGCTTTGTTTTTTTTTTTGCCTTGCTCATGCCTACTTCTGTAATCACTTCCTGTCTTATGTAACACAGAGAAAATACTGGAGGAACTCAGCAGGTCAGGCAGCATCTATGGAGGAAAATAAACAGTCAGCATTCGTGACTGAGACCAGTCATCAGGACTGAACAGGAAGGGGAAAATGTCAGAATAAGAAGGCAGGGGAGGGGAAGGCGTACAAGCTGGAAGGATATTTGTAACTATGTTGTGGCCATTACAGAGACTTGGTTGAGAAAGGGACAGAGATGGGTGCTTAATTTTCCCAGGGTTTCGATGTTTTGGAAAAGATAGAGAGGGAGGTAAAAGAGGTGGGAGAGTTGCAATACTAATCAGAGATATTATCACAGCTTCACTCAGAGGGGACAGATTAGAAGGCTCGCTCACTGAATATATACGGGTAAAACTCAAAAATAGGAAGGGTGCAAATCACTCTGGTGGGATTGTACTATAGACCCCCTCCCCAATAGCCCCCGGGACGTTGAGGAACAAATATGCAAGCAGATTAAGGAAAAGTGTAAAAATAATACGTTTGTAGTCATGGTGGACTTCAACTTCCCTAATATAAACTGGGCAAGACACGCAAAATGCTGGAGGAACTCAGCAGGCCAAGCAGCATCCAGGAAAAGAGTACAGTTAATGTTTTGGGCCAAAACTCTTTAGCAAGACTGGAAAAAAAAAAGCTGAGGAGTAGATTTAAAAGGTGTGGAAGGGAGAGAGAAAAACACAAGGTGATAGGTGAAACCTTGAGGGGGAAGGATAAAGTAAAAAGCTGGGAAGTTGATTGGTGAAAGGTACAGAAGGCCACGGAAGAAAGAAAAGGGGGCACCAGAGGGAGGAGATGCGTGGGTAAGGAGATAAGGTGAGAGAGGGAAAAGCAGATGGGAAATGTTGAAGGGGTGGGGTGGGGGCACTACCAGAAGTTTGAGTGTTATGGTTGCATACATTTCTGGTCATCCCATTATAAAAGGATGTTGAAACTTTGGAGAGGGTGTAGAAGAGGCTTACCAAGATGTTGCCTGGATTAGAGGGTATGTGGATTATGAGAGGCATAGATAGAGTAAGTGGGCACATGGCCAAGTAGTTAAGGCATTGGACTAGCAACCTGAAGGTCGTGAGTTCGAGCCCCAGCCAAGGGAACGTGTTGTGTCCTTGAGCAAGGCACTTTATCGCACATTGCTCTGCGATGACACTGGTGCCAAGCTGTATGGGTCCTAATGCCCTTCCCTTGGACAACATTGGTGTTGTGAAGAGGGGAGACTTGCAGCATGGGCAACTGCTGGTCTTCCATACAACTTTGCCAAGGCCTGCACCCTGGAGAGTGAAGACTTTCCAGTCGCAGATCCATGGTCTCACAAGACTAACGGATGCCTTTGCTTTACTTTAGATACAGTAAACAGACAGTGTCTTTATCCCAGATAAATGTCTAATATCAGAGGCAGGACTTTTAGGAGATGTTTAGATAGGTACATGAATATGAGGGAACTGGAGGGATAGAGACAATATGTAGGCAGAAGAGATTAGTTTAATTGGACAATTGAGTATTTATTTATTTGGTTTGGCACATCATTGGGGCCGAAGGGCCTGTTTCTGTGATGTACTGTTCTATGTTCTATGTCAGTTCTGGTCACCTCACAACAGGAAGGATGTGGAAAACATAGAAAGGGTGCAGAAGAGATTTACAAGGAGTTGCCTGGATTAGGGAGCTTGCCTTATGAGAATAGGTTGAGTGAACTCGGCCTTTTCTCCTTGGAGCAACGGAGGATGAGAGGTGACCTGATAGAAGTGTATAAGATGATGAGAGGCATTGATCGTGTGGATAGCCAGAGTTTTTTTCTCAAGGCTGAAATGGCTAACACGAGGGGGCATAGTTTTAAGGGTAAGTTCCTTTAATAAATCTAATTACCTTAAGAGTAGGTAATGGAGGCAGCAGTCAGGGCAGTTGAGTGCTCCGTTTGCAGGCTGTGGGAAGTCAGGGCGAGCATAATCGTCCCTGTTAACTACACCTGCGAAAGGTGCATCCAGCTGCAGCTCCTGACAAACCGAGTTAGGGAACTAGAGCTGGAGCTGGATGAACCGGATCACTTGGGAAGTAGAGGCAGAAATAGAGAGGAGTTACAGGGAGATAGTCACTCCTAAGAGTCAGGAGACAGGTAGCTGGATGACTGTCAGGAGAGGGAAGGGGAATAGACAGAATGAGCTGAGCACCCCTGTGGCCGTTCCCACCAATAAGTACATCGTTTTGGATACTGTTGATGGGGATGACCCACCAGGGACAAATTACAGTGGTTGCGTCTCTGGCACCGAGATGGGACCCTCAACTCTGAAGGGAAGGGGGGAAAAGAGGAGCGCAGTAGTGATAGGAGATTCGATAGTTAGGGGGACAGATATAGAGGTTTTGTGGAAGAGATCGAGAATCCCGGATGGTCTGTTGCCTCCCTGGTGCCAAGGTTCGCGATATCTTGGATCAAGTTCTCGGTATTCTCAAGAGGAAGGGTGAGCAGCCGGATGTCGTGGTCCATGTAGGGATCAATGACATGGGTAGGAAGATTGAGGAGGTCCTGAAAGGTGAATTTAGGGAGTTAGGCACCAAGATAAAGGACAGGACCTCCAGGATAGCAATCTTGGGATTGCTACCAGTGCCACGGGGAGGCGGGTTTAGAAATAGTAAGATAGTGCAGATCAACACATGGCTGAAGACATGGGGCAGGAGGGTGGGCTTCAGATTTATAGATAATTGGGCAGTTTTCCAGGGATGGTGGGACCTGTTCCGGCGGGATGGTCTACATCTGAACTGGAGGGGGACAAATATTTTTGCAGGTAGGTTTGCTAGAGAGGCTCCGGTGGATACGAGGGGGAGGGGAACCAGAGTGTCAGAACAGATGTAGGGAAGAAGAAAGAAAAAGAAAATAGTGAAGTTGTTTGTACCGTTAGTGATAAACAGAGAGCAAGAGGTGGAAATTTTCTTAAATGCATTTATTTTAATGCTAGGAGCATTATAAGAAAGGTGGATGAGCTTAAAGCATGGATTGAACCTGGAAGTATGATGTGGTAGCTATTAGTGAAACATGGTTACAGGAGGGGTGTAATTGGCAACTAAATATTCCTGGATTTAATTGTTTCGGGTGTGATAGAATTGGAGGGACAAGAGGGGGAGGTGTTGCATTGCTTGTCAGAGAAAATATTACAGTGGTGCTCTAGCAGGATAGATTAGAGGGCTCCTCTAGGGAGGCTATTTGGGTGGAATTGAGGAATGGGAAAGGAGTAGTAACTCTTATAGGGGTGTATTATAGACCACCAAATGGGGAGCAAGAATTGGAGGAGCAAATTTGTAAGGAGATAGCAGATATTTGTAGTAAGCACAAAGTTGTGATTGGGGAGATTTTAATTTTCCACACATAGACTGGGAAGCCCATACTGTAAAAGGGCTGGAAGGTTTGGAGTTTGTAAAATGTGTGCAGGATAGTTTTTTGCAGCAATACATAGAGGTACCAACTAGAGAAGGGGCAGTGTTGGATCTCCTGTTAGGGAAAGAGATAGGTCAGGTGACGGAGGTTTGTGTTGGGGAGCACTTTGGGTCCAGTGATCACAATGCTATTAGTTTCAATATAATTATGGAGAAGGATAGGTCTGAACCCAGGGTTGAGAGTTTTGATTGGAGAAAGGCTAACTTTGAGGAGATGCAAAAGGATCTACAAGGAGTGGATTGGGACAATTTGTTTTATGGGAAGAATGTAATGGAGAAATGGAGGTCATTTAAAGGTGAAATTCTGAGAGTACAGAATCTTTATGTTCCTGTTAGGTTGAAAGGAAAGGTTAAAAATTTGAGAAAGCCATGGTTTTCAAGGGATTTTGGAAACTTGGTTCAGAAAAAGAGAGATATCTACAATAAATATAGACAGCATGGAGTAAATAAGGTGCTCAAGGAATATAAAGAATGTAAAAAGAATCTTAAGAAAGAAATTAGAAAAGCTAAAAGAAGATATGAGGTTGCTTTGGCAAGTAAGGTGAAAATAAATCCCAAGGGTTTCTAGAACATAGAACATAGAATAGTACAGTACATCACAGGCCTTTCAGCCCACAATGTTGTGCCAACCCTTAAACCCTGTCTCCCATATAACCCCCTCCCCTTAAATTCCTCCATATACCTGTCTAGTAGACTCTTAAACTTCACCAGTGTATCTGCCTCTACCGCTGACTCAGGCAGTGCATTCCACACACCAACCACTCTCTGAGAAAAAACCTTCCTCTAATATCCCTCTTGAACTTCCCACCCCTTACCTTAAAGCCATGTCCTCCTGTATTGAGCAGTGGTGCCCTGGGGAAGAGGCGCTGGCTATCCACTCTATTTATTCCTCTTAATATCTTCTACACCTCTATCATGTCTCCTTTCATCCTCCTTCTCTCCAAAGATTAAAGCCCTAGCTCCCATAATCACTGATCATAATCCATACTCTCTAAACCAGGCAGCATCCTGGTAAATCTTCTCTGTACCCTTTCCAATGCTTCCACATCCTTCCTATAGTGAGGCGACCAGAACTGGACACAGTTCTCTAAGCAAACAACAGGAATTCTGCAGATGCTGGAAATCCAAGCAACACACATAAAAGTTGCTGGTGAACGCAGCAGGTCAGGCAGCATCTCTAGGAAGAGGTGCAGTCGACGTTTCAGGCCGAGACCCTTCGTCAGGACTAACTGAAGGAAGAGTGAGTAAGGGATTTGAAAGTTGGAGGGGGAGGGGGAGATCCAAAATGATAGGAGAAGACATAAGGGGGAGGGATGGAGCCAAGAGCTGGACAGGTGATAGGCAAAAGGGATACGAGAGGATCATGGGACAGGAGGTCCGGGAAGAAAGACAAGGGGGGGGGGACCCAGAGGATGGGCAAGGGGTATATTCAGAGGGACAGAGGGAGAAAAAGGAGAGTGAGAGAAAGAATGTGTGTATAAAAATAAGTAACAGATGGGGTACGAGGGGGAGGTGGGGCATCAGCGGAAGTTAGAGAAGTCGATGTTCATGCCATCAGGTTGGAGGCTACCCAGACAGAATATAAGGTGTTGTTCCTCCAACCTGAGTGTGGCTTCATCTTTACAGTAGAGGAGGCCGTGGATAGACATGTCAGAATGGGAATGGGACGTGGAATTAAAATGTGTGGCCACTGGGAGATCCTGCTTTCTCTGGCGGACAGAGCGAAGATGTTCAGCAAAGCGGTCTCCCAGTCTGCGTCAGGTCTTGCCAATATATAAAAGGGCACATCGGGAGCACCGGACGCAGTATATCACCCCAGCTGACTCACAGGTGAAGTGTTGCCTCACCTGGAAGGACTGTTTGGGGCCCTGAATGGTGGTAAGGGAGGAAGTGTAAGGGCATGTGTAGCACTTGTTCCGCTTACACGGATAAGTGCCAGGAGGGGAGCTGAATGGTGGTAAGGGAGGAAGTGCTACACGTAATTGAAGAATGCCTTGAGGTTTTCCTTTACCCTACTCGCCAAGGCCTTCTCATGCCCCCTTCTTGCTCTTCTCAGCCCCTTCTTAAGCTCCTTTCTTGCTTCCCTATATTCCTCAATAGACCCATCTGATCCTTGCTTCCTAAACCTCATATATGCTTCCTCCTTCCACTTGACTAGATTTTCCACCTCACTTGTCACCCATGGTTCCTTCACCCTGCCATTCTTTATCTTCCTCTCCGGGACAAATTTATCCCTAACATCCTGCAAGAGATCTCTAAACATCGACCACATGTGTCCGTAGTACATTTCCCTGCAAAAACATCATCCCAATTCACACCTGCAAGTTCTAGCCTTATAAGCCTCATAACTTGCCCTTCCCCAATTAAAAATTTTCCTGTCCTCTCTGATTCGATCCTTTTCCATGATAATGCTAAAGGCCAGGGAGCGGTGGTCACTGTCCCCAGATGCTCACCCACCGAGAGATCTGTGACCTGACCCGGTTCGTTACCTAGTACTAGATCTAGTATGGCATTCCCCCTAGTCGGCCTGTCAACATACTGTGACAGGAATCCGTCTTGGACATACTTAACAAACTCTGCCCCATCTAAACCCTTGGAAATGATCAGGTGCCAATCAATATTAGGGAATTTAAAGTCACCCATGATAACAACCGTGTTATTTTTGCACTTTTCCAAAATCTGCCTCCCAATCTGCTCCTCTATATCTCTGCTGCTACCAGGGGGCCTTTAGAATACCCCCAATAGAGTAACTGCTCCCTTCCTGTTCCTGACTTCCACCCATACTGACTCAAAAGAGGATCCTGCTATATTACCCACCCTTTCTGTAGCTGTAATAGTATCCCTGACCAGTAATGCCACCCTTCCTCCCCTTTTTGACTAGTGGTGTCCCACAAGGATCTGTTCTGGGACCTCTACTTTTTGTAATTTTTATTAATGACCTGGATGTGGGGGTAGAAGGGTGGGTTGGCAAGTTTGAAGACGACACAAAGGTTGGTGGTGTTGTAGATAGTGTAGAGGATTGTCAAAGATTGCAGAGAGACGTTGATAGGATGCAGAAGTGGGCTGAGAAGTGGCAGATGGAGTTTAACCCGGAGAAGTGTGAGGTGGTACACTTTGGAAGGACAAACTCCAAGGCAGAGTACAAAGTAAATGGCAGGATACTTGGTAGTGTGGAGGAGCAGAGGGATCTCAGGGTACATGTCCACAGATCCCTGAAAGTTGCCTCACAGGTGGATAGGGTAGTTAAGAAAGCTTATGGGGTGTTAGCTGTCATAAGTCGAGGGATAGAGTTTAAGAGTCGCGATGTAATGATGCAGCTCTATAAAACTCTGGTTAGGCCACACTTGGAGTATTGTATCCAGTTCTGGTCACCTCACTATAGGAAGGATGTGGAAGCATTGGAAAGGGTACAGAAGAATTTTACCAGGATGCTGCCTGGTTTAGAAAGTATGCATTATGATCAGAGATTAAGGGAGCTAGGGCTTTACTCTTTGGAGAGAAGGAGGATGAGAGGAGACGTGATAGAGGTGTACAAGATAATAAGAGGAATAGATAGAGTGGATAGCCAGCGCCTCTTCCCCAGGGCACCACTGCTCAATACAAGAGGACATGGCTTTAAGGTAAGGGGTGGGAAGTTCAAGGGGGATATTAGAGGAAGGTTTTTTACTCCAAGAGTGGTTGGTGCGTGGAATACACTGCCTGAGTCAGTGGTGGAGGCAGATACACTAGTGAAGTTTAAGAGTCTACTAGACAGGTATATGGAGGAATCTAAGGTGGGGGTTTATATGGGAGGCAGGGTTTGAAGGTCGGCACAACATTGTGGGCCGAAGGGCCTGTACTGTGCTGTACTATTCTATGTTCTATGTTCTATGTTTTTCCCCCCTCTCTATCCCTCTTAAAGCACTGAAATCCAGGAATATTGAGTATCCATTCCTGCCCTGGTGCCAGCCAAGTCTCTGTAATGGCCACTACATCATAATTCCATGTATGTATCCAAGCTCTCAGTTCCTGTTACCTTTGTTCCTGATGCTTCTTGCATTGAGGTACACACACTTTAGCCCTTCTACCTTACTACCTTTACACCCTTTATTCAGCTTCTCTTTTCAAAGCCTCTCTATATGTTAGATCTGGCTTTACTCCATGCACTTCTTTCACTGCTCTATAACTCTGGGTCCCATTCCCTTGCAAATTAGTTTAAACCCTCCCGAACCATGCTAGCAAACCTACCTGCAAGGATATTGCTCCCCCTCGAGTTCAGGTGCAACCCATCCAATTTGTACAGATCCCACCTTCCCCAGAAGAGATCCCAATGATCCAAAGATCTAAAACTCTGCTCCCTGCACCAACTCCTCAGCCATGCATTCAACTGCCATCTCCTCCAATTCTTACCATCACTGTCACGTAGCACTGACAGCAATCCTGAGAAAGCCACCCTTGAGGTCCTGTTCTTCAGCTTTCTGCTTAGTTCCCAAAACTCACACTTCAGGACCTCATCCCTCTTCCTTCCTATGTCGTTGGTACTGGTTGCTTTCCCTCTTGTACCAGGATATATTAATAGCGAAATGATAGTGAGGGATAAAATTGGTCCCTTAGAGAATGAGAGTGGACGGCTATGTGTGGAGCCAGAAGAGATGGGGGAGATTCTGAACAATTTCTTTTCTTCGGTATTCACTAAGGAGAAGGATATTGAATTGTGTGAGGTAAGGGAAACAGTGAGGAAGTTATGGAAACTATGATGATTAAGGAAGAGGAAGTATTGGAGCTTTTAGGGCATATAAAGGTGAATAAGTCTCCGGTTCCTTACAGGATATTCCCTGGGACCTTGAGGGAAGTTAGTGAGCAAATAGCAGGGGCTCTGACAGAAATATTTCAAATGTCATTAGAAATGGGGATGGTGCCGGAGGATTGGCGTATTGCTCATGTTGTTCCATTGTTTAAAAAGGGTTCTAAGACTAAACCTAGTAATTATCAGCTTGTGAGTTTGACATCAGTGATGGGTAAATTGATGGAAAGTATTCTTAGAGATGGTATATATAATTATCCGGATAGACAGGGTCTGATTAGGAACAGTCAACATGGATTTGTGTGTGGAAGGTCATGTTTGGCAAATCTTACTGAATTTTTTGAAGAGGTTACTAGGAAAGTTGACGAGGGTAAAGCGGTGGATGTTGTCTATATGAACTTCAGTAAGGCCTTTGACAAGGTCCTACATGGAAGGTTGGTTAGGAAGGTTCAATTGCTAGGTATTAATATTGAAGTAGTAAAATGGATCCAGCAGTGGCTAGATGTGAGACGCCAGAGAGTAGTGGTGGATAACTGTTTGTCAGATTGGAGGCCGGTGACTAGTGGTGTGCCTCAGGGATCTGTACTGGTTCCAATGTTATTTGTCGTATACATTAATGATCTGGATGATGGGGTAGTAAATTGGATGAGTAAGTATGCAGATGATACTAAGATAGGTGGCGTTGTGGATAATGAAGTAGGCTTTCAAAGCTTGCAAAGGGATATAGGCCAGTTAGAAGAATGGGCTGAAAGATGGCAGATGGAGTTTCATGCTGATAAATGTGAGGTGCTACATGGTAAATGGTAGGGCATTGAAGAATGCAGTAGAACAGAGGGATCTAGGAATAATGGTGCATAGTTCCTTGAAGGTGGAATATCATGTGGATGGGGTGGTGAAGAAAGCTTTTGGTCTGCTGGCCTTTATAAATCAGAGCATTGAGTATAGGAGTTGGGATGTAATGTTGAAATTGTACAAGGCATTGGTAAGGCCAAGTTTGGAGTATTGTGTGCAGTTTTGGTCACCGAATTATAGGAAAGATGTCAACAAAATACAGAGAGTACAGAGAAGATTTACTAGAATGTTTCCTGGGTTTCATCACCTAAATTACAGAGAAAGGTTGAACAAGTTGGGCCTTTATTCTTTGGAACGTAGAAGGTTGAGGGGGGACTTGATAGAGGTGTTTAAAATTATGAAGGGAATAGATAGAGTAAATGTGGATAGGCTTTTTCCATTGAGAGTGGGGGAGATTCAAACAAGAGGACATGAGTTGAGAGTTAAAGGGCAAAAGTTTAGGGGTAACATGAGGGGGAACTTCTTTACTCAGAGAGTGGTAGCTGTGTGGAACGAGCTTCCAGCAGAAGTGGTTGAGGCAGGTTCGATATTGTCGTCTGAAGTTAAATTGGGCAGCTATATGGACAGAAAAGGAATGGAGGGTTATGGACTGAGTGCAGGTCAGTGGGACTAGGTGAGAGTAAGAGTTCGGCACGGACTAGAAGGGCCGAGATGGCCTGTTTCCGTGCTGTAATTGTTATATGGAAGTAGGTACCGAGGGGATGTCAGGGTTAAGTTGTGCCACACACAGAGTGGTGGATGCGTGGAATGCACTGCCAGCGGTGCTGGTGGAAGCGGATATAATAGGGTCTTTTAAGAGCCTCTTAGATAGGTACATGGAGCTTAGAAAAATAGACGGCTTTGCGCTAGGGAAATTCTAGACAGTTTCCAGAGTAGGTTAAATGGTCAGTACATTGTGGGCTGAAGGGCCTGTGATGTGCCGTAGATTTGTATGTTAGACTATAAGACCATAAAATGTAGGAGCATAATTCGGCCATTTAGCCCATCGAGTCTGCTCTATCATTCATCATGGATGATCCTGGATCCTACTCAACCACAGACCTGCCTTCTTACCATAACCTTTGATGTCCTGACCAATCAGGAAACTATCAATTTTCACTTTAAATAAACCCACAGTCTCGGCCTCCACAGCTGACTGTGGCAGAACATTCCACAGGTTCACTATTCTCTGGCTAAAAAACAATACTCCTTGCCTCTGTTCTAAAGGGTTGCCTCTCAATTTTGAGTCTGTGGTCTCTGGTTCTGAACACCCCCAACAAAGGAAACACCCTCTCCACATCCACTTTATCTAGTCCTTTCAACATTCGGTAGGTTTCAATGAGGAGCCCTGCATTCTTCTAAATTCCATTCTTCTAAATGTTCTGAGGTGATAGGAGAAGCTAAGTGGGTGGGGGAGGGGGGATGAAGTATGAAGCAGAGAAGTGATAGATGGAAAAGGTAAAAGGACTGGGGAAGAAGGAATCTAATAGGAGAGGAAAGTAGACCACGGGCGAAAGGGAAGGAGGAGGACACTGGCAGGTGAGGAGAAGAAAAGTAAGAGGGAACTCAGAGTGGGGAATAGAAGAGGGAAGCTGGGTGAGGAGAAAATTACTGGAAGTTAAATGAATCGTGGCTCATGCCATCAGGTAGATGTTGCAAGCTGTATGATCCATGTATGAGAGATGGAAAGGTAATAAAATGTGGACATCTCCAGCAAACTGAAAAGCAGGCGTGAAGCTGGACACCTTGCTCAGATGCTGAGTGACTTTAAAAATATCCTGAATCCAATATTTAGCCTGGACAGACAACACAGTTGAAGTCAAGGAGTTGGTAGCTTAACTCAGCTTCACTTGTGAGTCAGTGATGGAGTGAAGATACCTCTAATAAAAACTCATTTGTTATGACTCACATCAAAAATTCTTTTGCAAAAATTTGTCAAATGTTGACAATTCCATCAATAATAAATATTAGTTTCCCTAACAACTGGTGCCAGAAAATGGCCAGTAACATCATGAAGGATCTCTCCCACGCTGCTCATGAACTGTTTGTCCCACTCCCATCAGGTAGAAGGCTATGTAGCAACCACACCAGGAACATCAGACAAAAACAGTTACTTTTCCCAAGTAATAAGGTTGGTCAACACATCCACCATTCCACATCCCCAACCACCACGACTTCAGAATTTCCTGTTAGTCAACTTATGTATAGATAATACAGTGTTTAGCATCACTTCATGGACATACAATTAATCTATGGATTAATCTATCTGATGTATTGACATTTATTGTTTTCTTTATCTTTTGTGTTTTTGTGTTGCGTCAGATCTAGAGTAACAATCACTTCGTTCTCATTTACACTTGTGTCAAAAAAAAGAATCAGGCAGAGAGATTGAAATTTAAAGAAAAAGAGAGAAAAATTTACATGCTATAAACCTTTGATTAAAACTGTTTCTCCAACTTGCGGAGTTTCTTGCCTGTTGGGGATATTGACAATTTCTTGACACTTGGTTGCCAAGAATTCCAACCTGCTATATTCTATATTAAGTAACACTGTTTACAGTAATGCAAAGATGAGTAGATTTCAAGGTGAGAAGTGTCACAGGGGAGGACAGCACATTCCAAACAATCCTCCTACTGTAGTATCCACAGCTGTCAAATGTCAGAAAGATTAGAGCTCCCTGAGCAGTGAGTTAGCAAGCAACTGTGAAATTTCCTCAGATTAGATAAGCACTATAGAAACAGTTTAACCGAAACTGTACAAACCACATTATCATAAATTGTACAAACCGCATTATCATAAATTGCACAAACCATATTCAGATAAACTTTACAAACAGCGTTAACACAAACTGTACAAACTGCCTTAACCCAAAACCTACAATCCCCATTCACTCAAATTGTACAAACCACGTTAACATAAACTAATCAAATAGTGTTAACACAAACTATAAAAACCACATGAACACAAATTGTATAAGCCACACTAAAATAAACCGTACAAGTAGTGTTAACATAAACTATAAAAATCACATTAACACAAACTGTACAAACCACGTTAACCCAATCTATACAAGCTGCATTAACCCACCTAGAACCAACCGTGTGACCCCAAACTGTACAAACTAGGTTAACCCAAACAGTACAGACCACAACACCTTATGCAGAACACCCTAAAGGTTAACTTACAGGTTGAGTCGGTGGTGAGGAAGGCAAATGCAATGTTAGCATTCATTTGGAGCGGTCCAGAATACAAGAGCAGTGATGTGATGCTGAGGCTTTCTAAGGCACTGGTGAGGCCTCACCTTGAATACTGTGAACAGTTTTGGGCTCCTCATCTAAAAGATGTGCTGGCATTGGAGAGGGTCCAGAGGAGGTTCAGAAGGATGATTCTGACAATGAAAGGGTTATCATCCGAGGAACGTTTGATGACTCTGGGTCTGTACTTGTTGGAATTTAGGAGGCGGGGGGATCTCATTGAAATCTTTGCAATGTTGAAAGGCTAGACAGAGTAGATATGGAAAGGATGTTTCCCATGGTGGAAGAATTTAGGACAAGAAGGCACAGCCTCAGGATAGAGGGGCGTCCATTTAAAATAGAGATGCGGAGAAATTTCTTCAGCCAGAGGGTGGTGAATTTGTGGAATTTGTTACCACAGGCAGCTGTGGAGGCCAGGTTGTTGGGTGTATTTAAGGCAGAGATTGATAGGTTCTTGATTGGACATGGCATCAAAGGTTATGGGGAGAAGGCTGGCAAATGGGGTTGTATGTTCTATGTTCTATTAATTCCTTCTCCTTTGGTTCCTCCATCCTGAGTGTCACCACATCACAACTGTAGAGGAGGCCATGGATTGACATATCATAATGAGAATGGGAAGTGGAATCAAAATAGGTGGCCACTGGGAAATCCTGCTTCTTCTGGCGGACTGAGCAGAGGTGCTTGGCAAAGTGGTCTCCCAATCTATGTCAGGTCTCACTGATATACAGGAGCCCACACCGCGATCACTGGACACAATATATGACCCCAACAGAAGGTGAAGTGTCACCTCACTTGGAAGGACTATTTGGGGCCCTGAATAGCAGTGAGGGAGGAGATGTAGGGGCATATGTAGCCTTTGTTCCGCTTGCAAGGATAGGTGCCAGGAGGGAGATCAGTGGGGAGGGATGAACAGACAAGGGAATCGCGTAGGGAGTGATACCCGCAGAAAGCAGAAAGTGGGGGGAGGGAAAGATTTGCTTGGAGGTAGGATCCTGTTGGAGGTGACAGAAGTTCTAGAGATTATACGCTGGACGTGGAGGCTAGTGGGATGGTAAGTGAAGACAAGAGAAACTCTATCCTTAGTAGAGTGGTGGAAGGATGGGAGGATGGGGTGAGGGCAGATGTGCATGAAATGGAAGAGATGTGGTTGAGGGCAGCTTTGATGGTGGAGGAAGGGAAGCCCCTTTCTTTGAAAAAAGAGGACATCTCCTTCGCTCTGGAATGAAAAGCCTCATCCTGACAGCAGATGCAGCGGAGACAGAGGAATTGAAAGAAGGGGATGGCATTTTTACAAGTAACAGGGTGGGAAGAGATTTAATTTACTTATCCGTGTAAGCGGAACAAGTGCTACACATGCCCTTATACTTCCTCCCTTACCACCATTCAGGGCCCCAAACAGTCCTTCCAGGTGAGGCAACACTTCACCTGTGAGTCGACTGGGGTGATATACTGCGTCTGGTGCTCCCGATGTGGCCTTTTATATATTGGCGAGACCCGACGCAGACTGGGAGACCGCTTTGCTGAACATCTACGCTCTGTCCGCCAGAGAAAGCAGGATCTCCCAGTGGCCACACATTTTAATTCCACATCCCATTCCCATTCTGACATGTCTATCCACGGCCTCCTCTACTGTAAAGATGAAGCCACACTTAGGTTGGAGGAACAACACCTTATATTCCGTCTGGGTAGCCTCCAACCTGATGGCATGAACATCGACTTCTCTAACTTCCACTAAGGCCCCACCTCCCCCTCTTACCCCATCTGTTACTTATTTTTATGCACACATTCTTTCTCTCACTCTCCTTTTTCTCCCTCTGTCCCTCTGAATATACCTCTTGCCCATCCTCTGGGTCCCCCCCCCTGTCTTTCTTCCCGGACCTCCTGTCCCATGATCCTCTCGTATCCCCTTTTGCCTATCACCTGTCCAGCTCTTGGCTCTATCCCTCCCCCTCCTGTCTTCTCCTATCATTTTGGATCTCCCCCTCCCCCTACAACTTTCAAATCCCTTACTCACTCTTCCTTCAGTTAGTCCTGATGAAGGGTCTCGGCCTGAAACGTCGACTGCACCTCTTCCTACAGATGCTGCTTGGCCTGCTGCGTTCACCAGCAACTTTGATGTGTGTTGCCAGGAAGAGATTTAGTCCAGGTAGCTGTGAGAATCCGTGGTTTTATAATAGACATTAGTAGATAAGCTGTCTCCAGAGATAAAGACAAATGGAGAAAAGGGGAGGGAGAAATGGACCGGGTAAATCTGAGGGCAGGACGTAAGTAAGGAAGCAGCACCAATGCAGTCATTGATGCAGCATAGGAAAAGTGGGGAGTAGACACCAGTGTAGGCCCGGAACATAGACTGTTCCACGTAGCTGACAAAAAGGCAGGCGTAGCTGGACCTATGTGAGTGTCCATGCTACATCTTTTGTTTGAATGAAGTGGGAGGAACCAAAGGAGAAGGAATTAATAGAACATAGAACATAGAAATCTACAGCACATTACAGGCCCTTTAGCCCACAATGTCGTGTCGACCATGTTTACCTACTCTAAAAATTGCCTAAGATTTCCCTAGCGCATAGCCCTCTATCTTTCTAAGCTCTATGTACCTACCTAAGAGTCTCTTAAAAGACCCTATTGTATCCACCTCCACCACCATTGCCGGCAGTCCATTCCATGACTCCCCGACATCCTCCCTATACTTACTTCCAAGCATCTTAAAACTATGCTCCCTCATGTCAGCCGTTTCAGCCCTGGGAAAAGCCTCTGGCTATCCACACGATCAATGCCTCTCATCATCTTATTTATCTCTATCAGGCCACCTCTCATCCTCCATCGCTTCAAGGAGAAAAGGCTAAGTCAAATCAACCTATTCTCATGAGGCATGCTCTCCAATCGGGGCAACATCCTTGTAAATCTCCTCTGCACTCTCTGTATAGTATCCACATTCTTCCTGTAGTGAGGAGAACAGAACTGAACACAGTACTCCAAGTCAAAGTCAAAGTCTGTCCCGAGCCTTTGTGGCCCATCAGGCCGGTTCTTATGCCAGTTTCTGTGGCATGATGTGACTGAGAGTACGAGACTCCTCCTGGAAAGGACGCCAGTCTATCGCAAGGTTAACCCCCAGCATTTGCCGGTATCCATTTTCAGCTGGGTGGGCTGGAGCAGTTTGTGGTTAAGTGCCTTGAAGACACAACATGCTGCCTTGGCCGAGACTTGAACCCACGACCTTCAGATCATGAGCCCAACTCCCTAACCACTTGGTCACGTGCCACACCAATACTCCAAGTGGGGACTAACTAATATCTTATATAGCTTTAACATTACCTTACAGCTCTTGAACTCAATCCCACAGTTGATGAAGGCTAACACATCATATACCTTCTTAACAACAATGTCAACCTGTGCAGCAGTTCTGAATGTCCTATGTACACAGACTCCAAGATCTCTTTGATCCTCTACACTGCCAAGAGTCTTAGCATTAATACTATATTTTGTCTTCAAATTTGACCTACCAAAATGAACCACTTCACACTTTACACCCTTACACTTACACTTCCCTTACACTCCCTCACCACTATTCAGGGCCCCAGACAGTCCTTCCAGGTGAGGCGACACTTCACCTGTGAGTCGGCTGGGGTGATGTACTGCGTCCGTTGCTCCCGATGTGGCCTTCTATATATTGGCGAGACCCGACGCAGACTGGGAGATTGTTTCGCTGAACGCCTATGCTCTGTCCGCCAGAGAAAGCAGGATCTCCCAGTAGCCATACATTTTAATTCCACGTCCCATTCCCATTCTGATATGTCTATCCACGGCCTCCTCTACTGTGAAGATGAAGCCACACTCAGGTTGGAGGAGCAACACCTTATATTCCGTCTGGGTACCCTCCAACCTGATGGCATGAACATTGACTTCTCTAACTTCAGCTAATGCCCCACCTCCCCCTCGTACCCCATCCGTTAATTATTTATATACACACATTCTTTCTCTCTCTCTCCTTTTTCTCCCTCTGTCCCTCTGACTATACCCCTTGCCCATCCTCTGGGTTTCCCCCCCCCTTTTCTTTCTCCCTGGCCTCCTCTCCCATGATCCTCTCATATCCCTTTTGCCAATCAACTGTCCAGCTCTTGGCTCCATCCGTCCCCCTCCTGTCTTCTCCTATCATTTTGGATCTCCCCCTCCCCCTCCCACTTTCAAATCTCTTACTAGCTCTTCCGTCAGTTAGTCCTGGCGAAGGGTCTCGGCCCGAAACGTCGACTGTCCCTCTTCCTAGAGATGCTGCCTGGCCTGGTGCGTTCAACAGCAACTTTGATGTGTGTCACTTCACACTTACCTGGTTTGAACTCAATCTGCCACTTCTCACTCCTGTTCTGCATCTTATCTGACAACCCTCCAGACTATCCACAACACAACCAACTTTTGTGTCAGCAAACTTACTAACCCACCCTTCTACTTCCTCATCCACGTCATTTATAAAAATCACAAAGAGGAGGGGTCCCAGAACATATCCCTTGGTCGCCGAACTCCATGCAGAATATGAATCAACTACAACTACCCTTTGCCTTCTGTGGGCAAACCAATTTAGATCCACAAAGCAAGGTCTCCTTGGATCCCATGCCTCCTTACTTTCTGAATGAGCCTTGCATGGGGAACCTTATCAAATGTCTTACTGAAATCTGTATACATTACATCCACTGCTATACCTTCATCAGTGTGTTTTATTACATCCTCAAAGAATTTATTCAGGTTCGTAAGGCACAACCTGCCCTTGAAAAGCCATGCTGACTATCCCTAATCAGATTCTGTCTCTCCAGATACTCATAAATCCTACCTCTCAGGATCTTCTCCAAAAACTTACCCACTACTGAAGTATCACTCACTATAATTTCCTGGGTTATCTCTACCCTTTCTTGAACAAGGGAATAACATTTGCAATCCTCCAATCCTCTGGTACATCTCCCGTCCCTATTGATGATGCTCTCCCCTGCCATCCCCGACTGTGCCATCCGATCGGAGGGATTTTCTTTTTTTTTATATAAATAATTTTTATTGAGTTTTCAAAGTGATACATGAGAAAAAAATATCTACCCTCCCACCTCCCCTTAACCCTCCCCCCCAATATATACTCCTACCTAAAAAAAAAGAAAAAAAGAAAAAAAAAGGGAACCGCCTGAATATTGGAGGTTTTCATTCACGTGCCACACTGATCATTGCATCATCAACAGGCTCACCATTCTCCTCCCTTGCTTCCCACAGTAGCCTGTAGTATATCTCGTTTGGACCCGGCGACTTATCTAACTTAATGCTTTTCAAAAGCTCCGGCACATCCTCTTTCTTAATCTCTATATGCTTAAGTGTTTCAGTCTGTTGTAAGTCATTCCCACAACTGCCAAGGTCCTTTTTCCTAGTGAATACTGAAGTAAAGTATTCATTAAGTACCTCTGCTACCTTCTCCGACTCTATGCATACATTTTCACTGTCACACCTAATTGGTCCTATTCTCACAGCTCATCCTCTTGCTCTTCACATTCTTGTAGAATGCCTTTGGGGTTTTCCTTACCCTTGCTTGCCAAGGCCTTCTCATGGGGCCTTCCAGCTCTCCTAATTTCATTCTTAAGCTCCTTCCTGGCAAAGTTATAATTTTCTAGAGCTCTAACATTGTTGCTTGAACCTTTCGTAAGCTTTTCTTTTCTTTTTAAGTAGTGTAGCCCCCTGGTAAGCCTGAGGCTCGCTCAGCTCGCTTTCATCTAGGGGAAGCAGCCTTTGGCCCCACCAAACTGGGTAATCAAGTTTGTGTGGATGCTGTGTGATGTACCCCACCCCACCAAATAACAGACAGTACACCATATGCAATTAAATGATTACACTTTATAGATCTTACTGGAACCATGTAATTAATAGATATACAATATAAAAGGAAAGTAAAAAGCGCCAATCTTATCAAAGTTCAACCACTTCGTGCACAACCGTTGGAGCTCAATTAATGGAGTCTTCTTTCCACCATTCGATCCCCTCCTACCTCCTCAACCCGCCACCTGGGACCAACCACGGTGGTCGACAAGATGCTCCACATGATTCTGTCCTCGTCTCCTCTCCTCGCCGAAGACCCTGTGCCTCAAACTCCCGCTCAGGGTCCGCTACATCGCCCAGCTTACAGCATCGCGTCTCCTCTCTCTGTCCCCATCGCGCCTTCTGCCCCAAAGCCCACGAAAACAATAGCTTACAGACACACAAGAAAGAATAACATCTATCCCAATTGGTCAGTAAATGAATAAAATTCTCATTATCAGTAATATAACGCAAACAAGCTGCTAGAGAGAGAACCATCGTCTCAGCAGTTAATATTACAGAGAAGCCATTTTATTTTTAACATAACAAAGAAGAAACCCCTTACAGTAGATTTTCTACATCCTTTGTACACCATGGTTCTTTTACCCTACCATCCTTTCCCTGCGCCATGCAAATGTTCCCTGAACATTAGTCATTTTTCTGCTGTGCATTTCCCTGAGAACATTTGCTCCCAATTTACACTCACAAGTTCCTGCTTAATAGCATCATATTTCCTCCTACCCTAATTAAATGTTTTCCCAAATTGTGTGCTCCTATCCCTCTCCAGTGCTATGGTAAAGGAAATAGAGTTGTGATCAGTACGTGGAAAATGCTCTCCCACTGAGATTTGACATCTGATCAGGTTCATTTCCCAATACAAGATCAAGTACAGTCTCTCCCCTAGTTCGTTTACACTTTGTATTTACATTTTGTGTCAGGAAACCTTCCTGAACACCCCTAACAAAATCCACCCCACCTAAACCCCTTGCCCTAAGGAGACACCAGTCAATATTAGGAAAGTTAAAATAATCCATCGCAACAATCTTATTATTATTGCACCAGTCCAGAATCTTCCTCCCTATCTGCTCCTCGATTTCCTTGCTACTATTGGGGAGGGGGTCTATAAAAACACCCAGTAGAGTTGTTGCCCCCTACCTGTTTCTGATTTCTACCCACAATGACTCAGTAGATAATCCCTCCGTGACTTCCTCCTTTTCTGTATCTGTGACACTATCCTTGATTAGCAATGCCACCCGCACCCCCCCCCCACCTCTTTTGCCTCCCTCTTTGTTCTTTTTGAAACATCTAAAGCTCGGCACACTCAGCAGCCATTCCTGTTCCTGAGACATCTAAGTCTCTATAATGGCCACAATGTCATAGTTCCACAAATTGATCCACTCTCTAATTTCATTAGGGAGACTCACCTACTGCAGGGAGATGCAGAACTGCTGTGTATTCTGTTTCACCGAGACCTGGCTCTCCCCTGCCATCCCCGACTGTGCCATCCGATCGGAGGGATTTTCTTTTTTTTTATATAAATAATTTTTATTGAGTTTTCAAAGTGATACATGAGAAAAAAATATCTACCCTCCCACCTCCCCTTAACCCTCCCCCCCCCCAATATATACTCCTACCTAAAAAGAAAAGAAAAAAAGAAAAAAAAGGGAACCGCCTGAATATTGGAAGGTTTGCACATGCTCCATGGGATAAAAATAAATTTAATATATATTTGTTACTTTCCCCCAAGGAACCAAGATCTTCATCATCGGAGCTATAAATAAGGGCTCCAAATATTCAAAAATGTTACATATTTATCTCTTAAAATCTAAAACATTACTTAGCTTCTCAACTCTCATAGTTCCCTGGGGAATCTCTTTGAACTTCACCATGTTGCTATGTGTTTCCCTCCCAATCATCCAGGCAAAAAGAAAAAAGAAAGATAGATAAGATACAAAAAAAGGAAAAAACAAAATACCCCCCACCAATGTTGTGAATGAAAAGATACACAACACTACCCCCCTCCATTGTGCGGGTCGTGGCTATTGCCACGCTTGCACACATGAATAACATAGCGATTGGTCAGTGTTTCTTCCAGCTCCTCCGTAACAAAAAATTATATATATATAGAAAAAAATTAATGTTATTATTCCCAGCTAATATTCCTCAAATTTTAACCTTTCTTCCCCTCCCTTATATAATTAATAATATATTTATATATTCATCCGCCTAAAAATTCAACAGGCCTAATCCTTGCAACACACATCAAAGTTGCTGGTGAACGCAGCGTTCACCAGCAACTTTGATGTGTGTTGCTTGAATTTCCAGCATCTGCAGAATTCCTGTTGTTTGCAGGTGTAATCCTTGATCCAGTCTTCATCTTCAATCCATCTCGCTCCCCTAAGTTTGTTCTTGTATCTGGTGAATATTCAAAGAATCTCACACAACCTCTTTCGCTTTCCAGTAATCGTCAAAAAATCTTTTTTCTCCACCAGGCAAAAAAACCTTCAAGGTTGCAGGATAACGCAATATAAATTGATAACTGTGATCCCATAGGGCTTTTTTCACTGGATTAAACTTCTCCCTTCTTTTCAAAAGTTCATAACTTATGTCAGGGTAGAAAAAAATTTTCTTCCCTTCTATCATCAGTGGCCCTTTTCTCTTCTTGGCAGCTTGGGCAGCTGCCTGTAGAATCCTTTCTTTGCCTTGAAATCTTAAGAACTTTATTAAAATTGATTGTGGATATTGGTCATCTTGTGGTTTTGGTCTTAGAGCTCTATGTACCCGTTCAATTTCAATTGATCGGTCTTCCTCTTTCATCTGCAAGGTTTTCGGGATCCATCTTTGAAAAAATTCTATTGGATTATCTCCCTCTATACCTTCTTTAAGACCAACAATTTTAATGTTATTACGTCTGCTAAAATTTTCCAACATGTCCACTTTCTCCAAGAGTCAATTTCTTTCCGTGTTCCAGACAAGCACATTATTTTCTGTTTTTCCACTCTATCGTTAATATGCTGCATTGTTCTTTCCATCTTCTAAAGTTCCTTATCCATTTTATCCTGTCTTTTCATAGCTTTATCATAGCACATCTTCACGTCTCTAAGCTCTGTTCTTAATTTTCTTAGTTCAGCCGTTAATTGCAATAAAGCCTCTCTTATGTCTCCATCATCTCCTTTACTTCCAGTCTCTTTCAGTTCTTCCTCCTCTTCTTCATCTGTATTCTCTGCGATATCCAATTCTGACTCTGAGTCACTTTCAGTTGCAGTGGCCGTCGGTCCTTGTAGTTTAAATTGTGTCCATTTGCGCATGCGTACTTCTTTGCGCATGCGCAATTCCGGCATCTTCTTCCGAGAGACCACTACCGCCGCCATTGCTCCCGTTCTTCTACGCCAGAGATAAAATGCGTCTCCTCTGAAGGAGATCCAACCTGAATCCGAGGATCCATCGCTGCAGTAGGCCCTTTTTTTTTCCCATCTCGCGGCGACTTTACAACAACAGACTTCTTCTGTTGCGGTTTACGAGGCATATCGTACAGTAGTCTTACGAAGTTTATAAGTAGTTTTCGGAAAGTATTTATTAACTTTACTTTGTTTAAACGGTATTTTGCTGATTTTTTACGGGAGAGCTGGATTTACACGTCTCAATCCTACATCATCACGTGACGCCCCCCGATCGGAGGGATTTTCAATCCATCGGATAGACCGCACGGCGTTTCGGGCTAGACAAGGGAAGGTGGTGTCTGCCTACTGATCAACACTTGAGACCAGGTATCTAGAGGCTTTGCTCATTACAGCCGGGGACTTTAACTAGGCCAACCTCAGCAAGGCGCTGCCAGTGTTATACCAACATGTCTCCTGCCCCACTAGAGGCCCGAATATACTTGACCACTGCTAAACGGCAGTCAAGGATGCCTACCGTTCCATCCCACGACCTCACTTCGGAAAATCAGACCATCAGGCCGTACCCCTCCTCCCGGCTTACAAACAGAAACTGAAGTGGGAGGTCACGGTGTCGAAAGTAGTGTCGCGTTGGACAGAGGGACGTGATGAGGTCCTCCGTGACTGCTTTGAATCGGTGGACTGGTTAGTATTCAAGGACTCGGCAGCTAACCTCGATGAGCATGCCTTAGCTGTCATGGACTTTATTTGGAAATGCTCGGAGGACTGTGTGTCTCGCAAGACGATCCAGGTATTCCCTAACCAGAAACCTTGGATGCATTATGAGGTCAAGTCCCTTTTAAAGGCTAGAGCTGCGGCTTTTAGGTCCGGGGATACCAGTCACTACACGGAATCCAGGTGTGAACTCCGGAAAGCCATTAAGGGCGCCAAGAGGCAATATTGAGCCAAGTTGGAAGCCCAGGCTAACCAAAGGGATGCCAGTAGACTATGGCAGGGTCTAAATGAGATCAGTGGGCGCAAAGAAATGGCTGGGAATATCAATAACTGTGGCACTTCTCTTCCTGACGAACTTAACGTATTCTACGCAAGATTCGAACAGAAGAGAAGCGTCCCGCTCCCTCCGAATGAACCGGAACTGGTGGCATCGAGATTCATCATCACCGAGGAGGATGTTAGAAGCGCCTTCCTGAAGGTAAATCCAAGGAAGGTGACGGGCCTAGATGGCGTCCCAGGACGGATTCTCCGGGCCTGTGCAAGCGAGCTAGCTGGAGTGTTTGCTGACATCTTCAACTGCTCCTTGCACCAGTCTAAGATCCCCTCGTGTTTTAAGAAGGCAATGATAAACCCAGTGCCGAAGAAGAGCAAGGTGGCATGCCTGAATGACTATCGACCTGTAGCTCTGACATCAATTGCTATGAAGTGCTTCGAGAGATTGGTTATGGCACACATCAACCACAGCCTACCGGTCAACCTCGACGCTTTGTAATTCGCCTACCGGAGCAACAGGTCAACGTCAGATGACATCTCTCTGGCCCTACATTCCTCCTTAGAACACCTGGAGAATAAAGACGCTAACGTAAGGCTCTGTTTCATTGACTATAGCTTTGCCTTTAATACCATCATTCCAAATAAACTGATTCCTAAGCTCCAGAACCTGGGCCTTAGCACTCAGATCTGCAGCTGGATCTTCAACTTCCTCACAGACAGGATCCAGGATGTAAAAATAGGGGACCAGCTCTCCTCTACAATCATTCTGAGCACCGGTGCCCCACAAGGCTGTGTACTCAGCCCCCTGCTGTACTCACTGTACACCCATGATTGTGTAGCCAAGTTTCTATCAAACTCAATATATAAATTTGCTGATGACACAACAATTGTAGGCCGTATCTCAGGTAATGATGAGTTTGAGTACAGAGAGGAAATTAAGAACCTGGTGGCATGGTGCGAAGACAATAACCTATCCCTCAACATCAGCAAGATGAAGGAATTGGTTGTTGACTTCAGAAGGAGTAGTGGACCGCACGACCCAATTTACATCGGTGGTGCACAAGTGGAACAGGTCAAAAGCTTTAAGTTCTTTGGGGTCAATATCACAAACAACCTTACTTGGTCCAACCAAGCAGAGTTCACTGCCAAGAAGGCCCACCAGTGCCTTTACTTCCTGAGAAAACTAAAGAAATTTGGCCTGTCCCCTAAAACCCTCACTAATTTTTATAGATGCACCGTAGAAAGCATTCTTCTAGGGTGCATCACAGCCTGGTATGTAAGTTGTCCTGTCCAAGACCGAAAGAAGCTGCAGAAGATCGTGAACACGGCGCAGCACATCACAAAAACCAATTTTCTGTCCGTGGACTCACTTTACACCGCACACTGTCGGAGCAGTGCTGCCAGGATAATCAAGGACACGATCCAACCAGCCAACACACTTTTCGTCCCTCTTCCCTCCGGGAGAAGGCTCGGGAGCTTGAAGACTCGTACGGCCAGATTTGGGAACAGCTTCTTTCCAACTGTGATAAGACTGCTGAACGGATCCTGACCCGGATCTGGGCCGTACCCTCCAAATATCTGGACCTGCCTCTCAGTTTTTTTGCACTACTTTGCATTTTTCTATTTTCTATTTATGATATATAATTTAAATTTCTTAATATTTACGAATTTTTACTATTTTTAATATTTTTAATATTTAGTATTTTTAATCCAGGGCGTGTGAAGTGCAGAATCAAATATCGCTGTGATGATTGTATGTTCTAGTACCAATTGTTTGGTGACAATAAAGTATAAAGTATAAGTATCAGCCTTTATGATACTCCTTGCATTAAAATAGACACATCTCAAACCCATCTGGATGAGTGCACCTTTGCTCTATCACCTGCCTAACCTTCCTTACAAATTCCCAGCAAGCTGTCTCTACTTGTGCACCAACCTCCCCATCCACTGCCTCTTCACTTAGGTTCCCACCCCACTGCAAATCTAGTTTAAACCCTCCCCAATAGCATTTGCAAACCTCCCTCCCAAGATATCGGTTCCCCTCCAGTCCAGGTGCAACCTGTCCCACTTGTACAGGTCACCCCTTCACCAGAGAAGGTTCCAATGATCCAAGAACTTGAAACTCGACCTCCTGCAACAGCTCCTCAGCCACTCATTCGTTGGGCTATCTTCCTGTTCTGACCTTCCCTAGCCTGTGGCACCAGGAGTAATCTAGAGATTACCACCTTGGAGATCCTGCCCTTCAGCCTCCTTCCTAACTCCCTAAACTTACTGCACAGGACCTCTACCCCTCTCCTGCCCATGTCATTAGTACCAATAAATACCACGACTTCTAGCTGCTCACCCTTTCTTTCAAGAATATCTACAACTGCTCAAAGACATCCTGGACCCTAGCACCCAGGAGGCAACACACTATCTTGGCGTCTCTTTTGCTGCCGCAGAGACTCCTATCTGTTCCCCTAAATATCGAGTCCCTTATGACTATTGCTCCACCTGACTTCACCCTGCCTTTCTGAGGTTCAGAACCGACCACATTGCTATTGGTCTGACAGCTGCTGCCTTGGCCAGATAGGTAATCCCCCCATCAGAATCCAAAGATGTTTACCTGTTGCTGAGGGGAATGGCCACAGGGGGACCCTGCACTGACTTCTTTCTCTCTTTACCTCTCTCAGTGTTCACACATCTTTTCCCTGAATTCTGCACTCTGGGTGGAACCAGCTGCTCAGGAGTCTTATTTATCAATTATAACCATATAACAATTACAGCACGGAAACAGGCCATCTCGGCCCTTCTAGTCTGTGCCGAATGCTTACTCTCACCTAGTCCCACCGACCTGCACTCAGCCCATAACCCTCCATTCCTTTCCTGTCCATATAGCTATCTAAATTTACTTTAAATGACAATATCAAACCTGCCTCTACCACTTCTACTGGAAGCTCGTTCCACACAGCTACTACTCTCAAAGTAAAGAAGTTCCCCCTCATGTTACCCCTAAACTTTTGCCCCCTAACTCTCAACTCATGACCTCTTGTTTGAATCTTCCCTACTCTCAATGGAAAAAGCCTATCCACATCAACTCTATCTATCCCCCTAATAATTTTAAATACCTCTATCAAGTCCCCCCTCAACCTTCTACGCTCCAAAGAATAAAGACCCAACTTGTTCAACCTTTCTCTGTAACTTAGATGCTGAAACCCAGGTAACATTCTAGTAAATCTTCTCTGTGCTCTCTCTATTTTGTTGATATCTTTCCTATAATTCAGTGACCAGAACTGTACACAATACTCCAAATTTGTCCTTACCAATGCCTTGTACAATTTTAACATTACATCCCAACTCCTATACTCAATGCTCTGATTTATAAAGGCCAGCAGACCAAAAGCTTTCTTCACCACCCTATCCACATGAGATTCACCATTGTTCCTAGATCCCTCTGTTCTACTGCATTCTTCAATGCCCTACCATTTACCATGTATGTCCTATTTCGATTAGTCCTACCAAAATGTGGCACCTCACATTTATCAGCATTAAACCCCATTTGCCATCTTTCAGCCCACTCTTCTAACTGGCCTAAATCTCTCTGAAAGCTTTGAAAACCTCCTTCATTATCCACAACGCCACCTATCTTAGTATCATCTTCATGCTTACTCATCCAATTTACCACCCCATCATCCAGATCATTAATGTATATGACAAACAACATTGGACCCAGTACAGATCCCTGAGGCACACCACTAGTCACCAGCCTCCAATCTGACAAACAGTTATCCACCACTACTCTCTGGCGTCTCCCATCCAGCCACTGCTGAATATCTAGCAATTGAACCTTCCTAACCAACCTTCCATGTAGGACCTTGTCAAAGGCCTTACTGATGTCCATATAGACAACATCCACCACTTTACCCACGTCAACTTTCCTGGTAACCTCTTCAAAAAATTCAATAAGATTTGTCAAACATGACCTTCCACGCACAAATCTATGTTGACTGTTCCTAATCAGACCCTGTCTATCCAGATAATTATATATACCATCTCTAAGAATACTTTCCATCAATTTACCCACCACTGACATCAAACTCACAGGCCGATAATTGCTAGGTTTATTCTTAGAACCCTTTTTAAACAATGGAACAACATGAGCAAGACACCAATCCTCCGGCACCATTCCCATTTCTAATGACATTTGAAATATTTCTGTCAGAGCCCCTGCTACTTCTACACTAATTTCCCTCAAGGTCCTAGGGAATATCCTGTCAGGACCCAGGAACTTATCCACTTTTATATTCCTTAAAAGCACCAGTACTTCCTCCTCTTTAATCATCATAGTTTCCATAACTTCTCGACCCGTTTCCCTTACCTTACACAATTCAATACCCTTTTCCTTAGTGAATACCGAAGAAAAGAAATTGTTCAAAATCTCCCCCATCTCTTGGTTCTACACATAGCCGTCCACTCTGATTCTCTAAGGGACCAATTTTATCCCTCACTATCCTTTTGCTATTAATATAACTGTAGAAACCCTTTGGTCCTCCCAATTTCTTGATAATTGAAACTGGAAAAAAAAAGTTCAAAAGATTTATTCAAGAAAAAAAACAAAAAAAAACAACCCCCCCCCCAAACTAAACAGAAAACAAAACAGAAGAAAACTGGGCTGCCATAATTTGTCAATTATAATTATTCTGTCCTTGACTCCATTCCTCCTTCCATAAACAATTAAATATTAGGAAAAAGGATTCAAAAAGAAAATCAACTCAAGTCGTATGTATGGAAATATTGAATAAAGGACTCACAAGTTTCCTCAAATTTAATTGAGGAATTAACCGTGCTACTCCTAATTTTTTCTAGGTTTAAACAAGCTATAGTTTGAGAAAACCATTGAAATGTAGTAGGGGGATCAAAATCTATCCATTTAAATAAAATGGATCTACTGGCCATCAGTGTAACAAACATCAGGCTGAAGATGATAAATAATTAGAATCAATCATTGGTAATCCAAAAATTGCAGTAATAGGATGAGGTTGTAAATCAATACGTAAAACTGCTGAAACAATATCAAAGATGTCTATCCAGTATTTTTTTCAAAAGAGGACAGGACCAAAACATATGGGCTAAAGGAGCAACCTCAGAGTTACATCTGTCACATATAGGGTTTATATGGGAATAAAAACGGGCTCGTTTATCTTCTGACATATATGTTCTATGAACCACTTTAAGTTGTATTAAAGTATGTCTAGCACATATTGAAGAAGTATTAACTAATTTAAGAATCTTTGCCCATTCTTCAATGGATATATTTACTTGAAGTTCTCATTCCCATTCTTTATTTTATCAAATACCCCTGAAGGAATTTTCATGATCAAGTCATATGTATTTGTTATTACACTCTTTTGTAAGGGATTTAAATTTAAAATTTTTTCCGTAATATCGATTTGATGTGACATCGGAAAGGTAGGCAAAGTAACATTCAAAAAATTTCTAATCTGCAGATATCTAAAAAAAGTGTGATCTAGGTAAATTGTATTTATTAGATAACTGTTCAAAAGACATAAAACAGTTATCCATAAATAAATCACGAAAACAGTTTATTCCTTTCATTTTCTAAAAAAGAAAGGCCTGATCAATTCTGGATGGTTGAAAAAAAACAATGTCTTATACAACTTTAATGTAACATCCCATCTCCTGTACTCAGTACATTGATTTATAAAGACCAAGTTGCCAAAAGATTTCTTTATGATCCTATCTACCTGTAATGTTACCTTTGGACCTTGGCAGCAGCAGTTCAATGTAATACATAATACAGAAGAATTATGGACCTGTATTCCCAAATCCATTTTTTCTATAGCACTCCTCAGTGCCTTACTGTTCACCGTGTAAGACGGCCCTGGTTGGTCCTGCTGAAGTGTAACATCTCATCCTCACCAGCGTTAAATTCCCATCTGCCACTTTACTCTGGTACCTCATCCAGATCCCACTGCAAGTCATTATAGCCTCCCCCACTGTCCACTACAACCCCAATCTTGGCGTCATCTGCAAATTTGTTGATCCAATTAACCACATTATCATGCAGATCATTGATATAGATGACAAACAACAGACCTAGCATCGATTCCAACGGCACTCCACTAGTCACAGGCCTACTGTCAGAGAGGCAACCCGTGACTACCACTCTCTGGCTTCTCCCACAAAGCCAACATCTAATCCAATTTACAACCCATCTTGAATGCCGAGTTGACCTTGTCAAGTGCCTTAGTAAAGTCCATGTGGACAACATCCACTGCTTTGCCTTTTAACTTTCCTGGTAATTTCCTCAAAAAAAAAACTCTACAAGATTGGTTAGATGTGAACTACCATGTACAAAGCCATGCTGACTATCTTTAATCAGCCATGTCTATCCAAATACTTATATATCCGGTTCCTCAGAATACCTTCCAATAACTTTCCCACTACTGATATCAGGCTCACCAGCCTATACTTTCCTGGTTTATTTTTAGAGCCCTTCATGACCAGCAGAACATTGGCTATCCTCCAATACTCTGGTACCTCATCTGTTGCTAAAGATAATTTACATATCTCTGCTAGGGCCATGGCAATTCCTGCACTTGCCTTCTGCAGGGTCTAAGGGAACATCATGTCAGGCTCTGGGAATTTATCCACCTTAATTTGCCTCAGGAGAGCAAACACCTTCTCCTCTGCCATCTGTATAGAGTCCATGAAGTTGATGTCGCTTTGCTCCACTTCTATCTACTCTGTGTCCTTTTCCTAAGTAAAAAATGCATTTAAGATGTCCCCCGTCTCCCGAGTAAAAATACATTTAAGATCTCCCCCATGTCTTTTGGTTCTACTCATGGATTACCATTCTGATCTTCCAATCCTTTTGCTTTTAACATGTCTGTAGAATCCCTTAGGATTCTCCTTCATCTTATCTGCAAAGACAACTTCATACCTTCTTTTAGCCACCTGATTGCTCTCTTAAATGTCCTCTCGCATTGCTTAAACTCCATAAGTATCTAAATTGTTCCTCGCAGTCCATACCTGCTCTGCACCTCCTTCACTGGGGCCTCAATATCTCTTGAAAATCAAGGTTCCCTATACCTTAATAAATTTCATGACATATGCTGGTGATATTAAAGCCGATTCTGATGCTGACCTGTTAACTTTACTTTTTATTCTGTCAGATACATACAAGCTTTGTATTTTCAAAATTTCTCTTTTGAAGGCTTTCCACTTACTAAGTACATTTTTGACAGAAAACAACTTGTTCCAATCCACTCTCACAAAATCCTTTCTGATACCATCAAGATTAACCTGTCTCCAATCTAGAATCTCGACCTGTGGACCGGACTTATCTTTTTACATAGTTACTTTGAAATTAGTGGTTTTGTGAGCAGTAGATGCAAAGTGTCCCTCTACACAAACTTATGCCACTTGTCGTGTCTCATTCCCAAATAAAAGTTCAAGTACTGCACACTCTTTCATTGGGACTTCTGCATACTGATTAAGGAAACTCTCCAGAACACGCTTGACAAACTCTATCCCATCTAGTCCTTTTACATTATGGGAGTCCCAGTCAATATGCGAAAATTTAAAATCATCTACTGTAACAACCTATGTTTTTTGCAACAGTCTCTGATCTCTCTGCAAAGTTGTTCCTCTAAATCCCTCAGACTATAAGGTGCTCTTAATATAGCCCCAGTAATATGGTCATACCCTTCTTATTTTTGAGTTCCACCCATAATGCCTCACTAGATGAATTCTCCAGTGTGTCCTAACTGAGCACTACCGTGACATTTTCCCTCTGTAGCCTCTAAAACAACGGAACAACCAGAATATTGAGCTGCTAGGCCTGCCCCTCCTGCAACCATATTTCACTAATGGCTACAATATCTTAATTCCAGTTGTTGATCCATGCCCTGAGCTCATTTACCTCCCCTAGGATACTTCTTGCATTGAAATACACGCAGCTCAGGGCATTGGTAGCACTATGCTCAATCTTTTGGCTCCTGGCTTCTAACTTTCTGTCCTCTAACTCTCCCTCACCCCTGTCCCCAAACTCCCCCTCACCCCTGTTCCCAATCCATAGCCTGTCTTCTAACATCCTCTCATCCTTGTCCCTAAATGTTAACCTGCCCCCTAACTTCCTGAATTGTTTCCAAGGCCATCCCTCCAAACCAAAGTAAAATTACCAAGTCTGAGCCATATTGTCGATGGACTTTGCAGCTCGGTTCCATTTTGCCATATCTTGACGAGTGGACATATAAACTCATTAAAAATAGTAAATACTTCAGTTGTCTAAGCATAAGCAGTGATGACCAGTGCACCATACATCAGGAGCATAAGGAGACACCCACCTTAATTGAATAATAATCTAACATAGTAACTAAATGAAAAACAGTAATTGACATTATAAATTAGCAATGATTAGGTGGAATAATAAGTATTATTTTCAGTCAATGTGCATTCAGGAATCTTTAGTGTATTGGTAGATCACTGCAAAATGTATAAAGGCTATATACAGAGAGAGGCTTAAAATACTAGAACACCATGGTAGCATAACGGCTAGCTGATGCCATTACAGCTCAAGGTGCCAGAATTTGGAGTTCAACACCGATGCTGTCTGTAATGAGTTTGTACCTCCTGTGACTAGGCTAGGATTAAATACATGGGTTGCTGGGTGATGTGGCTTGTTGGGCCGGAAGGGACTGTTCCCAGTGCTGCATCTCTAAATAAATAAAATAAACATAATAAGGAGCATACAGCATAGTTAATTTAGTAGAAACATTGCAAGAGTGTTATTAAATAAAGGGGATGATGATCAAAAGCTTGGTAAAAGAGATAGGCTTTTGGATCGGGACTACAGAGTGGCGTGGGAGCTGAATTCTGAAGGAAGGCAGTTCTTTTAAAAACTTCTTTGAGTGCAAGAAGGACGAGACTGCACAGGCGTGTGACGTAACAGACAGCGTAGAGAGTTTAAAAAGGAGACAACCCTATACAACGGGCAGCGGAGTGAGCGGTAGCAGAGTGTAGGGCTTTGGCTTCAACGGGCTTCAGTGATAAACGGGAAGAGGCGAGAGCGAGGCACCAACTCTTTTTTTTCTCCCCTCCCCCCTTCACGAATCGGCCCAGACAAACAGGAGCAGCAGGGCTCTCACAGCTAAAAGTACGAGCTAAAGGTTTAAAAAGTTCATCTGTTTGGCGAGGTAAGTGGGTGAGTAGACTTACTTTTCGTGTTTCATTCCTGTAGAATTAGATAGCATGCCTGCAGGGTTAGTGCTTTGTTCAGGGTGTCAGATGTGGGAATCCTGGGAGACCTCCAGCCTCTCCGATGGCCACATCTGCGCCAGGTGCACCTAGATGCAGCTCCTCAGAGACCGTGTTAGTGATCTGGAGCTGCAGCTTGATGACCTACTGCTTATCAGGGAAAGTGAAGAGGTGATAGACAGGAGCTACAGGGAGGTAGTCATCCCTAGGCTACAGGGGTCAGAAAACTGGGTCACTGTCAAGAGAGAGAAAGGGAAATGCCTGGATAGTGGAGAGCACACCTGTGGCTGTCCCCCTCAGCAACAAATATCTTGCTCTAGATGCTGTTGAGGGGGATGACCTGACAGGGGTCGCCCATGGTGACCGGATCTCCGGCACTGAGCCTGGCGCTGTTGTGCAGGAGGGAAGGAGGGAGAAGAGGAATGCGGTAGTCATAAGGGATTCCATAGTCAGGGGAACAGACAGGAGATTCTGTGAGCCTGATAGAGAGACCAGCATGGTGTGTTGCCTCCCAGGTGCCAGGGTACAGGATGTCTCGGATCAGGTCCTGAATATGCTGAAGGGGGAGGGTGGGCAGCCAGTTGTCTTGGTACATGTTGGTACCAATGACATAGATAGGACAAGGGAGGAGGTCCTGAAGAGAGATTTCTGGGAATTAGGAAGGAAGCTGAGAAGCAGGACCTCCAGGGTAGTAATCTTGGGATTGCTACCTGTGCCACGTGCTAGCGAGGCAAGAATAGTAGGATCAGGCAGATGAATGCGTGGCTGAGAGACTGGTGCAGGGGGCAGGGCTTCAGATTCTTGGATAATTGGGATCTCTTCTGGGGGAAGTATGACCTTTTCAAAAAGGACAGGTTACACCTGAACCCGAAGGGGACCAATATCCTGGCGGGAAAGTTTAATAGAGCTGTTAGAGAGGGTTTAAACTAATTTTTCAGGGGGATGGGAACTGGAATGATAGAGCGGAGGAAGGGGGAAACAGAAATAAATCTAAGATAGTGAGCAGTAAAGATGTCAGGAAAAACAGGCAGGTGATGGGGCAAATTTGTAGCCATTGGGATGAGTTGCAGTGCAATAAAGTTGCAGTGAAATCAAAGTGAAAATTACCAAATACTGGTCTTAAGGTGTACTTAAATGCACGCAGCATAAGGAATAAGGTGGATGATCTTGTCGTACAGCTACAGATTGGCAGGTATGATATTGTGGCCATCACTGAGATGTGGCTAAAGGATGCATGTCTCTGGGAGCTGAACGTTCAAGGATACATGATGTATCAGAAGGATAGAAAGGTAGGCAGAGGGGGAGGCATGGCTTTATTGGTAAGAAATGGGAGATTTTAACATGCGAGTGGATTGGGAAAATCAGGTCAGCACTGGATCTCAAGACAGAGAATTTGTAGAATGTCTGCGAGATGGCTTTTTAGAACAGCTTGTTGTTGAGCCCACTAGGGGATCGGCTGTACTGGATTGGGTATTGTGTAATGAACCGGAGGTGATTAGAGAGATTGAGGGAAAGGAACCCTTAGGAGGCAGTGATCATAACATGATTGAGTTCACTGTGAAATTTGAAAAAGAGAAGCCGAAATCTGATGTGCCGGTATTTCAGTGGAGTAAAGGAAATTACAGTGGCATGAGAGAGGAACTGGCCAAAGTCGACTGGAAAGGGACACTGGCAAGAAAGACAGCAAAGCAGCAGTGGCTGGAGTTTATGCGAGAAATGAGGAAGATGCAAGACAGGTATATTCCAAAAAAGAAGAAATTTTCGAATGGAAACAGAATGCAACCATGGTTGACAAGAGAAGTCAAAGCCAAAGTTAAGGCAAAGGAGAGGGCATACAAGGAAGCAAAAATTAGTGGGAAGACAGAGGATTGGGAAGTTTTTAAAACCTTACAAAAGGAAACTAAGCAGGTCATTAAGAGAGAAAAGATTAACTATGAAAGGAAGCTAGCAAATAATATCAAAGAGGATACTAAAAGCTTTTTCAAGTATATAAAGAGTAAAAGACAGGTGAGAGTAGATTTAGGACTGATAGAAAATGATGCTGGAGAAATTGTAATGGGAGATAAGGAGATGGCAGAGGAACTGAACGAGTATTTTGCATCAATCTTCACTGAGGAAGACATCAGCAGTATACCGGACACTCAAGGGTGGCAGGGAAGAGAAGTGTGCGCAGTCACAATTATGACAGAGAAAGTACTAAAGGTAGATAAATCTCCCAGACCAGATGGAATCTAAAGGTAGATAAATCTCCCAGACCAGATGGAATCTAAAGGTAGATAAATCTCCCAGACCAGATGGAATGCACCCTTGTGTTCTGAAGGAAGTAGCTGTGGAGATTGCGGAGGCATTAGTGATGACTTTTCAAAAGTCAATAGATTCTGGCATGGTTCCAGAGGACTGGAAGATTGCAAATGTCACTCTGCTATTTAAGAAGGGGGCAAGGAAGCAAAAAGGAAATTATAGACCTGTTAGCTTGACATCGGTGGCTGGGAAGTTGTTGGAGTCGATTGTCAAGGATGAGGTTACGGAGTACCTGGAGGCATATGACAAGATAGGCAGAACTCAGCATGGATTCCTTAAAGGAAGATCCTGCCTGACAAACCTATTACAATCTTTTGAGGAAATTACAAGTAGGCTAGACAAGGGAGATGCAGTGGATGTTGTATATTTGGATTTTCAGAAGGCCTTTGACAAGGTGCCACACATGAGGCTACTTAACAAGATAAGAGCCCATGGAATTATGGGAAAGTTACATATGTGGATAGAGCGTTGGCTGATTGCCAGGAAACAGAGAGTGGGAATAAAGGGATCTTATTCTGGTTGGCTGCCGGTTACCAGTGGTGTTCCACAGGGGTCCGTGTTGGGGCCGCTTCTTTTTACATTGTACATCAACGATTTGGATTATGGAATAGATGGCTTTGTGGCTAAGTTTGCTGCCGATACAAAGATAGGTGGAAGGGCCAGTAATGCTGAAGAAACGGAGAGTCTGCAGAGAGACTTGGATAGATTGGAAGAATGGGCAAAGAAGTGGCAAATGAAATACAATGCTGGAAAGTGTATGGTTATGCACTTTGGCAGAAGAAATAAACGGGCAAACTATTATTTAAATGGGGAAAGAATTCAAAGTTCTGAGATGCAACGGGACTTGGGAGTCCTCATACAGGATACCCTTAAGGTTAACCTCCAGGTTGAGTCTGTGGTGAAGAAGGCGAATGCAATGTTGGCATTCATTTTTAGAGGAATAGAGTATAGGAGCAGGGATGTGATGTTGAGGCTCTATAAGGCGCTGGCGAGACCTCACTTGGAGTACTGTGGGCAGTTTTGGTCTCCTTATTTGAGAAAGGATGTGCTGACGTTGGAGAGGGTACAGAGAAGATTCACTAGAATGATTCCGGGAATGAGAGGGTTAACATATGAGGAACGTTTGTCCACTCTTGGACTGTATTCCTTGGAGTTTAGAAGAATGAGGGAAGACCTCATAGAAACATTTCGAATGTTGAAAGGCATGGACAGGGTGGATGTGGCAAAGTTGTTTCCCATGATAGGGGAGTCTTGTACGAGAGGGCATGACTTAAGGATTGAAGGGCGCCCATTCAGAGCAGAAGTGCGAAGAAATTTTTTTAGTCAGAGGATGGTGAATCTATGGAATTTGTTGCCACGGGCAGCAGTGGAGGCCAAGTCATTGGGTGCATTTAAGGCAGAGATTGATAGGTATCTGAGTAGCCAGGGCATCAAAGGTTATGGTGAGAAGGCGGGGGAGTGGGACTAAATGGGAGAATGGATCAGCTCATGATAAAACGGCGGAGCAGACTCGATGGGCCGAATGGCCGACTTCTGCTCCTTTGTCTTATGGTCTTATGGTTATGGATAAACTCCTGTAACATGTGGAGAGAGAGAGAGGTAGAGTAGTGGAGAGAGATTTTCAGAGTTCAAGAGTCAAGACAGCAGAGACACCAGTGCTGATGGAGTGAATTCAGATTCAGATTCATTTGTCACATCTACTGTATATCAAAACATACATTGAAATGTGTTATTTGTGTTAACAACCAACACAACCTAAGTATGTGCTGGGGACAGCCCATGTGTCCCCCCCCCACCCACAGACTCACCCACACACACAGACAGTCCTCCAAGTTCAGGACAGGGCTCCTGTCTTCCAGCAGACTTATGGACAACAGACCTCTGTCTTTTCAACATCACTGGCCTTCGAGCATGAAGCAGATGCCTGATGACATCCCTGTTCTTAAACCTTCACCTGACCCCTAACTCCCCTCTATGTCCCCAAACCCATCCCTCGGTGACTCCTTGACTGGAAGTTGTTGAAGAGTGAAGTGCCAGTGTTGGAGAGCATGAAGATCATGGAGGCTTGTGGAGCAGAAGAGGTTGGATAAATAGGGTGGGATGAGCCCACACAGAGCTTTGAAGCCAACTGTGAAAATTTTAAAATGAGTCATTGCTGACCAGGAAGCGGTGCGTGTCAATGAGCACAGGGTTCGGAGCCAAGTAGGTGCAGTAGGGTGTATTATGTTGTGTACATCAACTAATCAGAGTCATCCCCCTTCCATCTTCTTCAATTCCCCACTCAGGCCTCTTCTGTCTTTTCCTCACCTGCCTTTTACCTCCCCCTGGTCCATGGTCAACTTTCCTCTTCTATCAGATTCCTTCTTCTCCAGCCCTTTTACCTTTCCAGTCAACACCTCCCAGTTTCTCATTTCCTTCCCCCCATCTCCCATCCACCTGGCTTCACATATCACCTTCTAGCTTGTCCTCCTTCCCCTATCCCCAGCCTCCTTCTTCCTGTCTTTCCAATCCTGATGAAGAGTTTCGGCCCAAAACATCGACTATTCATTTATTTCCATAGATGCTGCCTGACCTGCTGAGTTCCTCCAACATTTTGTGTGTGGTGCTCTGGATTTCCAGCATCTTCAGATTCCCTTGTGTTTTTCATTGTGTTATATTATTGTTTCCATGCTCTTTGGGCCACCTTGTCCTATTTGCCTGCATTTGGCCTATATTTCTCTAAACTTTTCCCATCTGTGAACTTGTTAAAATGTTACTTAAAAATTGTAATTGTACCTGCCTCAACCACTTAAGTGAACCCACCATCTTCTGTGTGAAAAACTTGCCCCTCAGTTCTCTTTTAAATCTTTTCCCTCTCACTTTAAACTCCGGCCATCTAGTTTTAGATTCCTCAACATAAAGAGGGAAAAAAGTCTGTGACCACCTACCTTATCTATGCCCCTCGTGATGTTATAAACCTTTCCAAGGTCACCTCTTAGCCTCATTCACTCCAGGGCAAACAATTCCAGCCTAATCCAGCATCTTCTCATAACTCAATCCAGCAACATTTTGTGAATCTTTCCTGCACCCTTTAGCATACTCACATACAGTCATAGTCAATAGAAAAGTACAGCACAGAAACAGGCCCTTTGGTCCATCCTTCTGTACTGAGCCATTTAAACTGCCTATTCTCATCAACCTCCACTGGGACATCACTCCTATAGTATAGCGACCAGAACTGTGCACAGTATTTCAGATGTGATCTCACCAACATCCCAAACAGCTGTAACATGACATCCAACTCTTGTACTCAATGCCCTGTCCAACAAAGGCTAGCATGCTAAGTTCAGGTTTATTCTCATTCAACCGTATACACATACACCACCAAACAAAACAACGTTCCTCCGAATCAAGGTGCACAAAAGTGTACATATAACTCACGTACAATGCATAAAGTATTACCACAAATAAATTAACAAATAATATGTATTTACAACACAAGTTAAAAACCTAACAGTATAATGCTACAACACACTTCAAAGTTGCTGGTGAACGCAGCAGGCCAGGCAGGATCTCTAGGAAGAGGTACAGTCGACGTTTCAGGCCGAGACCCTTCATCAGGACTAACTGAAGGAAGAGTGAGTAAGGGATTTGAAAGTGGGAGGGGGAGGGGGAGATACAAAATGATCGGAGAAGACAGGAGGGGGAGGGATGGCGCCAAGAGCTGGACAGGTGATTGGCAAAAGGGGATATGAGAGGATCATGGGACAGGAGGTCTGGGGAGAAAGACAAGGGGGGGGAACCCAGAGGATGGGCAAGGGGTATAGTTAGAGGGACAGAGGGAGAAAAAGGAGAGTGAGAGAAAGAATGTGTGTATAAAAATAAATAACTGATGGGGTACGAGGGGGAGGTGGGGCATTAGTGGAAGTTAGAGAAGTCGATGTTCATGCCATCAGGTTGGAGGCTACCCAGACGGAATATAAGGTGTTGTTCCTCCAACCTGAGTGTGGCTTCATCTTGACAGTAGAGGAGGCCGTGGATAGACATATCAGAATGGGAATGGGATGTGGAATTAAAATGTATGTCTACTGGGAGATCCTGCTTTCTCTGGCGGACAGAGCGTAGGCGTTCAGCGAAACAATCTCCCAGTCTGCGTCGGGTCTCGCCAATATATAGAAGGCCACATCGGGAGCACGGGACGCAGTATATCATCCCAGTCGACACACAGGTGAAGTGTCGCCTCACCTGGAAGGACTGTCTGAGGCCCTGAATGGTGGTAAGGGAGGAAATGTAAGGGCATGTGTAGCACTTGTTCCGCTTACAAGGATAAGTGCCAGGAGGCAGATCAGTGGGGAGGGATGGGGGGGACAAATGGACAAGGGAGTCGTGTAGGGAGCGATCCCTGCGGAAAGCAGAGAGTACTTCCGCCACCTCTAACAGGATCCCACCACTAAGCACATCTTTCCCTCCCCCCCCCCCGCTTTCCGCATCCATGCTTTCTGCTCTCCCCCCATCCCTCCTCACTGATCTCCCTCCTGGCACTTATCCTTGTAAGCAGAACAAGTGCTACACATGCCTTTACACTTCCTCCCTTACCACTATTCAGGGCCCCAGACAGTCCTTCCAGGTGAGGCGACACTTCACCTGTGAGTCAGCTGGGGTGATATACTGCATCCGGTGCTCCCGATGTGGCCTTCTATATATTGGCAAGACCCGACACAGACTGAGAGACGGCTTTGCTGAACACCTACGCTCTGTCCGCCAGAGAAAGCAGGATCTCCCAGTGGCCACACATTTTAATTCCACGTCCCATTCCCATTCTGACATGTCTATCCACGGCCTCCTCTACTGTAAAGATGAAGCCACATTCAGGTTGGAGGAACAACACCTTATATTCCGTCTGGGTAGCCTCCAACCTGATGGCATGAACATCGACTTCTCTAACTTCCGCTAATGCCCCACCTCCCCCTCATACCCCATCCATTATTTATTTTTATACACACATTCTTTCTCTCACTCTCCTTTTTCTCCCTCTGTCCCTCTAACTATGCCCCTTGCCCATCCTCTGGGTTCCCCCCACCTTGTCTTTCTCCCTGGGCCTCCTATCCCATGATCCTCTCATATCCCCTTTGCCAATCAACTGTCCAGCTCTTGGCTCCATCCCACCCCCTTCTGTCTTCTCCTATCATTTTGGATCTCCCCCTCCCCCTCCCACTTTCAAATCTCTTACTCACTCTTCCTTCAGTTAGTCCTGACGAAGGGTCTCAGCCTGAAACGTCGACTGTACCTCTTCCTAGAGTTGCTGCCTGGCCTGCTGCGTTCACCAGCAACTTTGATGTGTGTTGCTTGAATTTCCAGCATCTGCAGAATTCCTGTTGTTTGCGAGTATAATGCTACTGTACTTTGCACATGACGAGACCTGGGTGATGGCAGCAAGTTCAGTAGTCTCACAGCCTGGGGGAAAAAGCTGCTTCCCTCCTAAAAGTCCTTGTCATAATGCTACAGTACCTCCTGCTTGACGATAGGGGGTCTAAGAGATTTCTGGGCAAATGGGAGGGAATATTGACAATACTAAGGGCCCTGCATACATAGTGCTCCTGAAAAATATCTTCGATGGGTGCCATACACCTTATTCACCACTCTGTCTACCTGTATCATTACTTTTAGGGAACCGTGTACAACACTTCCTGGCAGACCCAAGGGTATATGCACATGGTTCCTTCCTTGATTTAACTTTACAATATGCACCACCTTGCATTCATCTGATTCAAGTTCCATCTACAATTCCCTTGCCCACTTTCCCAGTTGATCCAGATCCTGTTGTAACGCTAGACAACCTCCTCTCTGTGCAGCACACCACCAATATGGTGACATCCGTAAACTTAATAATCCTGCCTACGAAATTCTCATCCAAATTGTTAATATACAATATATGACAAAGAGCAGGAGATCTGGCACCGGTGTCTGCAGCACACTACTGGTCACAGGCCTCTAAGCTGAATAACAGCCCTTGATTATCACCCTTCGAATTTTTCCAATAACTAATTTTGTATCCAAGTAGCCAGCTTACCCTGGATCCCTTGTGTTCTCACTTTTTACTCTACAATGCATTGCCATTGTTAAGAAACTTACCCTCATCGATCCTCTTGGTCACTTTTTCAAAACACTCAATACATTTCTGAAAAACAATCATACAGGCACAAAACCATGCTGACTATCCCTAATCAATCCTTGTCTTTCCAGATGCAGATAGAGACAGTTTCTCAGAATCCACTCCAGTAATTTACCAACCACCAACATTAGGTAAACCAGGTTGTAATTCCTGGCCTTGTCCTTCAAACCCTTCTTAAATCAAGTACACCATTAGACACCATCCAGTCTTTTTAGCACCTCAACCATAACTAGTCCTTCACCCCTACTGGGGCATAGGACACTGACAGCAACTTGCCACTCCTCTGTCTTGGACTAGTCTTGTAAGCTGTCCCTAGGTGTAACCCATCTTTGAAGATCCTTCTCCTCCCAGGTATGAGGTCTCTGGGGTTTCTGTTAGTATTTCTGTAGTTGCGGGTTTTTAGGGGATGAGGTTGTTCATCCCTTGCCCAACCCTCTTCCTTTGGCAGCCATGATAGAGTTAACCTCAACTGTAGCTGAGGAAAATATAAAAATTTCCATATATTATTCTTTTAGCCAAAAAAGGTAAAGATCCTATAGGCCGGTTACTTTATTAAACGTCGTTGTTAAAATTTTGGCTGAAGTTTGGCTCATAGATTAGAAAACATTATACCCTCTATTATTTCCAAAGAGCAAACTGGTTTTATCAAAAATCATCTTCCCTTTTTAATATACGGCATTTATTTAATATTTTATATTCACCTTCAACTGGGATTCCTGAATGTGTTATTTCTCTCGATGCGGAGAAAGCGTTCGATCGTGTCGAGTGAAATTACCTTTTTGCGGTTTTAGAAAAATTTGATTTTGGACGAAGTTTTATTACATGGATTAAATTGTTTTATTCATGTCCCACCACTTCTGTTTTGACCAATTCTCAGCAATCCCAGACTTTCAGTCTTAAACGCGGCACTTGTCAAGGTTGCCCTTTAGGTCCCTCACTCTTCATTTGGCTATAGAGCCACTTGCCATTGCGTTTCGTAGTTGTGCTGAAGTGACGGGGATTTGGAGGGGAGGTGTTGAGCACAAAGTTTCCCTTTATGCTGATGATCTTTTACTTTTTATATCAAACCCGACCACCTCCCTACCCTCAATGTTTTCACTTCTTAATAAATTTAGTCAACTTTCCAATTATAAACTTAATTTACATAAGAGTGAACTCTTTCCAATCAATATAGAAGCACAAACTTTAGTATTTCAAGACCTCCCTTTTAAAGTAGTTAATAATCAATTCATTTATCTTGGCATTACAGTAACAAGGAACTTTAAGAATTTTTTTTGAGAAAGTTTTACCAATCTCCTGAACTCTACCAAACAGAGTCTGACACAGTGGTCACCCTTGTCTATGTCTCTTGCGGGTTGTATTAGAACATAGAATAGTACAGCACAGTACAGGCCCTTCGGCCCACATTGTTGTGCCTAGCCTCAAACATTGCCTTCCATATAACCCCGCACCTTAAATTCCTCCATATACCTGTCTAGTAGTCTCTTAAATTTCACGAGTGTATCTGCCTCCACCACTGACTCAGGCAGTGCATTCCACGCACCAACCACTCTCTGAGTAAAAAACCTTCCTCTAATATCCCCCTTGAACTTCCCACCCCTTACCTTAAAGCCATGTCCCCTTGTATTGAGCGGTGGTGCCCTGGGGAAGAGGCACTGGCTATCCACTCTATCTACTCCTCTTAATATCTTGTATACCTCTATCATGTCTCCTCTCATCCTCCTTCTCTCCAAAGAGTAAAGCCCTAGCTCCCTTAATCTCTGATCATATTCCATACTCTCTAAATCAGGCAGCATCCTGGTAAATCTCCTCTGTGCCCTTTCCAATGCTTCCACATCCTTCCTCTAGTGAGGTGACCAGAACTGGACACAGTACTCCAAGTGTGGCCTAACCAGAGTTTTATAGAGCTGCATCATTACCTCGCGACTCTTAAACGCTATCCCTCGACTTATGAAGGCTAACACCCCATAAGCTTTCTTATCTACCCTATCTACCTGTGAGGCAACCTTCAGGGATCTGTGGACATCTACCCCAAGATCCATCTGCTCCTCCACACTATCAAGTATCCTGCCATTTACTTTGTACTCTGCCTTGGAGTTTGTCCTTCCAAGGTGTACCACCTCACACTTCTCCAGGTTGATCACAATCTGCCACTTCTCAGCCCACTTCTGCAATCTATCAATGTCTCTCTGCAATCTTCGACAATCCTCTACACTATCTACAACACCACCAACCTTTGTATCGTCTGCAAACTTGCCAACCCACCCTTCTACCCCCACATCCAGGTTGTTAATAAAAATCACGAAAAGTAGAGGTCCCAGAACAGATCCTTGTGGGATACCACTAGTCACAACCCTCCAATCTGAATGTACTCCCTCCACCATGACCCTCTACCTTCTGCAGGCAAGCCAATTCTGAATCCACCTGGCCAAACTTCCCTGGATCCCATGCCTTCTGACTTTCTGAATAAGCCTACCGTGTGGAACCTTGTCAAATGCCTTATCAAAATCCATGTAGATCACATCCACTGCACCATCCTCATCTATATGCCTGGTCACCTCCTCAAAGAACTCTAGCAGGCTTGTTAGACATGATCTGCCCTTCACAAAGCCATGCTGACAGACCCTGATCAAACCATGATTCTCTAAATGCCCATAGATCCTATCTCTGAGAATCTTTTCCAACAGCTTTCCCACCACAGACGTAAGGCTCACTGGTCTATAATTACCCAGACTATCCCTGCTACCTTTTTTGCACAAGGGGACAACATCCGCCTCCCTCCGATCCTCCGGTACCATTCCCGTGGACAATGAGGACATAAAGATCCTAGCCAGAGGCTCAGCAATCTCTTCCCATGCCTCGTGGAGCAGCCTGGGGGATATTCCGTCCGGCCCAGAGACTTATCCGTCCTAATGTATTTTAACAACTCCAACACCTCCTCTCCCTTAATATCAACATGCTCCAGAACATCAACCTCACTCATATTGTCCTCACCATCATCGTTCCCTCTCATTGGTGAATACCGAAGAGAAGTATTCATTGAGGACCTTGCTCACTTCCACAGCATCCAGGCACATCTTCCCACCTTTATCTCTAATCAGTCCTACCTTCACTCCTGTCATCCTTTTGTTCTTCACATAATTGAAGAATGCCTTGGGGTTTTCCTTTACCCTACTCGCCAAGGCCTTCTCATGCCCCCTTCTTGCTCTTCTTAGCCCCTCCTTAAGCTCCTTTCTTGCTTCCCTATATTCCTCAATAGACCCATCTGATCCTTGCTTCCTAGACCTCGTGTATGCTGCTTTCTTCCACCTGACTAGATTTTCCACCTCACTTGTCACCCATGGTTCCTTCACCCTACCATTCTTTATCTTCCTCACCAGTACAAATTTATCCCTAACATCCTACAAGAGATCTCTAAACATCAACCACATGTCCGTAGTACATTTCCCTGCAAAAACATCATCCCAATTCACACCCACAAGTTCTAGCCTTATAGCCTCATAATTTGCCCTTCCTCAATTAAAAATTTTCCTGTCCTCTCTGATTCTATCCTTTTCCATGATAATGCTAAAGGCCTGGGAGCGGTGGTCACTGTCCCCCAGATGCTCACCCACTGAGAGATCTGTGACGTGACCCAGATCGGTACCTAATACTAGATCTAGTATGGCATTCTAGGTGGGACGCGGGAGGAGAAGATGGCGACACGTCGCAGCGCGCACAGCTCTCCGGTGAAATGATATCATAATTGTAGGATGCCGTGCACAATTCTGATTTGATGGAGACAGACGTGAGAAGCGCAGAGGAACAACTGGAGAAATTTCTGAAATGCCTGGTTTGCTGCCACTGTTACTGTGCAATCAAGAATCTCCAGGGGGAAGGCCCCAAAATCCCCAGCTTTGCCTGCTGCTGGCGACTGAGGCTGGAGTCAAAGCGTTCGGCAGAGATGGTGCTCGGTACTCGGTGTCGGAGGGCTGATCGGAGCTCGAAGTTTTCGGACAACTCAGAGTCGGACTGTGGTCAGGTATGGCAGGGAGAGTTTTCTTCCTTCTCCCGCCTGCGTGAGATGTGGGACTTTCGAGAGACTTTGAACTTTTTTACTGTGCCCATGCCCTGTTCTACATCAAGTTATGGTATTGTTTGGGGGCGTCACGTGATGATGTGGGATTGAGACACGTAAATCCAGCTCTCCCGTAAAAAATCAGCAAAGTACCATCTAAACAAAGTAAAGTTAATGAATACATTCCGACAACTACTTATAAACTTCGTAAGACTACTCTACGATATGCCTCGTAAACCGCAACAGAAGAAGTCTGTTGTTGTAAAGTCGCCGCGAGATGGGGAAAAAAAAGGGCCTACTGCAGCGATGGAGCCTCGGATTCAGGTTGGATCTCCTTCAGAGGAGACGCATTTTATCTCTGGCGTAGAAGAACGGGAGCAATGGCAGTGGTAGCGGTCTCTCGGAAGAAGATGTCGGAATTGCGCATGCGTAAAGAAGTACGCATGCGCAAATGGACACAATTTAAACTACAAGAACCGACGGCCACTGCAACTGAAAGTGACTCAGAGTCAGAATTGGATATCGCAGAGAATACAGATGAAGAAGAGGAGGAAGAACTGGAAGAGATTGGAAGTAAAGGAGACGACGGAGACATAAGAGAGGCTTTATCGCAATTAACGGCTGAACTAAGAAAATTAAGAACCAAGCTTAGAGACGTGAAGATGTGCTATGATAAAGCTATGAAAAGACAGGATAAAATGGATAAGAAACTTCAGAAGATGGAAAGAACAATGAAGCATGTTAACGATAGAGTGGAAAAAACAGAAAATGATGTGCTTGTCTGGAACACGGAAAGAAATCGACTCTTGGAGAAAGTGGACGTGTTGGAAAATTTTAGTAGACGTAATAACATTAAAATTGTTGGTCTTAAAGAAGGTATAGAGGGAGATAATCCAATAGAATTTTATCAAAGATGGATCCCGAAAACCTCGCAAATGAAAGAGGAAGACCGGTCAATTGAAATTGAGCGGGTACATGGAGCTCTAAGACCAAAACTACAAGATGACCAATATCCATGATCAATTTTAATAAAATTCTTAAGATTTCAAGACAAAGAAAGGATTCTACAGGCGGCTGCCCAAGCTGCCAAGGAGAGAGAAGGGCCACTAATGATAGAAGGGAAGGAAATTTTTTTCTACCCTGACATAAGTTATGAACTTTTGTAAAGAAGGAAGAAGTTTAATTCAGTGAAAAAAGCCCTATGGGATCACGGTTATCAATTTATATTGCGTTATCCTGCAACCTTGAAAATCTTTTTGCCTGGTGGAAAAAAAAGATTTCTTGACGATTACCGGAAAGCAGAGGAGTTTGTGCGAGATTCTTTGAATATTCACCAGATACAAGAACAAACTTAAGGGAGCGAGATGGATTGAAGATGAAGACTGGATCAAGGATTAGGCCTGTTGAATTTTTAGGCAGATGAATATATAAATATATTATTAATTATATGAGGGAGGGGAAGCAAGGTTAAAATTTGAGGAATATTAGCTGGAAATAATAACATTAATTTTTTTTCTATATATATATAATTTTTTGTTACAGGGGAGCTGGAAGAAACACTGACCAATCGCTATGTTATTCATGTGTGCAAACGTGGCAATAGCCACGACCCGCACAATGGAGGGGGGTAGTGTTGTGTATCTTTCATTCACAACATTAGTGGGGGGGTATTTTGTTTTTTTCTTTTTTTTGTATCTTATCTATCTTTTTTTTCTTTTTGCCTGGATGATTGGGAGGGAAACACATAGCAACATGGTGAAGTTCAAAGAGATTCCCCAGGGAACTATGAGAGCTGAGACGTTAAGTAATGTTTTAGATTTTAAGAGATAAATATGTAACATTTTTGAATATTTGGAGCCCTTATTTATAGCTCCGATGATGAAGATCTTGGTTCCTTGGGGGAAAGTAACAAACATATATTAAATTTATTTTTATCCCATGGAGCATGTGCAAACCTTCCAATATTCAGGCGGTTCCTTTTTTTCCTTTTTTTCTTTTCTCTTTAGGTAGGAGTATATATCAGGGGGGAGGGTTAAGGGGAGGGGAGGGTAGATATTTTTTTCTCTTGTATCATTTTGAAAACTCAATAAAAATTATATTTAAAAAAAGTTATGATATTGTTGCACTGTTGTAACTATATGTTATAATTATGTGGTTTTTGTTAGTTTTTCAGTCTTGGTCTGTCCTGTGTTTCTGTGATATCACACCGGAGGAATATTGTATCATTTCTTAATGCATGCATTACTAAATGACAATAAAAGAGGACTGCGTGTCCTCATAATCTAATCTAATAAAATAATCAAATCATTCCCCCTAGTCGGCCTGTCAACATACTGTGACAGGAATCTGTCCTGGACACACTTAACAAACTCTGCCCCGTCTAAATCCTTGGAACTATTCAGGTGCAAATCAATATTAAGGAAGTTAAAGTCACCCATGACAACAACCCTGTTATTTTTGCACCTTTCCAAAATCTGCCTCCCAATCTGCTCCTTGGTATCTCTGTTGCTACCAGGGAGCTTATAGAATACCCCCAATAGAGTAACTGCTCCCTTCCTGTTCCTGATTTCCACCCATACTGACTCAAAAGAGGATCCTGCTACATCACCCACTCTTTCTGTAGCTGTAATAGTATCCCTGACCAGTAATGCCACCCCTCCTCCCTTTACCGCCCCCCCCCATCCATTTTAAAGCACTGAAATCCAGGAATACTGAGAATCCATTCCTGCCCTGGTGCCAGCCAAGTCTCTGTAATGGCCACTACATCATAATTCCATGTATGTATCCAGGCTCTCAGTTCATCACCTTTGTTCCTGATGCTTCTTGCATTCAAGTACACGCACCTTAGCCCTTCTACCTTACTACCTTTACACCCTTTATTCTGCTTCTCTTTCCTCAAAGCCTCTCTGTATGTTAGATCTGGCTTTACTCCATGCACTTCTTTCACTGCTCTATCGCTCTGGGTCCCATCCCCCTCGCAAATTAGTTTAAACCCTCCCGAACCATGCTAGCAAACCTACCTGCAAGGATATTGCTCCCCTTCGAGTTCACGTGCAACCCATCCAATCTGTACAGGTCCCACCTTCCCCAGAAGAGATCCCAATGATCTAAAAATCTAAAACCCTGCCCCCTCACACTCACCACCCTCTGCGTAAAAAAAGTGACCTCTGACATCTCCTCTGTACCTACTTCCAAGCACTCATGTTAGCCATTTCAGCCCTGGAAAAAAGCCTCTGACTATACACATGATCAATACCTTTCATCATCTTATACACCTCTATCAGGTCACCTCTCATCCTCCGCTGCTCCAAGGAGAAAAGGCCGAGTTCACTCTACCTATTCTCATAAGGCATGCTCCCCGATCCAGGCAACATCCTTGTAAATCTCCTCTGCACCCTTTCTATGGCTTCCACATCCTTCTTGAAGTGAGGTGACCAGAACTGAACACAGTACTCCAAGTGGGGTCTGACCAGGGTCCAATATAGCCGCAACATTACCTCTCGGCTCTTAAACTCAATCCCATGGTTGATGAAGGCCAATGAACCGTATGCCTTCTTAACCACAGGCTCAACCTACGCTGCAGCTTCTAGTGTCCTATGGTCTGGGACCCAAAGATCCCTCTGATCCTCCACACTGCCAAGAGAATTACCATTAATACTACAAACGCTTGTATATTCAGCCATCATATTTGACCTACCAAAATGAACCACCTCACCCGTATCTGGGTTGAACTCCATCTGCCACTTCTCAGCCCAGTTTTGCATCCTATCGATGTCCCTTTACACTATCCACAACACCCCCAACCTTTGTGTCATCCGTCTACGACCATTCTTTGCCTTCTGTGGGCAAGCCAGTTCTGGATCCACAAAGCAATGTCCCCATTGATCCATGCCTCCTTACCTTCTCAATAAGCCTTGCATGGGATACTTTATCAAATGCCTTGCTGAAATCCAAATACACTACATATACTGCTCTATCTTCAATGACATGTCTAGTCACATCCTCAAAATATTCAATCAGGCTCGTAAGGCATAACTTGCCTTTGACAAAGCCATGCTGACTATTCCTGATCATATTATGCCTCTCCAAATGTTCAGAAATCCTGCCTTTCAGGATCTTTTCCATCAATTTACCAACCACTGAAGTAAGCCTCCCCTCCCACCCTTAACTCCGAATGGGGTCTTCGGAACGCTGCCATGATGGCGTTTTTTTAGCAGGCTTTCTTATTTTTACAAGGCCAAGTTGCTAGCTCGACGCTCAACCCAGCACAGATGGAAAGCATCCAAGAGAGTCGGCTGGATTCAAACTTGGGAGTCTTCGCACCGAAGTCCAGCGCTGATACCACTACACCACCAGCCGGCTTGAAGCAAGACTCACTGGTCTATAATTTCCTGGGCTATCTCTACTCCCTTTCCCGGATAAGGGAACAACATCTACAACCCTCCAATCCTCCAGAAGCTCTCCTGTCCCCAGAGATGATGCAAAGAACATTACCAGAGGCTCAGCAATCTCCTCCCTCACCTCCCACATAGCCTGGGGTACATCTCATCCGGACCCGAAGACTTATCCAACTTGAAGCTTTCCAAAAGCTCCAGCACGTCCTCTTTCTTAATGTCTATATGCTTAAGATTTCTAATCCATTGTAAGTGATCCCTATAGTCACCAAGCTCCTTTTCCGTAGTGAATACTGAAGCAGGGTATTCATTAAGTACCCCTGCTATCTCCTTCAGTTCCATACACAGTTTTCCACTGTCACATTTGATTGGTGCTATTCTCTCATGTCTTATCCTCTTGCTCTTCACATACTTGTAGAATGCCTTGTGGTATTCTTTAATCCTACTCGCAAAGGCCTTCTCATGGCCCCTTCTGGCTCTCCTAATTTCATTCTTAAGCTCCTTCCTGCTGGCCTTATAATCTTCTCAATCTCTATCATTACCTAGTTTTTTGAACCTTTCATAAGCTTTTCTTTTCTTCTTGACTAGATTTTCAACAGCCTTTGTACACCACAGTTCCTGTACCCTACCATCCTTTCCGTCTCATTGGAATGTACCTATGCAGAACGCCACACAATTATGCCCTGAATATTTGCCACATTTCTTCCATACTTTTCCCTGAGAACATCTGTTCCCAATTTATACTTCCAAGTTCCTGCCTGATAGCTTCATATTTCCCCTCACTCCAATTAAAAGCTTTCCTAATTTGTCTGTTCCTATCCCTCTCCAATGCTATGGTAAAGCAGGTAGAACTGTGATCACCATCTCCAAGATGCTCTCCCACTGAGAGACCTGACACTTGACCAGGTTCATTTCCCAATACCAGATCAAGTACAGCCTCTTCTCTTGTAGGCTTATTATGTCAGCAAACCTTCCTGAACATATCTAACAAACTCCACCCCATCTAACCCCCTTGCTCTAAGGAGATGCCAATCAATATTTGGGAAATTAAAATCTCCCACCATGACAACCCTGTTATTATTACATCTTTCCGGAATATTTCTCCCTATTTGCTTCTCGATGTCCCTGTTACTGTTGGGTGGTCTATGAAAAACACCCAGTAGAGTTATTGACCCCTTCCTGTTTCTAACTTCCACCCAGAGAGACTCAGTACACAAGCCCTCCATGACTTCCTCTTTTTCTGCAGCCATGACACTATCTCTGATCAGCAGTGTCACTTCCCCACCTCTTTTGCCTCCTTCCCTGTCATTTCTGAAACATCAGAAGCCTGGCACTCAAAGTAACCATTCCTGCCCCTGGGCCATCCAAGTCTCTGTAACAGCCAGAACAACGTAGCTCCAAGTACTGATCCATGCTCTAAGCTCATCTGCTTTGTTCAAGATGCTTCTTGAATTAAAACACACACATCTCAGACCATCGGTCTGAGCACATCCCTTCTCAATCACCTGCCTTTCTGTCCTCTCGCACTGTCTCCAAGCTTTCTCTATTTGTGAGCCAACTGCCCCTTCCTCCGTCTCTTCAGTTCAGTTCCCACCCCACAATAATTCTAGTTTAAACTCTCCCCTTAGCAAACCTCCCTGCCTGGATTATTGATCCCCCTCGGATTCAAGTGCAACCTGTCCTTATTGTACAGGTCTCGCCTGCCCCAGAAGAGGTCCCAATGATTCAGAAATCTGAATCCATACCCCTGCTCCAATCCCTCAGCCACGCATTTATCCTCCACCTCACTCTATTCCTATTCTCACTGTCGTGCGGCAAAGGCAGTAATCCTGAGATTGCTACTTTTGTGGTCCTGCATCTCAACTCCCTTCTTAACTCCCTGTAGTCTGTTTTCAGGACCTCCTCCCTTTTCTTACCTATGTTGTTGATACCAATATCTACCACAAATTCTGGCTGTTCACCTTCCCACTTCAGGATACTGTGGACGCGATCAGAAACATCCTGGACTCTGGCACCTGGGAGGCAGACTACCATCTGTGTTTCTTTCCTGCATCCATAGAATCGCCTGTCTGACCCCCTAACTATAGAGTCCCCTATTACTGCCGCCTTCTTCCTTTCCCTACCCTTCTGAGCCACAGAGCCAGACTCTGAGTCAGAGGTAACTTCCCCCAGGTAGGTTGTCCCCCCCCCAACAGTACTCAAACAGCAGTACTTATTTTTAAGGGGGATAGCCACAGGGGTACTCTCTAGTATCTGACTCCTGCCCATTCTATCTTCTGACTGTTACCCACTTATCTGTCTCCTGAGGCCCCGGTGCGACTACCTGCCTGTAACTCCTCTCTGTCACCCCCTCACTCTCCCTGACCAGACGAAGGTCATCGAGCTGCATCTCCAGTTCCCTAATGCAGTCCCTAACGAGCTGCAGCTTGACTCACCTGGCGCAGAAGTGGCCGTCTGGGAGGTTGGGAGTCTCCCGGACTTCCTGCATCTGACAACCAGTACAAAACACTGGCCTCATGGATATACCTCCTGTTTCCATTCCTCACAGATAACTTACCTCACCTCGACCCGTTATTGCCGAAGCCCAAGTGTCTCAGACATCACTGTTCTCTTCCTTAAATTTCTTAGCTTCCTTAACCTTTTCCATAGTCAATGAGAGAATATTAATTTAAGACCTTGCACACTTTCCATGGCTCCAGACACAGATAACCACACTGATCCTTCAGGGAAACAAATACAAAAAGCTGGAGGAACTCAGTAGGTCGGGTTGCATCATGGAGAGGAATAAACAGTCAACTGTACAGACCAAGTTCCTTTCCCCATTTACCCTGTTGGCTCCTAATGTACTTATAGAATCTCATGTGCCTAACTTAATGCTACATCAGATACAAGATGTCGGTATCATGTGAAGAATTTCCTTGTTCTCAGAACGGAGTAAATATCCTTGTTTGAAGCCCCGGCATCCTGTAATAGTTATTATGAGTAGAACTTGCCAAGACCCCTACTGTGTCCAAGATCTACCTTAGCATCAGTCACCTGCCCAGGCCAGCGATCTTTAGGATGCCCTCATAGAAATTACTTTATCAATGACCTAAACCTTTTGATGACATCTACTCCCAATTTATACTCCTAAGTTTTTGCCGAATAGCATCATATTTTCCCCCTACCCCAATCAAATGTTTTCCCAAATTGTTTGCTCCTATCCCTCTCTAGTGTTATGGTGAAGGAGATAGAGTGTTGGTCTAATTCTTCTCCTATATCTTATGGTCTTATGAGCTAATATTGAAATCCTCAAAAATTCATTCACTGTATTTTAGTTTGGGTGCCTATGGTGAATTGGTGAATCGTGGCTGAAGAATGGTTGTAGTTGGGGGCCAAATGTCCAAGGTTACACATGGCATCGGAGGGATAGGAAAGTAAGCAGAGTGGGTGACGTGGTAAAGAATGATACCAAATCAGTAGGATCGGAAGATGTTAAAATCTTAGGGGTTGAGTTCAGAAATTGCAACAGCAAAGGGACCTTGATGGCAGTTATATACAGACCTCCACACAGTAGTTGAGGATGTGGACCACAGATTGCAACAGGAAATAGAAAAGACGTATCAAAAGGGCAATGTTATGATAGTCATGGGAAATTTCAACATGCAGGTCGAAGGGGAAAATCAGTTTGGAAATGGATCTCAAGGGAGTGAGTTTGTTGAATGCCTACAAAGGTGGCTTTTTAGAGCAGTTTGTCATTGAGCTTACTAGGGGATCAGCGATACTGGATTGGGAGTTATGTAATGAACTGGAAGTGATTAGTGAGCTTAAGGTAAAAGAATCTACAAGCATTTGGATAGACAGGGACTTATTAGGGAGAGTCAACATGGCTCTGTGCATGGTAGGTCATGTTTGACCAATCTATTGGAGTTTTTCGACGAGGTTACCAGGAAAGTGGATGACGGGAAGGCAGTGGATATTGTCTACATGGACTTCAGTAAGGCCTTTGACAAGGTCCCACATGGGAGGTTAGTTAGGAAAATTCAGTTGCTAGGTATACATGGAGAGGTGGTAAATTGGATTAGACATTGGCTCAATGGAAGAAGCCAAAGAGTGGTAGTAGAGAATTGCTTCTCTGAGTGGAGGCCTGTGACTAGTGGTGTGCCACAGAGATCATTGTTGGGTCCATTGTTATTTGTCATCTATATCAATGATCTGGATGATAATGTGGTAAATTGGATCAGCAAATTTGCTGATGATACAAAGATTGGAGGTGTAGTAGACAGTGAGGAAAGTTTTCAGAGCCTGCAGAGGGACTTGGACCAGCTGGAAAAATGGGCTGAAAAATGGCAGATGGAATTTAATACAGACAAATGTTGAGATATTGCACATTGGAAGGACAAACCAAGGTAGAACATACAGGGTTAATGGTAAGGCACTGAGGAGTGCAGTGGAACAGAGGGATCTGGGAATACAGATACAAAATTCCCTAAAAGTGGCGTCACAGATAGATAGGGTCGTAAAGAGAGCTTTTGGTACATTGGCCTTTATTAATCAAAGTATTGAGTATAAGAGCTGGAATGTTATGATGAGGTTGTATAAGGCATTGGTGAGGCTGAATCTGGAGTATTATGTTCAGTTTTGGTCACCAAATTATAGGAAGGATATAAATAAGTTTGAAAGAGTGCAGAGAAGGTTTACAAGGATGTTGCCGGGACTTGAGAAACTCAGTTACAGAGAAAGATTGAATAGGTTAGGACTTTATTCCCTGGAGCGTAGAAGAATGAGGGGAGATTTGATAGAGGTATATAAAATTATGATGGGTATAGATAGAGTGAATGCAAGCAGGTTTTTTCCACTGAGGCAAGGGGAGAAAAAAACCAGAGGACATGGGTTAAGGGTGAGGGGGGAAAAGTTTAAAGGGAACATTAGGGAGGTCTTCTTCACACAGAGAGTGGTGGGAGTATGGAATGAGCTGCCAGTCGAGGTGGTAAATGCGTGTTCTTTTTTTAACATTTAAGAATAAATTGGACAGATACATGGATGGGAGGTGTATGGAGGGATATGGTCCATGTGCAGGTCAGTGGGAGTAGGCAGAAAATGGTTTGGCACAGCCAAGAAGGGCCAAAAGGCCTGTTTCTGTGCTGTAGTTTTTCTATGGTTTCTATGGTTTCTAACCCTTAGGAGGCAGTGATCACAATATGATTGAGTTCAACTTGAAATTTGATAGGGAGAAAATAAAGCCTAACATAGCAGTATTTCAGTGGAATAAAAGAAATTACAGTGGTATGAGAGAGGAGTTGGACAAAGTAAATTAGAAGGAGTTGCTGGCAGGGATGACAGCAGTGCAGCAATGGTGAGAGTTTCTGGGAAGAATGAGAGAGGTGCAGGATAGATGTATTCCAAAAACAAAGAAATACTCAAATGACAAAATAGTACAACCGTGGGTTACAAGGGAAGCCAAAGCTAATGTAAAATCAGAAGAGAGGGCATACAACAAGACAGGGAAGGCAGAGGATTGAAAGATTTTAAAACCCTACAGAAAGCAACTAAAAGAGTCATTGGGAGGGAAAAGTTGAAATTTTGAAAGCAAGCTCGCAAACAATATCAAAGTAAATAGTTAAAGCTTTTTTCAAGTATGTGAAAAATAAAAGAGAGATGAGAGTGGACCACTAGAAAATGAGGCCAGAGGAATTACAGTCGGGGACAAGGAGATGGCAGATGAACTAAATGAGTATTTTGTATCAGTCTTCACATGGAAGCCACTACCAGTGTGCCAGATGTTACAGTGTGTGCAGGAAGTGAAGTGAGTGCAGTTACAATTACAAGGGAGAAGGTGCTCAAAAAGCTGAAAGGCCTAAGGGTACATAAGACACTCAGAGCAGATGAACAGCACACTAGGGTTCTGAAAGAAGTAGAGTAGAGATTGTGCTGACATTAGTAATGATCTTTCAAGAATCATTGGACTCTGGCATTGTGCCAGAGGACTGGAAAATTGCAAATGTCACTCCACTCTTTTAAGATAGGAGGGAGGCAGCAGAAAGGAAATTACAGAATCAGATTCAGAATCAGTTTTATTATCACCGGCATGTGTTGTGAAATTTGTTAACTTAGCAGCAGCAGTTCAATGCAGTACATAATACGGAAGAAGAAAAATAAATTACGGTGTGTGTGTATGTGTGAGTGTGTGTGTAAGTATATATATATATATATAAAAACACACACACACATTGGAGATGAAAAATTACAGTATATATTGGAGATAAAAAATTGTGCAAAAACAGAAATTATATATATATACTGAAAAAGTGAGGTAGTGTTCATGGGTTCAATGTCCATTTAGGAATTGGATGGCAGAAGGGAAGAAGCTGTTTCTGAATCACTGAGTGTGTGCCTTCAGGCTTCTGTATCTCCTACCTGATGGTAACAGTGAGAAAAGGGGATGCCCTGGTTACTGGGGTCCTTAATAATGGATGCTGACTTTCTGAGGCACCGCTCCTTGAACATGTCCTAGGTACTTTGTAGGCTAGTACCCAAGATGAAGCCATTAAATTTATGACCCTCTGCAGCTTATTTCCATCCTGTGCAGTAACCCCCCCATACCAGACAGTGATGCAGCCTGTCAGAATACTCTCCACAGTACATCTATAGAAGTTTTTGAGGGTATTTGTTGACATGCCAAATCTCTTCAAACTCCTAATGAAGTATAGACACTGTCTTGCCTTCTTTATAACTACATCGATATGTTGGGACAAGGTTAGGTCCTCAGAGATCTAGACACCCAGAAAATTGAAACTACTCACTCTCCCCACTTCTGATCCGTCTAAGAGGATTGGTGTGCGTTCCTTCATCTTACCTTTCCTGAAGTCCACAATCAGCTCTTTCATCTGACATTGAGTGCAAGGTTGTTGCTGCGACACCACTCCACTAGTTGGCATATCTCGCTCCTATACGCCTTCTTGTCTCCATCTGAGACTCTACCAAAAATGGTTGTATCATCTGCAAATTTATAGATGCTATTTGAGCTATGCTTAGCCACACAGTCAAGGGTATAGAGAGAATAGAGCAGTGGGCTAAGCACACACCCCTGAGGTGCACCAGTATTGATTGTCAGCAAGGAGGAGATATTATCGCCAATCTGCACAGATTGTTAGGTAGACAGGGATGCAATTTTTGAGGGAGGTACAGAGGCCCAGGTTCTGTAACTTATCAATCAGGATTGTGGGAATGATGATGTTAAAGGCTGAGCTATAGTCGATGAACATAGTCCTGACATAGGTGTTTGCATTGTCCAAGTGTTCTAAGGTCATGTGAAGAGCCATTGAGATTGTATGTGTCTGCCATTGACCTGTTGTGGCGAGAGGCAAATTCTAGTGGGTCCAGGTCCTTGCTGAGGTAGGAGTTCAGTCTAGTCATGACCAATCTCTCAAAGCTTTTCACCACCGTAGATGTGAGTGCTACTGGGCGATAGTCATTATGGCAGCTCACATTATTCTTCTTAGGCACTGGTATAATTGTTGCCTTTTTGAAGCAAGTGGGAACTTCTACCCATTGCAGTGAGAGGTTGAAAATGTCCTGGAATACTCCCACCAGTTGGTTGGCACAAGTTTTCAGAACCCTACCAGGTACACCGTCGGGGTCTTCTGCCTTGCAAGGGTTTACGCTCCTTAAGGACAGCCTAACATCGGCCTCCAAGCCACAGATCACAGGTCACCGGGTGCAGCAGTGATCTTCACAGCTGTAGTTATATTCTCCCTTACAAAGCGGGCATAGAAGGCACTGAGTTCATCTGGTAGTGAAGCATCACTCTCATTTATGCTTTTGGGTTTTGCTTTGTAGGAAGAAAAGTCTTGCAGACCCTGCCAGAGTTGTCATACATCCGATGTTGTCTCCAACCTCATTCAAAATCATCTCTTCACCCTTGAAATAGCCCTCCGCAAGTCATACCTGGTTTTCTGGTACAGACCTGGGTTGCCAGTCTTGAATGCCACAGCAGATGATGTACCTCCTGGTTCATACATGGCTTTTGGTTTGGGAACGTACAGCAAATCTTTGTAGGCACACACTCATCCACACAGGTTTGAATGAATTTGGTAACAACTGCAGCATACTCATCCAGATTTGAAGATAAATCCCTGAATACAGTCCAGTCCACTGATTCAAAGCAGTCCTGTAAGTGCTCCTGTGCTTCCCTTGTCCAAACCTTCTTGGTCCTCACTGCTGGTGTTACAGTCTTCAGTCTCTGCCCATACTCAGGGAGTAGAAGTACAGCCAGGTGATCAGACTTCCCAAAGTGAGGGCATGGGATAACACAGTAGGCATTCTTGATGGTGATGTAACAATGGTCCAGTGTGTTGTTTCCTCTGGTATTGCAAGTGATCTGTGATGGTAATTGTTTAGTGACTTTTTTAGACTGGCCTGGTTAAAATCCCCCAAAACAATGGTGAAGGTGCTAGGGTGCACTGTTTTGTGCGTGTTGATCCTATTGCTCAGATCATCTAAAGCCTGATTGATATTGGCCTGAGGTGGAATATATACTGCTACCAAAATGATGATGGAAATCTACCATGGTATGCAAAATGGACAGCACTTAACTGCAAGATATTACAGATATAGACCAGTTAGTCTGACTTCAGTGGTTGGGAAGATGCTGAAGTCAATTGTTAAAAAGGATGAGGTTACGGAGTACTTGGAGACACAGCACAAGATAGGACAAAGTCAGCATGGATTCCTTAAGGGAAAATCTTGCCTGACAAACCTGTTGGAATTCTTTGAGGAAAATACATATCGGATAGATAAAGGGGATGCAGTGAATGCTGTATGTTTGCACTTTCAGAATGCCTTTGTCAAGGTGCCACATGAGACTGCTTTCCAAGTTAAGAGCCAATGGTATTACAGGAAAGTTACTGGCATGGTTAGAGCATTGGCTAATCGGTAGGAGGCAGTAAATGGAAATAAAAGGAACCTTTTCTGGTTGGCTGCCAGTGACTAGTGGTGTTCCGCAGGGGTCAGTGTTGGGACCACTTCTTTTTATGCTGTATATCAATGATTTAGATGATGGAATAGATGTCTTTGATGCCATTTTGCAGATGCTACGAAGATTGGTGGTGGAGCAGGTAGTGTTGAGGAAACAGGCAGGCTGCAGAAGGACTTAGACAGATTAGGAGAATGTCAAGAAAGTGGCAAATGAAATACAATGTTGGAAAATGCATGATCATGCACTTTGGTAGTAGAAATAAATGAGCAGACTATTTCCTAAAAGGCAAGAAAATGCACAAATCTGAGATGCAAAGGGTCTTGGGAGTCATTGTGCAGAACACCCTAAAGGTTAACTTGCAGGTAGAGTCAGTGGTGAGGAAGGCAAATGCAATGTTAGCATTCATTTCAAGAGGTCTAGAATAGAAGCGCAGGGATGTGATGCTGAGGCTTTATAAAGAATCGGTGAGGCCTCATCTTGAGTATTGTGAAAAGTTTTGGGCTCCTCATCTGAGAAAAGATGCATTGGCATTGGAGAGGCTTCAGAGGATGTTCAGAAGGATGATTCTGTGAATGAAAGGGTTATCATACGAGGAACGTTTGATGGCTCTGTTTTTGTACTTGCTGGAATTTAGAAGGATGAGGATGGTTCTCATTGAAACTTTTTGAATATTGAAAGGCCTAGACAGAATAGATGTGGAAAGGATGTTTCCTATGGTGGGGGAGTCTAGGACAAGAGGGCACAGCCTCAGGATAGAGGAGCATCCATTTAAAACAGAATGTGGAGAAATTTCTTTCGCCAGAGGGTAGTGAATTTGTGGAACTTACTACCATAGGCAGCTGTGGAGGCCAGGTTGTTGGGTGTATTTAAGAAGAGCTTGATAGTTTCTTGATTGGACATGGCATCAAATGTTATGGGGAGAAGGCTGGGGAGTGGGACTGAGGATCAGCCATGATTGAATGATGGAGCAGACTCGATGGCCTAATTCTGCTCCTATGTTTCATGGTATGGGTATGACAGTCCTGGGTATGACTCTAAACTGCAACCAGTGATTTTGCTCTGATTGGGGACTCTCAGAGCTTTGGGGAAAGTGGAGATACCCTTTAGTCATTCATTGCTCCCAGGGCTGCTCTGACCTGAACGGTAGCACCTGCAAGAGTTCCCGCTCAGGACATGAGCGAAGGCCAACGACAGATCTGGCAGATTCAGTAACTGAACTTATGACGGAGAAGGCGGATGAGCTAGGACCTCAAATATCAATGGCTATAGTACAGGCAGATGAACATTTGGGAAGAGAAATGGCGATTTCTTTAGTTCGCCCAACGGAAGGCAATAGCAAACCACCGTTGCTACATACTAGGTTTCCTAGATTCTATTTGCTAAGAAAACCATGGTCAAACTTACAAAATGTATCACACAACAGTGTCAAGAGGATCTTCAAGATAATTCTGAAGATGCTTCCCTCGGTAGGGTTGATTCTGGTCAGCAGGGGTCCCCGACCGTCATCAAGCTACTGCTCATAAAATTCAAGTAACACAAAAGAAAATTATTGCCACTTGGAATGTAAGAACCCTATATCAAGCAGGAAGATTGGACAATGTGATAAATGAAATGGAAAGACTCAAGATTAACATCATGGGAATTAGCGAAGTTCATTGGATAGGTGCGGGAACATGTCAGAACAGAAATAAAACACTAATTTATTCTTGTGGAACATCCCATACTAATGGAGTAGGAATTCTTATTGATGAAAACATGGTAAAAAGTGTTTTAGGACATTGGGAAATATCAGAAACAGTGCTCCTTGTTAGATTCAGAGGACAACCATTTGATTTAGCAATTATACAGGTATATACACCAACAACAGATGGAACAAATGAGGATATAGATAAATTCTATGAAGAGCTTGAACAAGCAAAGAATGGATGCAAATCGCAAAATATTGTTATTGTCATGGGAGATCTAAATGCTAAAGTAGGACAAGGTGCTGATGGAAATACCATAGGAAAATTTGAACTAGGGGAAAGAAGTGAAAGAGGTGAGAAATGGGTAGAATGGTGCAAGATGAATAATCAGGTCCTTATGAATAACTACTTTAAAAACCATCCAAGACGCTTGTGGACCTGGAAAAGTCCAGGTGATAACACTAGAAATCAAATTGACTTTATTTCTATAAAGCAAAGATTTAGAAACTCGGTGACTCAATTCAAAACATATCCAGGTGCAGACTGTAATAGTGACCATAACCCAGCAATGTGTCATGTAAAAGTAAAACTTAAGAAAAACTAAAGAAGCAAAAACCTGAACAACCCCTTGACTACTCACAATTAATTAAAGAAGAAAACTTAAGACAAAAATTTACAATTGAAGTAAGGAATAGATTTCAAAGTCTAGAAATAAAAGCTGTTGAAGATGATAGCAATCATGTAGAAATGAAATTTAACTCTCTAAAGGATGCCTTGTTAGAATCAGCAAAGTCAGTGATTAATACAAAAGAAAAAAGCACAAAGAAAAAATAGATGACAGATGAAATCAAAAATCTGATGGAAGAAAGGAGACGGAAGAAAGCAAATCCTATAGAATACAAGTCCTTAGATAAAAAAGTTAAAAGCTTATGTCAAAAAGCCAAAGGAGAATGGTTAAACCAGGAATGTGAGTAAACAGAAAGAATCCCTATTACTGATCCAAAAAGGTTACATCAACAAATCAAGAATATCACTGGTAAAAAGCTCCTCTGTTCTTCAAGTAGATGTTTGAAAGCAAAGGATGGTACCATTATCATGGAAAAAGATGAGATTATGAACAGATGGACTGAGTATATTCAGGAATTGTTTGAAGACGATCGAGGTGAAAAACCAGAAATTAAGAAAAACATTGAAGGTTCAAGTATTTTAAAATCTGAAGTTTGTAATGCAATAAGTAAGATGAAGAAAGGAAAAGCAGCAGGTCCTGATGAATTAGTAATAGAACAAATTATCGCCCTTGTAGATTATGAAATTGAAAAACTTACTGATTTAATCAATGACATTTATGAGACTGGAATAATACCAGAAGAGATGAAAAAAAAAACAGTATTTATCACTCTTCTTAAGCAACCTGGAGCAATAGAATGTGAATTACATAGGACCATAAGTTTAATGAGTCATATCACCAAGATACTTCTAAGAATTTTGATGACAAGAGCTAAAAGTAAGATACAAGCTGAAATAGGTAAAGAACAATGTGGTTTTGTGAAAGACAAAGGCACAAGAAATGCAATATTGATGTTAACGATAATATCAGAACGAGCTATTCAAGTGCAAAAAGATTTGTTTGTATGTTTTATCAACTACACAAAAGCATTTGATAAAGTGAAGCACAATAAATTATTTGAAATATTACAGAAAACTCCAGATCTAGATTTGAAAGACCTCTGCCTAATCTGAAATCTGTACTGGGAACAAACTGCCGCTGTAAGAATAGATGGAGAAGTGAGTCAGTTTACAAAAATCAAGAGAGGCATTAGACAAGGGTGTGTTTTCTCCCCTGATTTATTTAATGCGTACAGTGAAACAATATTACAAAAAATAAAAGGCATCTTGGGAATCAAATTTGGCGGTGAAAACATCAATAATTTCAGATATGCGGATGACACTGTGTTAAGTATGGAGGAAGAACTACAAAACTTAATTGATATAATTGTGGAAGAAAGTGCAAAAATGGGTCTATCTATCAATTGCAAAAAGACAGAATGCATGGTGATATCCAAAAAGAAGGAGAATCCTATCTGCAGGCTGAGAATAAACGGGGAAGACATAAAACAAGTACAGAACTTTTGCTACTTATGAAGCTGGGTGACATCAGATGGCAGGTGTGACATGGACATCAAAAGAAGAATAGGGATGGCAAAAGACACCTTTACGAGAATGAAGAGTATACTGACCAATACTAAACTAGGCATGACAACCTGCCTCAGAGCACCGAAATGTTATGTTTATCCAGTTATGTTATATGGCTCAGAATGTTGGACAATATCTAGTAACATGAGGAAACGAATTGAAGCAGCAGAGATGTGGTTTTTGAGTAGGATAGAAAGAATATCTAACGAGGGTATCATGAACAGAGCAAACACAAAAAGAGAAATAATGTATGAGATCATGAAAAGGCAACGTAACTTCATTGGACATGTGATTAGGAAAGAGGAGTTAGAATGCATGGTAATTATGGGAAAGATTGAAGGGAAGAAAGCAAGAGGAAGACAAAGACAAATGATGATGGAGACAGCAGCCAGAGAACTGAAAATGAATACCAATGAATTGATCTACTTGACCCGAAATAGGAGTGTGTGGGCCACAGCAGTCAAAGCTCAAACTGGGCACGGCACCTGATGATGATGATGATGTCTTATAGTGTTATAGACTTATTTTACAGCGTTAGCATTTTGTATTACTATATTTTTTTAAATTCCAGAATTGTAAAGACATTGCTGTGAAACGATATTATATACTGCATTAAAGGTAATTGTGAATGCTGAAGTTGCAAATGTTTCCATGCATTTATAGTTAATGTTAGGATCCATGAAGGTTTTTATAGCCGGGGTGGTAATGGGGTCATGCTCCCACTATCTATTAAATGCTCTCAACGGCAGGTGCCTAAAATAGTCTCTGACAACTAAGTCCAGCTTCCGACCTTCACATATGGCTTAGCCCGGCAGAACCATTTCTACTGACTGGAAAAGGGTCAAAGATGGGTTACTGGCACATTAAAACAGTACTGAAAGAAATGGCAGAAGTTATAGTAGAGGCTTTGGTGATAATTTACCAAAATTCTCTGGACACTGGACAAGTCCCAGCAGATTGGAAGATGGCGAATGTCACACCACTGTTCAAAAAAGTACGTAGGCAAAACGTAGGTAACTATAGACCAGTTAGTTTGACATATATAATTGTGAAAATACTTAAAGCTATCATTAAAGAAGAAATTGTGAGGCATCTGGAAAGAAATAGATCCATCAGACAGAAGCAGTGTGGATTCAGTAAAGGTAGGTCCTGTTTGACAAACTTACTGGAGTTCTTTGAGGATATAACGAGCACAGTGGATAGAGGGGAACAAATGGACATTATTTACTTGTATTTCCAGAAGGTGTTCGATAAGGTGCCACATAAAAGACTTACCAATAAGATAAGGATGCATACAGTTGGGAGTGATGTATTAGCATGGATAGAGGATTGGTTAACTAATAGAAAGCAGAGAGTTGGAATAGAACATAGAACAGACAGTCCAGCACAAGGACAGGCCCTTCTGCCCACAATGTTGTGCCAAACCAATTAAAATAATAATCAAATAGCCAACTAAACTATTTTCTTCTGCCTACACAATGTCCTTATCCTCCAATTTTCCTCACATTCATGTGCCTATCTAAACATCTCTCAAAATCCCTAATGTATCTGCCTCTACCACTACCCCAGGCACCTACCACTCTCTGTGTAAAAGATTCACTCTCCTCTCTCCTTTGAAATTACCTCCACTCACCTCCATCTCTTGTTGGACACCTTCCTTTGGATCTTTTCATCTTGAATTGCCGATGAGACATCAACTGTCTCGACTTCATCACTCCTCTCCCCTCCTCTGAATGCACTGCCCTCCACTCTCCCCGCACCAATCTCAACCTTACCGTCAAGCCAGCAGACAAAGGGGGCTGTTGTAGTCTGGCGCACTGACCTCTACCTTGCTGAGGCCAGGACGCAACTCTCAAACACCTCCTCCTACCTAACACTCGAGGAGGACCCCCACTCCACACCATCAGAAAACTGTTTTCGACACATCACTGACTTCATGGATGTTACTGTGGTTGGCATCAGTGGAGAGTGGTGTGCTGCAGGGGTCGATGCTGGGCTGCAACTGTTCAAGATATACATTACCAATCTGGACAAGGGGACCAAGTGTGGTGTACAGTATCTAATTTTGCTAATGATACTAAATTGAATGGAAAAGCAAATTATGCCAAAGATATGGAGAGTCTGCAGAGAGATATAGATAGGTTAAGTGAGCGGGCAAGGGTCTGGCGGATGGAGTACAATGTTGGTAAATGTGAGGTCATCCACTTAGGAAGGAAAAATGAAAGAGCAGATTATCATTTAAATGGTAAAAATTGCAGCATGCTGCTGTGCAGAGGGACTTGGGAGTGCTTGTACATGAATCACAAAAGGTGGTTTGCAAGTGCGGCAGGCTATCAAGAAGGTAATGGAATGTTGGCCTTCATTGCTGAAGGGATTGAATTTAAGTGTAGGGAGGTTATGCTACAACTGTACTGGGTACTGGTGAGGCCACACCTGGAATACTGCGTGCAGTTCTGGTGTCCTTACTCAAGGAAGGATATACTGGCTTTGGAAGTGGTGCAGAGGGGCTTCACCAGGTTGATTCCAGAGATGAGGAGATTAGACTATGAGGAGAGATTGAGTCTGAACTTGCTGAAATTCAGAAGAATGAGAGGGGATCTTACAGATACATATAAAATTATGAAAGGGATAGATAAAATAGAGGCAGGAAAGTTGTTTCCACTGGTAGGTGAGTATAGAACTAGGGGACTTTGCCTCAAGATTCGAGGGAATAGATTTAGGATGGAGTTGAGGAGGAACTGCTTTTCCCAGAGTGATGAATCTGTGGAATTCTCTGCCCAATTAAGCAGTGGAGGCTACCTCAATAAATATATTTAAGACAAGGTCGGACAGATTTTTGCATAGTAGGAGTATTAAATGTTATGGGGGGAAAGGCAGGTAGGTGGAGATGAGTCCATGGCCAGATCAGCCATTATCTTATTGAATGGCAGAGCAGGCTTGATGGGCCAGATGGCCTACTCCTCCTCCTATTTCTTACGTTCTTACTTTCCCATCAACTGCCCCCAAATTCAATGGGCTGAATGGCTAATTTGCTCCTTTGTCTAATGATCTTATGGACTCTGCAATTCACACACTATAACAAGTTACAGCAACTGATTAACCTACCAAACTACACACCTTTGAGGTGTGGGAATAAAAACCAGAGCACTGGGAAAACCCTACATGGTCAGACAGAAAGTGCAAACTGCACACAGGACAGCACTGATCACTAGGATTGAACACAGGTCAAAGGAGTTGTGAGAGAGCAACTCTACTAACAGCACCTCTGTCCCACCCATGCATTTGACATCTTAATCTCTTTAAATTTTCATTTTTTTTTCCCAAACAGAGGTACATTTAGCAATATTTTCAATTATATTATGCTAGTTCATGGTTTATTAATTTGGTTTATAGTCTTTTAAAAGTTAAGTCATTTTTAGAACTGGCATTATGGAGTCAAATTCACCAAAATAGATATATTTTAATGAAATTTCAATAAAAGCTGCTTTGAGAAGCAATAATTGACAATTAATTAACTAATATTAATTAATAATTGTTGGGAAGTGTATCCCAGGCAAAACATAGAAAACCTACAGCACAATACAGGCCCTTTGGCCCACAAAGCTGTGTCGAACATGTTCTTACCTGAGAAATTACCTAGGGTTAGCCACAGCCCTCTATTTTTCTGAGTTCCATATGCCTGTCCAGGAGCCTCTTAAAAGACCCTATTGTATCTGCCTCCACCACCGTCGCCGGCAGCCCATTCCACACACACACCACTATGCGTTAAAAAAATTACCCCTCTCTTTCCCAATCTTGCTTAATCTTAAGTAAAGGATAATTATCCTGTTGTAATAGTAAATTATAAATTTTCCCAATAAAACCTTTCACTAAAGGGTTCATTTTTAAAATAATATCTAACAGGTCAGAGTCTTGTATATATGGAAAATTACTTAAATATTCTTGTAAGAAATGTCTGACCTGAAGATATTACAAAAAATGTGAATATGAGAGAGAGTATTTAGTTACTAATTTCTCAAAGGACATCAATCGACCTTCTTGAAACAAGTCCATAAAGGAAAAAATTCCTTTATTCCTCCAAAGAGGAAAGGGAGGATCACTAAGTGAAGGTTTAAATAGTTTCGATAAATTAAACTAAAAAGGTTAAATTTTTTAAGATTAAAAAACTTACGAAACTGGCACCAAATTAGTAATGATTGATCAATCATAGGATTTATATTTAGAATAGAAATTTTGGCTAATTGTACAGGTAAAGGAGCGCCTAATAATGAAGTTAAATGAAATTGTTTCACAATTTTCAATTCCAAATCAACCCAAGATGGTCGTTCCTTTGATAACAGAGGATTGGTTACTAATTTTGAAGCTGGTTAACTCTTCTTCAATTTGTGCCAGTCATTCTCTAATTCAATTTAAAATTGTACATCGTTATTATTTGACGAAGGAGCAATTGTCTAAAATATTTCCTAATGTAAATAGTCAGTGTGATAGATGCAAAACTGAGATAGCTACATTGACACATATGTTTTGGTCGTGTTCTGTATTGAAACAATTTTGGAAATCTATTTTTTCTACAATCTCTAAAGCTTTAAAAATCAATTTACAACCTAATAAATTGACAGTTTTGTTTGGTATAATTCCTCAACATATTCATGGTATTTCTATATCTGACCAATACGTAATTGCATTTGTCACATTATTGGCTAGAAGGGCTATTTTATTAAAATGGAAAGATGTCTCTGCTCCCACTTTGATACAATGGTTCTCTCAGGTGATGTTATGTCTTAGTTCGGAAAAAATTAGAAGTCGAACTTTTGATCCTAAATTTGACTTCGAGAAAAGGTGGGGTTCTTTTGCCTGTTACTATCATTTGACTTGAGTTAATAAAGATGGTCCTTTTCTGATGCTTGGTTATATGGATTTGGTTGGCGGTTTGATGTCTTTTTTCAAATGGAAGCTTGTATGGCGCATAGCTCCGGGTTTGTGCTCCAAATGGGTTTTTTTTCCCCTTTTTTTCAGTTATTAGGGGTTTTCTCTGTTTTAGTTAGTAGGGGTTCTTTTTTTTCTTTCTTTCCTTTTTTCCATAAAAATTTTTATTTTAAATTACCCCTGATATCTCCACTTACTCCATCTTGCATACATGGTCACCAGTTTAAAAAACAGCACATGAAGCAATGAAGCAATCCATGAACCCACTATTTGTTGCCCTCGTTTTCCACTATATATAGTATTTTTAAATGTATTGCAATGTACTGCTTCAACAAAACAACAAATTTCATAACCTATTCAGTAATTAAAAAAACCTGATTCTGATTCGTGAGTTAGAACCAAATCCGATCAGTAATGAAGCGATAAGAATCTTGTCTAATTCTGTGTTCAAAATACATTTATCTCCTGTCCATGAAGAACAAGTGCCAAGAGATTGAAATTCACTTCTCATTTACTCTCAATGCCACACAGGAGAATTGAACAGATATATCCGTGGTTGAGGTGCTGGAATAGGGATGGTGGAGTGGGATTGAGATTCTTGTATTATTGGGAACTGTTCTGGTGAGCTATACAAGAGGGATGGATTGCACTTGAACTGGAGGGGAACCTTTCGTATCCTAGTGGGGTGGCTTGCTGGAGGGAGTCTGGCTGGAGGTAGGGCCCGAAGCAAAACTGTGACAGATAAGAAAGTTAGGGTGAAAATGCTAGTGTAGTAGTTAGCACAGTGCTATTACAGCTTAGGACGTTCGAGTTCGGAGTTTCATTCTGACGTGTATTAGATGATGAGAGGCATTGATCGTGTGGATAGCCAGAGGCTGAAATGGCTAACACGAGGGGGCATAGTTTTAAGAAGCTTGGAAATAGCTACCGAGAGGATGTCAGGGGTAAGTTTTTCACACAGAGAGTGGTGGGTGCTTGGAATGCACTGCCAGCGGCGGTGGTGGAAGGGGACACAATAGGGTCTTTTAGAGCCTCTTAGACAGGTACATGGAGCACAGAAAAATAGAGAGCGATGCACTAGGGAAATTCTAGGCAGTTTCTAGAGTAGGTTACATGGTCGGCACAACATTGTGGACCAAAGGGCCTGTAATGTGCTGCAGATTTCTATGTTCTATGTCCTCTATAAACAGGTTTGAATGTTCCCTCCTCATGTGCAGGTGGGTTTCTTCCAGGTGCTCCAGTTTCCTCCGACAGTCTAAAGATACTTTTAGAATTTATACTTTATTGTCACCAAACAATTGATACTGGAGCGTACAATCATCACAGTGATATTTGATTCTGCGCTTCGCACTCCCTGGAGTACAAATTGATAGTAAATATTAAAAATTTAAATTATAAATCATAAATAGAAAATAGAAAAGGGAAAGTAAGGTAGTGCAAAAAAAAACCGAGAGGTAGGTCCGGATATTTTGAGGTTACGGCCCAGATCCGGGTCAGGATCCATTTAGCTGTCTTATCACAGTTGGAAAGAAGCTGTTCCCAAATCTGACCATATGAGTCTTCAAGCTCCTGAGCCTTCTCCTGGAGGGAAGAGAGATAAAAAGTGTGTTGTCTGGGTTGGTCGTGTCCTTGATTATCCTGGCAGAACTGTTCCGACAGCGTGCGGTGTAAAATGAGTCCAAGGACAGAAGATTGGTTTGTGTGATGTGCTGGGCTGTGTTCACAATCTTCTGCAGCTTCTTCTGGTCTTGGACAGGACAACTTCCATACCAGGTTGTGATGCACCCTAGAAGAATGCTTTCTATGGTGCATCTATAAAAATTAGTGAGGGTTTTAGGGGACAGGCCAAATTTCTTTGGTTTTCTCAGGAAGTAAAGGCGCTGGTGGGCCCACTTTGCAGTGGACTTTGCTTGGTTGGACCAAGTCAGGTCATTTGTGATATTGACCCCGAGGAACTTAAGCTTTTGACCTGTTCCACTTGCGCACCACCGATGTAAATTGGGCCGTGCGGTCCGCTACTCCTTCTGAAGTCAACAACCAATTCCTTCGTCTTGCTGACATTGAGGGATAGGTTATTATCTTCGCACCATGCCACCAGGTTCTTAATTTCCTCTCTGTACTCAAACTCATCATTACCCGAGATACGGCCTACAATTGTGATGTCATCAGCAAACTTATATATTGAGTTTGATGGAAACTTGGCTACACAATCATGGGTGTACAGTGAGTACAGCAGGGGGCTGAGTACACAGCCTTGTGGGGCACCGGTGCTCAGAGTGATTGTAGAAGAGAGCTTGTCCCCTATTTTTACATCCTGGGTCCTGTCTGTGAGGAAGTTGAAGATCCAGCTGCAGGTCTGAGTGCCAAGGCCCAGGTTCCGGAGATAAGGAATCAGTTTTTTTGGAATTGTGGTATTAAAGGCAGATCTGTAGTCAATGAAAAGGAGCCTTACATATGCGTCTTTATTCTCCAGGTGTTCTCAGGAGGAATGTAGTGCCAGAGAGATGGCATCTGCCATTGACCTGCTGTTCCGGTAGGCAAATTGCAAAGCATCGAGGTTGACTGGTAGGCTGTGGTTGATGTGTGGCATAACCAATCGCTCGAAGCGCTTCATAGCAATTGATGTCAGAGCTACAGGTCGATAGTCATTCAGGCATGCCACCTTGCTCTTCTTCGGCACCGGGATTATCGTTGCATTCTTAAAACATGAGGGGACCTTAGACTGAAGATGTACCATTTAGTAAGTTAAATGGTCATTGTCAATTGTCCCATGATTAGGCTAGGGTTAAATCAGTAGATTGCTGGCCAGTGTAGCTCGTTGGGCTGAAAGGGTCTGTTATGCGCTGTGTCTTTAAATAAATAAATAGAAATTACAAGAAGCAAATCCAGTAAGCAGAACAGGCTGGGGCAGAGAAGAGAAAGAGAAAAGTTTGATAAGCTACAATACATTTATTTTACTTCAAGACTCCCAGGAAGTTAAGTTGGATATTAAGGCTCTGGTTAGAAAAATGAATGAGGGGTATGACAGATATAGATGACTGGAAACAAATGAATCACCAGAGGAGTACCAGGGATGTAGGAGTACAGTTAAAAAGGAAAATCCTGTGATTCATAACCTTGAATGGCGGTGGAGGCCAAGTCATTGGGTATATTTAAAGTGGAGGTTGATAGGTTCTTGATTAGCCAGGGTGTCAAAGGTTATAGTGATAAGGCAGGAGAATGGGGTTCAGGTGGATAATAAATCAGCCATGATAGAATAGCAGAGCAAACTCAATGGGCTGGACGGCCTAATTCTGCTCCCATGTTTTATGGTCTATCTCCTTAACGATTAGTGTGGTCATCTCTGGAAATGGGCAAGGCTGAAAATGAATGGTTCTTCAAGGACTTTTCAACTCATGCTCTCAATATTATGCATTAATGATTTATCTATTATTTTTATTTTGTTTTACTTCATGTATTTCAAAACTTGTTGACTTTTGCACATCATCCATCCTAATTTGTGTGTAGTTTTTCATTGACTCTATTGTGTTTCCTTGTATCTATTGCAAATACCTGCAAGAAAATTAATCTCAGGGTAGTATATGGTGACATATATGCAAGTACTTCGATAATAAACTTAGTTTGAACTTTGAATTACTAGGTGACCTTCAAATAAACAAATCATGAAATTGAAGAACAAACACAAAATGCTGTGGCAGGTCAGGCAGCATCTAAGGAAATGAATAAATAGTTGACATTTCGGAAAGGAAGGCAGATGACACTAGAATAAAAAAGTGGGGGAGGGAAAGGAGGATAGCTAGAAAGTGATCAGTAAAGTGCTTTAATTTCAAATGTTTTAGTTCTTAGTGTGGTTTTCACTCTGTATCACAGGGTAATACATCTGAAAGCTAATCACATCATTGCCACACTAACTGCTGTATAGCAAGCCATATTTTAGAGAACAGTCTCTGTGATAGGTGCAGTTCTAAAGCATAAGGAATAAAGTGGTGAGTTAAAGCGGAATGGAAATTAGAAAAAAGGGGTACATTGTTCTCTTACGTACCTGTAGGCCAATACTCCACAATGCAGCTTGGGGGTAACATCAGGCTGATTTCTTGAAGTACAGACCCATCAAGGAACCACAGAATCTGTGGAATTCTTGGCCACAGATAGTCATAGTCATACTTTATTGATCCCGGGGGAAATTGGTTTTTGTTACAGTTACACCATAAATAATTAAATAGTAGATGGCTGTGGAGGCCAAGTCACTGAGTATATTTAAATTGGAGGTTAGAAGAATGGAGTTCAGAAGAATGAGGGGTTCCTCTCATTGAAATCTACTGAAGATTGAAAAGCCTAGATAAAGTGGATGTGAAGGGGATGTTTCCCATCATGGGTGAGTCTGGAATCAGAGAGCACAGCCTCAGAGTAGAAGGATGTCCCTTTAGAACAAAGATAAGGAGGAACTTCTTCTGCCACATGTTGGTGAGCCTGTGGATTTCATTGCCACAGACAGCTGTGGAGTCCAAGTGAATGAGTACATTTGAAGCAGAGGTTGATAGGTTCTTGATTAGTCAGGGTGTCAAAGGTTATGGGGAGAAGACAGGAGAATGGGGTTGAGAGGGAAAATACATCAGCCACGATCAAATGGTCAAGCAGACTCAATAGTCAGAATGACCTCATTCTGCTCCCATGTCTTATGGTCACAACATCTGGTATGGAGGTACATAGTATCAGGATGCTACGATTGTCAGTGATGCTAAAAGTGAGGCACAGATAAATTAGCCTGGCAGAAGATGTGGGCAATACTTCAACGTTCCAGTCAAAGGGCCTTTATGTCTCTTTGCACACTGCTACAGGGCTTGTTCCTTGACTTCTTGTCTGAAAACAACACGGGTAATAGGTTGTACCTGTAACAGCCATTTTACACTGCTCAATGGTCACTGTACAGTGGATGATGTATCTGACGCCAAGCAGCAGGTCAGGCATATTAGGCGAGTTGTGTCTGTGTGCACGAGGCAATTCCCTGATGTCTGTTATTCTAACATGAAGTGGAGCTTGTAGTCAAACTGTGCAAAACAAAATGAGCATTTGAAGGTTCTGGGGCTGTACACGCTGGAGTTTGGAAGAATGAGGGTCAATATAATTGAAACTTATCAAATATTGAAAGACATAGATTGAGTGGAGGAGGAGAGGATGTTTCCTATAGTGGGGAAGGGTCTCGGCCTGAAATGTCGACTGCACCTCTTCCTAGAGATGCTGCCTGGTCTGCTGCGTTCACCAGCAACTTTTATGTGTATTGCTTGAATTTCCAGCATCTGCAGAATTCCTGTTGTTAGCCAGATTTTAAATCTCCTTCCTCATAGTCATAGTCATACTTTATTGATCCTGGGGGAAACTGGTTTTCGTTACAGTTGCACCATAAATAATTAAATAGTAATAAAACCATAAATAATTAAATAGTAATATGTAAATTATGCCAGGAAATAAGTCCAGGACCAGCCTTTGGCTCAGGGTGTCTGACCCTCCAAGGGAGGAGTTGTAAAGTTTGATGGCCACAGGCAGGAATGACTTCCTATGACGCTCTGTGTTACATCTCAGTGGAATGAGTCTCTGGCTGAACATACTCCTGTGCCCAACCAGTACATTATGTAGTGGATGGGAGACATTCCTGTATGCTGATTTGTCACCCCCCCCCTTTGATATAGTCTATGACAGTGGTATTGTCAACAAACTTGAAAACAGTATTGGAGCTGTGCTTAGCCACACAGTCATAAGTGTAAAGCAAGTAAAGCAGGGAGGTAAGCGCTCAGCCTTGTGGTGTACCTGTGCTGACAGAGATCATGGAGGACATGATGTTGCCAATCTGAAATGTCACAAGCGAGGAAGGCGAGGATCCAATTGCACAAGAAGATATTGAGGCCAAGTTCTTGAAGTTTATTGATTAGTTTTGAGGGGATGATGATATTGAATGCTAAGCTGTAGTTGATAAAGAGCATGCAGATGTATGCATCTTTGCTGTGCAGATGTTCCAGAGGTGAGTGACGAGCCAATGAGATGGTTTCAGTTGTGGACCTATTGATCTAGTAGGCAAAATGGAGTGGATCCAAGTCACTTCTCAGGCAGGAGTTGATATGTTTCAACATCAACCTCCCAAAATATTTCATTACTGTGGATATAAGTGCAACTGGATGATAGTCATTGAGGCAAGTTACCATGTTCTTCTTAGGCACTGGTATGATGAAGCAGATGTGTAACTAGAATAGTTATAGAAAGGAAATATATACTATATACACACACATACAGAAAGGTGCCAGAAAAGGGCCAATGACATCATGAGAATCCCACCCACCCTGCTCATGGACTGTTTGTCCCACTCCCATCTGGGAGGAGGCTACGTAGCATCCACACCAGGACCACCAGACTCAAAAAACAGTCACTTTCCCCAAGCAGTAGGAATGATCAGCACCTCCACCCACTAACCCACCCCTCCACACCCCCAAACACTTCTTTATCATTTACTGTCAGTCACCTAATGTACAGACACTCCTGTGCCTAGCATTACTTTGTGGACATACAATCAATCTATGTGTACCAGCTCTCTTATGTGTTTATATTTATTGTGTTTTTAATCGGTATTGTGTTCTTTATCTTATTTTTTTGTGCTTTATGGGATCCAGAGTAAATATTGTTTCATTCTCCCTTACACTTATATACTGGAAATGACATTAAACAACCTTGAATCTTGAATACGCATTTTGAAAAGTGTTGTAGGCAGTAGACTTGGCCTTGGCAGACCGACGGAATCAGATCCGTCGTTTATCATTTAATTTAATGACTGAAACTACTTTTATTCTTGAGTTTTGATTAATGTTCTGAGGATACAGGATGGGCGTAGAGTGTGGAGATCTAATCTTTAAGTGTACCATAGTTTGAAGAGATGACGATTAGTGATTTCTCTGCAAGGATATGGAAGCAACGTTTGAAAACATGGAATCTTGCAGCTCAGGAACACAATATTGTGCCAAACCAAATAAATTAATAATCAAATGGTCAACAAAACGGATCTCTTTTGCTTATGCTATATCCACATCCTTCGATTTTCCTCAAATTTATGAGCCTATTTAAACGTCTCTTAAAGGTCCCTAAGGTATCTGCCTCCATCACCACCCCGGGCAGCGCATTCCAGGCACTCACTACTCTGCGTAAGGCACTTCCCTCACATCTTTTAAAATGTCCCCACTGTCGCCTTAAATGCATGCCATATGGTATTAGACATTTCAACCTCTGAGAAAAGGATACTGTAGAATTAATTAAAACGGATAATTAATTCTTAGCATGAGGAAGACAATTGGAACTCAACTCGTCAGTTTAACGATTATTGTATTAATTGTATTATTGAGCAATCGGTTAGATGCAGCGTTGTTCATTAAACATTAACCATTAAATCGTTAAAATATTGTGTACTTCATTGCGAAATCTAAGCACACAGCCTCTTGTAAAGTCCTGTGCTGAAATTTAGAACACTACACTACAACACAACACAGAGAAAGGCCCATCAACCCGTCTAGTCTGTGCCGAACCATTAATCTGGCTCGCCCCATCGACCTGCACTCGGAACAAAACCCTCCATAACCCTCCCATCCATGTACTTATCCAAATTTCTCAAACGTTGAAATCAAGCTCACATCCACCACTTGCGGTAGCAGTTCGGTCCGCATAAAATAATAAAACCTAGGTTACACTGAAAACAAAATTATAATAGTGACTACCTTTTTCAACTTAAACGTGTACAGTACGTTTAGAAAATATTTTCATTCGAAAGTAATAGATCTGCAAGAAAGAGATTACACAGAGATGCGCTTGGAAGATGAAAGTGGGTCAAGTGTAATGCGGAAGAGTTAACAAATGTTTGCACATTGTAAAAGGGAAATTCAGTTGAAAAAAAACACCCGGCGTTTCCCCCGTTCTTTGATATGGTTCAAATCAGAAACTTGGGATGTACCCAGACCCAACATTTGAGATAAAGAGAAACAGGGTTGGGTGCGCACAAATGGATATGCGCACTGCCACAATTAGCTGTCCCTGTAAGCGGCTTAATGGTTAATTTTGCACATGCACAACGAGATGTCAATATAATATTTCTATAATGAAACCCGCTGGAGGAATAAATTCCCCGCCCTTTCACTTTAAAAAGTTACGCGTTTTGGAGAATGAATGGGATGGCGTCCGACCTTGCTCCTAGAGAGTACGAGAACGCCAAATACAGTTACGCCTTACCTTACAAGCTTAGTGTGCTGGTGAAATAGAAGCAAAGAGGTGAACATGAAACTGGTCAACTCCATGTTAGTTTCCTGAAGTTGGGGACTGCTGCCGGGTTTAACACGGATTCTGGCTGGGCAGGTCAGCAGTCAGCGGAGCGCTGGGGAACTGCCGCCTTTCCATGTTGCAGCCGGAGATTCTGCACGGCTCAGGTCGTTGGGGGTAACACGGTTATCAGCAAACGTAATTAGAAACGAGCTCTCACGCCCGCGATCTAGCTGGCACTGGAACCAGCTCCTCGCCCTCCATGAAATCTTAAAGCTACTCTGGATTTCCAGCATCTGCAGAATCTCCTGTGTTTAAAGCTGTTTATTGAGATCTGCTCCAACATTCCTCGTTGAAATAGAACTCTCCCACCAGCGCCCTATTTAAGGATTCAAGCTTCAAGGTTGTTTAATTTCATTTCCAGTACATAAGTGTGAAGGAGAACGAAATAATTGTTACTCCGGATCCGATGCAGCACAACTAAAGAAAACACAATAATATGAATACCATAAGGCATGGGAGCAAAATTAGGACATTCAGCCCATCGAGTCCGCTCCGCCATTTCATCATGGCTGATCCCGGATCCCATTCAACCTCATACACCTGCCCTCTCACCATATCCCTAGATGCCCCGACCAATCGGGAATCCGTTAACTTCCGGTGTAAATATACCCACGGACTTAGGCTCCACCGCAGCCTGTGGCAAAGCATTCCACAGATTAACCAATTCTGGGGTAAAAAATATTCCTAAAAGGTCGCCCCTCTATTTTGAGACTGTGCCCTTTAGTTCTGATACCCCCACCAGAGGGAACACCCTCTTCACATCCACCTTCTCTAATCCTTTCAACATTTGGTAGGTTTCGATGAAATCCCCACACCTTTTTCTAAATTCCAGTGAGTATAGACCCAAAGCTGTCAAACACTCCTCATATGTTAACCCCTTCATTACTGGAATCATCCTCGTGAACCTCTTCTGGACTCTCTCCAATGACAATATGTCCTTTCTGAGGTATGGGGCCCAAAACTGTTGACAGTACTCCAAGTATGGCCTGACTAGTATCTTATGAAGCTTCAGAATTATCTCCTTTTATATATATATATATTCTATGCCCCTTGAAATAAATGACACTGCATTTGCATCTTTACCACAGCCTCAACCTGTGAATTAATCTTCTGGGAGTCTTGCATGAGGACTCCTAAGACCCTCTGTACCTCTGATGTTTGTATTTTCGGCCCATTTAGATAATAGTCTGCACTATTGTTCCTTTTACCAAAATGCATTATCATACATTTCCGAACACTGTATTGTATCTGCCTCTTTTTCCCCATTCTTTCAATTTGTCTAAGTCCTGCTGCAATTGCACTACCTACCCCTCCACCTACATTCATATCATCTTCAAACTTTGCCACTAAACCATCAATTCCATTATCTAAATCATTGACAAACAATGTGAAAAGTAGCAGTCCCAATACTGACCCCTGAGGAACATCACTCGTCACTGGCAGCTAACCAGAAAAGGCCCCCTTTTTTCCCACTCGTTTCCTCCTCCCTTCAGACATTCCTCTATCTGTGTCAGTATATTTCCTGTAACTCCATAGGATTGTATCTTGTTAAGCAGCCTCATGTGAGGCACCTTATCGTATGCCTTCTGAAAATCTAAGTAAATGACATCCAATGCCTCTCCTTTGTCCACCCTACTTATTACTTCCCCAAAGGACTCTAACAAATTTGTCAGGCAAGATTTCCCTTTAGGAAACTATGCTGATTTTTACTTATTTTATCACTAGTCTCCAAGTACCCCGAAACCTTGTCTTTAATCATAGATGTCAAAACATTCCCAGTCACTAAGCTTAGGTTAACTGGCCTATAATTTCCTCTCTTTTGTCTTCCTCCTTTCTTAAAGAATGGAGTGACAGTTGCAATTTTCCATTCCTCCAGGACCTGCCAGAATCAAGTGTTTCTGGGAAAGATCTTGACCAATGCATCCGTTATCTCTTCAATAACCTCTCTCAGGGCTCTGCGAAATAATCCATCTGATTCAGGTGACTTATCCACCTTAAGACCTTTGAGTTTGCCTAGCACTTTTTCCAATGTAATAGCAATGACACTCACTCCTGCTCCCTGATACTCATGGATATCTGGCAAACAGCTGGTGTCTTGCACAGTAAAGACTGAAGCAAATTGAATTCATCTACTATTTCTTTGTTCCCCCATCACTACCTCAGCAGCATCATTTTTCAGTGGTCCAATATCTACTCTCACCTCCCTTTTACGCTTTATATAACTGAAAAAAATCTTTTTGTATCCTACTTTATATTATTGGCTGGTTTGACCTCATATTTCATCTTTTTCCTTCTTATAGCTTTTGTAGTTGCCTTTTGTTGGAATTTAAAAGCTTCCCACTCATCTAAATTCTCACTCACTTTTGCTACATTATATGCCCTTTCCTTGGCTTTTATGCAGTTTTTAACTTCCCTTATCAACCATGGTTGCCTAGCCCTGCCATTTGAGAACATCTTCTTCTGTGCGACATAAAGTTCCTATAAAAAGTATTCACCTCCTTGGAAGTTTTCATGTTTTATTGTTTTAGAACATTGAATCACAGTGGATTTAATGTGGCTTTTTACACTGATCAACAGAAAAAGACTTTCATGTCAAAGTGAAAGCAGATCTCTACAAAGTAATCCAAATTCATTACAAATATAAAACACAAAATACTTGATTGCATAAGTATTCACTCACCACCACCCCCCTTTAATATCATACACGAAATCATCACTGGTGCGGCCAATTGGTTTTAGAAGTCATATAATTAGTTAAGTAGAGATCTGTTTTTAGAGACCTGTGTGCAATCAAGGGGTTTCAATTGATTGTAGTAAAAATACACCTGTATCCAGAAGGTCCAACTGCTGGTGGTTAGTATCCTGGCAAAAACAACACCACAAAGACAAAAAACATTCCAAGCAACTCCGCAAAAAAGTTATTGAAAAGCACAAGTCAGGAGATGGATACAAGAACATTTCCAAGTCACTGAATACCCCTTGGAGTACAGTTGTCAATAATCAAGAAATGGAAAGAATATGGCACAGTTGTAAATCTGCCTAGATCAGACCGTCCTCAAAAACTGAGTGACTGTGCAAGAAGGGGATGAAAGAAGGAGGCCACCAAGAGACCCATGACAACTCTGGAGGAGTTACAAGGTTCAGTGGCTGAGATGGGAGAGACTGCGCATACAACCGTTGCTCGGGTGCTTTATGGGAGAATGGCAAAGAGAAAGCCACTGTTGAAAAAACTCACATGAAATCTCAGTGAGAGTTTACAAATAAGGCATGTGGGAGACTCTGAAGTCAGTTGGAAGAAGGTTCTATGGTCTGATAAAAACAAAATTGAGCTTTTTGGCCATCAGTCTAAACATTATGTTTGGCATAAGCCAAACACTACACATCATCAAAAACACACCATCTGCGACTTGGGAGAAGATTTTTTTTCCAGTAATACAGTGACCCCAAGCATAAAGCTAAAGCTACACAGGAATGGGTTAAGATTGTGAATTTGTAGCTGGACTTGAAAAGGGCTGTTTATTCATGATCCCCAAGCAATCTGACAGAACTTGAGCAGTTTTGTAAAGAAGAATGGGAAAAGTTGTAGCGTTCAGATGTGCAAAGCTGATAGGGACCTTGATACTCGAAGCTGTAATTGCTGCCAGAAGTACACTTACTAAATACTAACTTGAAGGGGGTGAATACTTTTGCAATCAATTATTTGTAATTAATTTAGATCATTTTGTAGAGATCTGTTTTCATTTTGACACGAAAGAATCTTTTTCTGTTGATCGGTGTCAAAAAAGCCAAATTAAATCCATTGTGATTCAATGTTGTAAAACAACAAAACATGAAAACTTCCAAGGTGTGACTACCTTTTATAGGCATTGTATCTATCCTGTGCCTTGTAAAACTGTTCCCAAAAACTTCAGCCACCTACGTTCTGCCGTCAACCCCACCAGTATCCCCCTCCAATCCACCTGGGCAAGTTCCTCTTTCATGCCTCTGTAATTCCCTTTATTCCATTACGGTACTGATACATGTGACTTATGCTTCTCCCTCTCAAATTGCAGTATGAATTCAATCATATTATGTTCACTGCCTCCTAAGGGTTTTCTTTACGTTAAGCTGACTAATAAAATCTGGGTTATTACACCACACCCAATCTAAGATAGCCTTTCCTCTAGTTGGCTCAAGCACAAGCTGCTCTAAAAAGCCACCTCATAGACATTCAACAAATTCTCTCCTTTGTGAACTGACACCAACCTGATTTTCCCAATCCTCTTGCATATCAACCCTATATCTTGGCTACTATTTGGAGTTCTATATAGAATTCCTTAATTATTTCTTTTACCCTTGCTGTTTCTTAACTCCACCTACAAATATTCAACATGCTCTGACCTTATAATCACCTCTTTCTAAAGATGTAATTCCATCTCTTACTGATAGAGCCCCTTCTTTTGATACAAAGTGTATCCTTTGATGTTAAGCTCCCAACTATGGCCTTCTTTCAGCCATGACTCAGTGATGCCTACAACGTCATACTGACCAATCTGTAATTGTGCCACAAGTTCGTCCATCTTGTTCTGAATGCTACACACATTTACATACAGCACATTCAGTCATGCATTCTTCACCCTTATGAATTTTGCCTCTGTACACAACTTAACTCTTTGCAGTTGTACCCAATTATTGGCATGTTCTTTCTTTCATTGATATTACATATTACATCATCTACTTGTAAACCTGCTGGCTCATCGTCAGCTCTATCATACTGGTTCCCATCCCCCTGACATATTAATTGAAACCACTCCCAACAGCTCTTGTAAATCTACCCACGAGAGTATTGGTTCCCCTCGGATTCCCTTTCGTACAGGTCACACCAGCCTCAGTAGAGGTCCAGAAATCTGAATCCCTGCACCCTGCTCCAATTTTTCAGCTACACATTTATCTGCCACCCCATTATATTCCTATCCTCACTGTTGCATAGCACAGGCAGCAATCCTGAGGTTACTACCCCTGAGGTCCTGCTACACAGCTTCCCTCCTAACTCCCTGTATTCTGTTTTCAAGACCTCCTCCCTTTTTCTACCTATGTCATTGGTACTAATATGTACCACGACTTCTGGCTGTTTACCCTCCCTTTTCAGGATATTGTGAATGAGTTCAGAAACATCATGGACCCTGACACCTAGAAGGCAAACTTCCATCTGTGTTTCTTTTTCACATCCACAGAATTGCCTATCTGTCCCCCTAACTATAGAGTTCCCAATTACTGCTACTATCCTCTTCAGTTTCCTGCCCTTCGAGCCACAGGGCCAGACTCAGTGCTAGAAGCACAGCCACTGTTGCTTCCCCCAGAATATAAGACAGCTTATATACATACATATATATTATGTATATATATTTTATCAGAATCAGGTTTATTATCACTGGCGTGTGACATGAAATTTGTTAACTTAGCAGCAGCAGTTCAATGCAATACATAATCTAGCAGAGAGAGAGAAAAAAAATAAAACATAATAAATAAACAAGTAAATCAATTACATATATTGAATAGATTATTTTTAAAAATGCGCAAAAACAGTAATACTCTATATTTAAAAAAGTGATGTAGTGTCCAAAGCTTAAATGTCCATTTGGGAATCGGATGGCAGAGGGAAAGAAGCTGTTCCTGAATTGCTGAGTGTGTGCCTTCAGGCTTCTGTATCTCATACATTGATTGTATGTCCATAGATTGATGCTAGACACAGGAGTGTCCATACGTAAGGTGACTCTGACAGGAAATGATAAAGTCATGGTGGTTAGGGATTTGGAGATGTTGGTTAGTTGGTGAAGGTGTTGATTAGCCTCACTGCTTGGGAAAGTAACTGTTTTTGAGTCTGGTGGTCCTGGCGTGGATGCTACATCGATGCTTCCTTAATGGGAGTGGGACAAATAGGCCATGAGCAGGGTGGGTAGGATCTTTCATGAGGCTACTAGATCCCCTAAATTGATGAGCATCCACGAACACCCGATACTTTGCCCCATTTTGTCTACGTTGAAACTTCTGTCGGTTCGGTCTATACTCAGTGGCCACTTTATTATGTACACCTGCTCGTTAGTGCAAATATCTAATCAGATAATCATAGGGTAATGATTCAATGCATCAAAAGCATGCAGACATGGTCAATAAATTCAGTTGTTGTTCAGACCAAACATCAGAATAGGGTTGAAATGAGATCTAACTGACTTTGATTGTAGAATGATTGTTGGTGCCAGATGGAGTGGTTTGAGTATCTCAGAAACTGCTGATCTCCTGATATTTTCAAATACAACAGCCTCTAGAGTGCGAAAAATGTTAAAGAGCATCTAGTGAGGGGCAGTTCTGGGGGCAAAAGTGCCTTGTTGATGAGACAGATCAGAGGAGAATAGCCAGACAGGTTCAAGCTGATGGGAAGGCGACAGTAACTCAAATAACCATGTGTTACCACAGTGGTATGCAGAAGAGCATCTCTGCATGCACAACACGTCGAATCTTGAAGTGAATAGACTACAGCAGAAGACAACCTCATCAGGTTGCACTGCTGTACCTAATAAAGTGGCTGTACCTAATAAAGCTATGAATAGAAAATTAATAAAACACATAGGTAGTTCTGCATTTCTATGGAATATTTCCTGACCCCAGGATGCTTGAAGGCAGCCTAATGCTTTCCCTGTTGTAATGTGAAAAGCATAGCAGCCTATGTGCACGGCAGGCTCCCGGCACTGTGACAGTGACCAACAAGCTGCCGGGGGAATTAGTTGAGCCTGCTACAATAACAATATTTTAAAAAAACATTTGGACAGCTACATGGGTAGGAATCAGAATCAGTTTATTACCACTGGCATATGTCATGAAATCTGTTGTTTTGCGGCAGCAGTACAGTGCAATACATAGTATTCATTATAATAAGAAATATATATTAAAAAGATAACTAAGTCATGCAAAAGAGAGCAACAACAATGAGGTCATGTCCATAGGTGCATGGACTGTTCAGAGATTTGACAGTGGAGCGTAAGGTGCTGATCCTAAAATGTTGAGCGTGGGTCTTCAGGGTCAAATGGCAGGAATGAAGGTTCAAAGTTCAAAGTGCATTTATCATCAAAGTATGTATACTATATACAACCTTGATTTTGTCTCCTTACAGGCAGCCACAAAACAAAAAAACTCAATAGAACCCATAAAAACAAGACTGTCAAACGCCAATGTGCATAAAAACCAAATCCTGCAAGTAATAAAAGTAATCCTAGGATAACAGAACAGATAGAAAATTCATTAAGTTACAGAAAGCAAAGTAGCAGTGAAGGGTTTGTTTTTGGACTGGATGGGGAACGTACAATAAAATTTCTCAAGGTCCACTGTTTTTCTTAATATGTACAGTAACTTGTACTTGGGTGGACAGAGCACAATCTCCAGACTAACGATATAAAATTTAGTTAATGCTGAAGAAGCTAAAGTTATAGATTCATAGTCATAGAGAAGTACAGCACAGAAATAGGTTTCTCAGCCCATCTAGTCCATGTCAAAACCACTCAAACTGCCTACTCCCATCGACCTGCACCTGGAACATAGCCCTTCATACCCCAACCATCCATGTACCTATCCAAACTTCTATTAAACATTGAAATAGAGCTTGTATGCACCACTTGTGCTGGCAGCTCATTCCACCCATTAAGAACATTCTGAGTGAAGAAGTCTTCCCTCATGTCCCCTTAAACTTTTCACCTTTCAATCTTAACCCATGACCTCTGGTTCTAACCCAACCTTAGTGAAAAAAGCCTGCTTGCATTTACCCTATCTATACCCTCATAATTTTGTGTACCTCTATCAAATCTCTTCTCAATCTTCTACATTCTAAGGAATAAAGTCCTAATCTATTCAACCTTTCCTTATAACTCAGGCCCTCCAGACCAGCAACATCATGTAAACTTTCTCTGTACTCTTTTAACTTTACTTACATCTTTCCTGTAGGTAGGTGACCAAAACTGCACACAATACTCCAACCTAGACCGCACCAATGTCTTATAAAACTTCAACATAACATCACATCTCCTGTACTCAGTACTTTGATATATGAAGGCCAATGTGACAAAACTTTCTTTACTACCTTTTTTACCTGTGATGTCACATTCAACAAATTACAGATCAGTATTCCCAGATGCCCTTGTTCGACCACACTGCTCAGTGCCCTACAATTCACTGTGTAAGACCTACGTCGGTTGGTCCTGCCAAACCACAGCACCTTGCACTTGTCTGCATTAAATTTCATCTGCCATTTTTCCAGCTGATCCAGATTCCACTACAAGCCATGATAGCCTTCCTCACTGTCCACTACATTTCCTATCTTGGTGTGATCTACAAATTTGCTGATCCAGTTAATCTCATTATTAACCAGATCATTATATAGATGACAAACAATAACAGACACAGCTCTGATCCCTGCAACACTCCACTCATCACAGGCTTCTAGTCAGAAAGGCAACCATCTACTACCACTCTCTGGCTTTTCCCACAAAGCCAATGTTTAATCCAATTTACTACCTCATCTTGAATGCCGAGTGACTGAGCCTTCTTGACCAACCTCCCATGCGGAACCTTATCAAATGCCTTGATAAAGTCCTGGTAACTTCCTCGAAAAATCACTATAAAATAAGATGACCTACCATGCATGAAGCCATGCCGACTATCCTTAATCAGTCTATTTCTATCCAAATACTTATATACCCTGTCCGTTGGAATACCTTCCAATAGCTTTCCTGGACTTCCCGTCAGATCGCCAGCAGGTGGTTAGAGTGGGCCCCCCTCACCTCTGCCCATCTGACCCTCAACAGAGGCTGTGTCCTAAGCCCCCTCCTTTACTCTCTGTATACCCATGACTGTATCGCCACTCACAGCTTCAATCTGCTAATTAAATTTGCTGACAATACTACATTGATTGGCCTTATCTCAAATAATAATGAGGCAGCCTACAGAGAAGAAGTCATCACCCTGACACAGTGGTGTCAAGAAAACAACCTCTCCCTCAATGTTGCAAATACAAAGGAGCTGGTTGTGGACTACAGGAAGAATGGAGACGGACTAACCCCTATTGACAACAATGGATCCGGGGTTGAGAGGGTGAACAGCTTTTGGTTCCTCCACATACGCATCACCGAGGATCTCAAGTGGTCTGTACATGCTGGCTGTGTGGTAAAAAATGAAGTCCCCAAATCCTAAGAACTTTCTACAGGGGCACAGTTGAGAGCATCCTGACTGGCTGCATCACTGCCTGGTCTGGGAACTGAACCTCCCTCAATCGCAGGACTCAGCAGGGAGTGGTGCAGACAGCCCAGTGCATCTGTAGATGTGAACTTCCCACTATTCAGGACTTCTACAGAGACAGGTGCATAAAAAGAGCCCAAAAGATCATTGGGGACCCGAGTCACCCCAATCACAAACTGTTCCAGCTGCTACCAGCTGGGAAACAGTACCTCGGTGTTAAAGCCAGGACCAACAGGTTCCGGGACAGCTTCTTCCGCCAGGCCATCAGACTGATTAATTCACGGTGATGCAATTGTATTTCTGTTATATTGACTATCCTGTTGTACATACTGTTTATTATAAATTACTATAAATTGCACATTGCACATTCAGACAGAGATGTAACTTAAAGATTTTTACTCCTCATATATCTGAAGGATTAAGAAACAAAGTCAATTCAATTCAGCTCAACTCAACTCAACACTAATGTCAGATTCACTGGCCTGTAATTTCCTGTTTTATATTTAGAGCATTTCTTAAACAGCGGAACAACATTGGCTATCCTCCAATCCTCTCCTGTCGCTGAGGATGATTTAAATATCTCCACTAAGGCCCCAGCAATTTCTGCACATCTATATTCCATAGATTTCATTATATTCCATAAGCATTTCACAAAAATGCAGTCTTAGTGATTCTTAACTAGGAGAACATATTAACAGGCTTCCAGCCAGGATTCCAGTTGGAATAGTTGGAAAGTAAGCAGGAAGCAGCCGATGACTTGTGGAAATTCAGGTAGCCAAAGGCTGCTGATGAACACTTTGTTAAGTGGGGAGGGTATTCGTAGTCCTAATATTGATATCCAAGAGGTCTAATCCTTCCATAAGAAAGGTGATGTAATGGGACCCTACTTAGTCCAACAGGACACACACAAAATGCTGGAGGAACTCAGTAGGTCAGGCAGAATATGAATAAACAGTCGACAGTTCAGGCCAAGACCTTTCAGCAGGACAAGAAAGGTGGGGATGACACCAGAATAAGAAGGTAAGGGGAGGGGAAGGAGTGCAAGCTAGAAAATAGGTGAAGACAGTTGGGTCTGGGAGGTGATAGGTGGAAAAGTAAAGAGCCGGAGAAGAAGGAATTTGATAGGAGAGGAGAGTGAACCTTGGGAGAAAGGGAAAGAGTGAGGTGATAGGCATGTGAGGAGAAGAGCTAAGAGGATTTTGTGGGGAATAGAAGAGGGTAGGGATGACCGTAAAACCATAAGGCATAGGAGCAGTATTAGACCATCCAACCTATCGAGTTGGCTACATCATTCCATCATGGCTGATCCTGGATCCCACTCAACCCCACACACCTACTTTCTTACCATATCCTGACCGATCAGGAAACAATCAACTTCTGCCTTAAATACACCCACGGACTTGGCCTGCATTGCAGTCTGTGGCAGAGCAAATCACAGATTCACTACTCCCTGGCTAAAAAAATTCCTCCTTACCTAAAACGTCGTCCCTCAATTTTGAGATTGTGCTCTCTAATTCTGGATACCCCCACTATAGAAAACATCCTCTCCGTATCCACCCTATATAGTCCTTTCAATATTTGGTAGGTTTCAATGTGATCCCTCTGCATTCTTCTAAATTCCAGTGAGTACAGGCCAAAAGCTGCCAAACGCTGCTCATGCGTTAAACCCTTCATTCCCGGAATCATCCTTGGACTCTCTCTAAAGGAAACACATTCTTTCTGAGATATGGGGCCCAAACTGTTGACAATCTTCCAAGGGCAGCCTCACTAGTGTCTTATAAAGGCTCAGCATTATCTCCTTGCTTTTATGTTCTATTCCCCTTGAAATAAATGGCAACATCACTTTTGCCTTCTTTACCATAGATTCAGCCTGTAAATTAACCTTCTGGGAGTCTTGCAAGAGGACTCCAAAGTCCCTCTGTACCTCTGATGTTTCTTCCTGTTTAGATAATAGTCTGCACTGTTGTTCCTTTTACCAAAATATATTATCATTGTTGCAACACAATGAGGCGAACCCAAGCGCAGGACACAGGGCACAGAGGTTGCGTTAGGATGCAGGTGCGGGCGTGAGTCTTGAACGGCAAACAGGAGAGAGTGTAGGAAGGCAGGAGATAGGCAGAACTGATCTTGACAAGGAGCGACTGGGTTTCACAGGTAAACCTCGGAAATGGAGTAGAACTTAGAAAACTTATCTTGACATGAAGAGACTGAGGCTACGTCCACACTAGACCGGATAAATCCGTAACCGAAGCTTTTTCTCTTCGTTTTGACCCTCCATCCACACTGAAACAGTGTTTCCCTCCCCCGAAAATGGAGCTTTTCTAAAACACTCTCCAGAGTGTTTAAATCTGAAAACGCCAGTTGGCCGTTGTAGTGTGTACGGGGTAACCGGCTAATTTTAAAAACGCTGTCATGCCGTGCCGGAATAAATGGTGGCAGCACGGCATTTCATTGTTTTCTTGAACGCAACCTCCAACACCACAACAATATCTGACAATAGATGTGTCACAGCCTAACGTAACATTGTATGGAAATACAAGATAACACTGATGCAGTAACTTGTTTTATTGCACATGTTAAATACAGCAAAATAATATACAAAGACATGACAAAAGTAAAGGCAAACAAATGAGGTAACAGCAAATTTCACTTTTGCCCAGTAACAAGCCTTATTACATTTAGTTGTAGCTGTCATCCCTTTCATCGGAGAAAAGACTATGGCTGTAGGAAATGTTTCTGGACAAACACGCGCCAAGTCTTTCCTTTAGCAATTTCCTTTTAAGTTTTTCTAGTCTGTAACTGGACAAACGCGCACCAAGTATACCGTTTCCTCTTCGCTGTTTTCTGTCTGTCCTGCGCATGCCCAGTAGGAGGAGATTCGCCCAAATACCCATTTTAATGTGGACAGAGGTATTTTCAAAAATGCCTGGTGTGGACGCCTATCGTTTTTATGCGAAACCGGCGTTTTCAAAATTGTCCGGTCTAGTGTGGACGTAGCCTGAGTTCCACAGGTAATTCTTGGTATTGAAGCAAAACTTAGAAGACACACTCCTAAGTGGCCGGGAAACGTTAATTACCACACAGGCAAAACCAACAATCTGGCAGCTAGTGGGTGCAAAGCCGGGGTTCTTACGCTGCAGGTCTTGATGAAAACCAGGTGTGTCATCATCAAAGGGAATTAGGAGAAAATGGGGAATTAATGGTCGGGACTGTGACAATCATACATTTCCCAACACTGTATTCCATCTGCCACTTTTATGCCCATTCTTCCAATTTCTCTAAGTCCTGCTGCAATTGCATTGTTTCCTCAGCATTACCTACCCCTCTGCCTATTTTTGTACCATCTGGAAACTTTGCCACAATGCCATCAATTCCATTATCTAAACCATTGACAAACGTGAAAAGTTGGGGTCCCATACTGACCCCTGAGGTACACCATTAGCCACTGGCATCCAACCAGATGAGGCCCCCTTTATCCCCACTCGCTGCCTCCAGCCTGGCAGCCATTCCTCTATTTATGCCAGTATCTTTCCTGTAATGCCATAGGATTTTATCTTGTTAAGCTGCTTCTTGTATGGCATCTTATCAAATGCTTTCTGAAAATCTACCTTGCTTGTTACTTCCTCAAAGAACTCTAACTGATTTGTCAGGCAAGATTTCCCTTCACAGAAACCATGCTGACTTTCACTTATTTTATCATTAGTCTCCAAGAATCCCAAAATCTCATCCTTAATAATAGACTCCAACACTTTCCTAATCCTATTGCCTTCCTCCCTTCTTAAAGACAGAAGTGGCATTTGCAATCTTCAAGTCCTCTGGGACCATGCCAGAATCAAGTGATTCTTGAAAGATCATGACCACTGAATCCGTTATCTCTTCAGCAACTTCTCTTAGGACTCTGGGATGTAGTTCATCGTGCCCTAGTGACTTATCCACCTTAAGACCTTTAAGCTTGCCAAGCACTTTTTCCTTTGTAATAGCCAAGGCATTCACTCCTAGTTCCTGAACCTCACAGAGCTCTGGCACACTGCTAGTGTCTTCCACAGTGAAGACAGATGTAAAGTACTCATTATGGTCATCTGCCATTTCTTTTTACCCATGGGGAGGGGGAAAAGTTACCAGAAGTTGCAGAAGAGGAAGGAGGAAAAGTTACCAGAAGTTGCAGAAATTGCTGTTCATGTCAACAGGTTGGAGGCTACCCAGATGGGATATGAAATATTATCCCTCCAACCTGAGAGCAGCCTCATCATGGCAGAAGAGGAGACCATGGACTGACATGTCAGAATGGGAATGGGGATAGGAACTAAGATGGGCACTATTTGGTCCATTGGCTTCTTGTTAGATCATGCCACTAAATTCCCAGCCTCATGTTCAGCCCTGAAAATCATCTACTTTCTTTTAGCCAATTCATTTTTGAAAGCTGCACCTGAACCTGCTTCCATCACCTTTTTGCCGCTTCAGTTTTAGAACAGCCTTTAAGCCCCAGTTGACCTTAATTAGTGAAATCCCCAGAGTTCCTGTTCTACTCAGGATTGAGTTACAAACACCATATGGATAGAGTAGAATCAGTAGAGTGTGGTTTACATTTCTTATGGTTAGTCCTGTATCATTGACAATGGAAGTCTACAAAAACCATGAAAAGTAGTGGATACAGCCCAGTGCATCACAAGTAAAGTGCTTCCCACCACTGAGCACATTCTCAAGGAGTGCTGTTGCAGGAAAACACCATCCAGGCCATGCTCTCTTCTCAATACTGCCATGAAGATGGAGGCACGGGAACCACAAAAGCCAACCGCCAGGTTCAGGAACAGTTTGAGGGGTAATCCCCTCAAATATTAGGCTCTTGAACCAAAGGGGATAACTTCACTCACCTCAAGTCTGAACTGATTCCACAACTTATAGACTCACTTTTAAGGACTCTAAAACATTTTCTCAATATTTATTGCTTATTTATTTATTATTATTATTATTATTATTATCATCATCATCTTGTCTTTTTGTGTTTGCATATTCTGTTGTCTTTTGCACTTTGGTTGTTTGTCTGCTTCTGTCATGTGCAATTATTAATTGTTTCTATTATATTTATATCTGCCTGCAAAAAATGAATCTCAGAGTAGTATATGGTGACCTCTACTTTAATAATAAATTCACTTTGAACTTTGGACTTTGATGAAAGGAGGGACAGTTTATTTTGCATATCTCCTAAATGAATTTTAATGATGGGTGGGCAGGGTTTCAAAATGATTCCACAATGATTTGCCGTCAGACATGGTAATTTTATATAAAATATCACCAGGGAAGTGAAAATGCCAGTTGTTGAGCAGATGCAAGCCACATTAAATGACTTGTACCATTTATGTTGTCTTTGAAAGGCAAAGACAAAGACATGTTGTCTATAAAATACCAATTTAGGAGTGTCAGTTTCTGAGGCATGTTGGCGTACTGCATAAGCCAGCTGAATGTTAAGAAACTCTGTCATCAACAACTAAGAATAATACACCAGAATTTAACAAGCTATCAGTACTCAGCCATGCAAAAACTAACACTATTAAGGCACCAGACATTAACAATTTCAGGAAAGGTTTACAGCATAACCTACTAACAACTTCAGATACATTACTGAGTCATGTCATCTGCAGAAATTTTCTGATGACTCAGCAAAAGTTGGGTGTATAAAGGGAGGATGGGAGGATGAATACAGGACCCTGGTGGAGGACTTTGTCAGGAGATGGTGATGGACTTTAGGAAGACTAAGCCTGCACTGATCCTTAATACTATTGATGGTGAGGGCATGGATGTGCTGAGGACCTACAAGTACCTGGGGGTGCACCTGGATGATAGCCTTGAGTGGAACACCAACACAGAGGCTATGTACAAGAAGGGCCAGAGTCGCCTCTACTTACAGAGGAGATTGAGGTCCTTTGGAGTATGTAGGCCTCTCCTTCAAATGTTCTACCAGTCTGTTGTCACCAGTGCAGTCTTCTATGGGGTGGAGTGCTGGGGCAATGGCATCAACATGGGTTATACCAACAGGCTCAGTAAACTGATCAGTAAGGCTGGCTCTGTTACAGGAGTCAAATTGGACACACTGGAGGTTGTGTTAGCACAAATGATCCCATGGAAAGTCCTGGCAATTCTGGACAATGTTTCTCACTCTCTGTATATCACTTTGGCTGAACAGAGGAGCACTTTCAGTAAAAGACTAAGACAACTGCACCGCTCCGAAGAGCACTATATGAGGTCATTCTTAATTCGGCCATTAGGCTCTATAATGAGTCAACCTATATTCGGGGCAGTGATGACCCTCTTTTGTTAGACTGATTGAGGTAACCTATTTTCATTCTTTCTTACTTCTCTTCTAATATTTATATATCTGTGCAGTTGTAATGTTACTGTGACACTGTAATTTCCTTTGGGATCAATAAAGTAATTGATTTTCCAGTATCAGCCGTGACTCACTAGGTAACACTCCTTACCTCCAAAGCAAGATCCAAGATTCAACATTCAAGATTGTTTAATGTATTTCCAGTACACAAATGTAAAGGAGAACAAAATAATTGATACTCGGATCTGATGCAACACAAAAAAGCACAATAAAATAAAGAACACATAATACTGTAATTAAGAGGGAGCCACAGTGACCTTGTCTCTAGCACTGAATCTGGTACATGGCTCTGAAGAGCAGAGAGGAGAAGAGGACTGCAGTGATGATAGAACATTCCATAGTCAGAGAAACAGACAAGACTCTGTGGGTGTGATAGAGACACCAGATGATATGTTGCCTTCCAGGCGCCAGGGTCAGGGAAGTCTTGGATTGGGTCCATGGCATTCTTAAGGGTGAGGGTGGGCAGCCAGAAGTCTTGGTGCATATTGGCAGCAATGACATAGGTAGACAAGGTGAAGAGGTCCAGAAGAGATATTTTAGGGAGCTAGGTACAAAGCTGAAAAATACGACCTCCAGGGTAATAATCTCTGGATTGCTGCTTGTACCACGCACCAGTGAAGGTAAGAATAGGATGATTTGGTAGGTAAATGCATAGCTGCGGAACTGATGCAGAGGGAAGAGTTTCATACTTATGGATCATTGGAATTTCTTCTGGAGAAGATATGACCTGTACAAAATGGATGGGTTACACCTGAAGGACTGAAGGTGTTTTATTTCAACGTGCGCAGTATACGAAATAAGGTCAATGAACTTGTAGCACAGTTACAGATTGGCATGTATAATGTTGTAGGTGACACTAAATCATGGCTGAGAGAAGACTATAGCTGCTGGCATAACATCCAAGGATACACACTGGGTTGAAAGGACAGGCAAGTAGGCAGAGGCAGTGGCGTGGGTCTATTGGTAAGAAATGAAATCAAATTATTAGAAAGAGGTGACATAGGGTTGGAAACAGTTGAAGCATTGTGGGTAGAGCTAAGGAAATGCAAGGGTGAAAAGACCCTGATGGGAGTTATATGCAGACTCCTATGACCCTGATGGGAGCTCTATACAGACCCCCAACAGTAGTAAGAATGTGGCCTACAGATTACAATGGGAGATAAAAAAAATACTTGGCAAAAAGGCTATGTTACAATAGTCATGATTGATTTTCAATATGCAGAGATTGGGAAAATTAGGTTGGCGATGGATCCCAAGGGGGGACATTCTAGTATGTCTACGAAATGGCTTTTTAGAGCAGCTCATGGTTGAGCCACTAGGGGATCAGCTATTCGGGGTTGGGTGTTGTGCAATGAACCGATTAGATTAGGGAGCAAGGTCAAAGGAACCAATTGATTAGAGAGCTTAAGGTCAAGAACCCATTGGGTCAAATGATTTTAATATGATTAAATTCACCCTGAGATTTAGGAAGGAGAAACTAAAGTCAGATCTATCAGTATTGCAGTGGAATACAGGGATTTACAGAAGCATGAGAGAGGAATTATCAAAATTGATTAGTAAACAACACTGGTAAGGATGATGGCAGAGCAGCAATGGCTGGAATTTCTGGAAGAAAATCAGAAGACACAGGATACATAGAAACACAGAAACTTAGAAAATAGGTGCAGGAGTAGGCCATTCGGCCCTTCGAGCCTGCACCGCCATTCAGTATGATCATGGCTGATCATCCAACTCAGAACCCTGTACCTGCCTTCTCTCCATACCCCCGATCCCTTTAGCCACAAGGGCCATATCTAACTTCCTCTTAAATATAGCCAATGAACTGGCCTCAACTGTTTCCTGTGGCAGAGAATTCCACAGATTCACCACTCTCTGTGTGAAGAAGTTTTTCCTCATCTCGGTCCTAAAAGGCTTCCCTTTTATTCTTAATCTGTGACCCCTCGTTCTGGACTTCCCCAACATCAGGAACAATCTTCCTACATCTAGCCTGTCCAATCCCTTTAGAATTTTATACATTTCAATCAGATCCCCCCTCAATCTTCTAAATTCCAACGAGTATAAGCCTAGTCGATCCAGTCTTTCATCATATGAAAGTCCTGCCATCCCCGTAATCAATCTGGTGAACCTTCTTTGTACTCCCTCTATGGCAAGAATGTCTTTCCTCAGATTAGGGGACCAAAACTGCACACATCCCAAAGAGGAAGAAGTATTCTAAAGGCAAGATAACACAACTATGGCTAACAAGAGAAGTCAAAGTTAACATAAAAGCCAAAGCGAGGGCACATAGTAGAGCAAAAAATAATGGGAAGTTAGAGGATTAGGAAGCTTTCAAAAACTAACAGAAGGCAGGTAAAAAATCATTAAGAAGGAAAAGATGGAATAAGAAGGAAAAGATGGAATACAAAAGAAAGGTAGCTAATAATATTAAACAGGATACAAAAAGTTTCTTCAGATACAGTAAATACTTGGAGTATTGTGTGCAGTTCTGGTCACCTAACTATAGGAAGGATATCAGTGAGATTGAAAGAGTGCAGAGAAGATTTGCTAGGATGTTGCCGGGTCTTCAGGAGTTGAGTTACAGGGAAAGATTGAACAGGTTAGGAATTTATTCCTTAGAGCGTAGAAGAATGAGGGGGGATTTGATTGAGATTTACAGAATTATGAGGGGTATAGACAGAGTAAATGTGAGTAGGATCTTTCCACTTAGATTAAAAGAGATAAATACGAGAGGACATGGCTTTAAGGTGAAAGGGGAAAGGTTTAGGGGGAACATTAGGGGGAACTTCTTCACTCAGAGAGTGGTGGGAGTGTGGAACGAGCTGCCATCTAACATGGTAAATGCGGGCTCACTTTTAAGTTTTAAGAATAAATTGGATAGGTACATGGATGGGAGAGGTCTGGAGGGTTATGGACTGGGTGCAGGTCAATGGGACTAGCGGAATAAAGTTTCAGCACAGACTAGAAGGGCCAAAGGACCTGTTTTCTGTGCTGTAGTGTTCTATGATTCTATGGTTCTAAATAAAGTGTAAAAGAGAGGGGAGAGTAGATATCGGCCGTTAGAAAATGATGCTGGAGAGGTAGTCATGGGGTACAAGGAAATGGTGGACAATGAAACACTATTTTGCATCAGTCTTCACTGTGGAAAGCACGAGCAGTATATTCGAAGCTTCAGAGTGTCGGGGGTCAGAGTTTCAAAGTTCAAAGTTTCAGAGGTACATTTAATGTCAGTAAAATGTATACAATATACATCCTGAAATGCCTTTTCTTTGCAACCATTCATGAAAACAGAGGAGTGCCCTCAAAGAATGAACAATAGTTAAATGTTAGAACCTCAAAGTCCCCCCCAGCAACCCTCCCTCCTGCACGTAAGTGGCAGCAAGCAACAATCTCTCCTCCCCCCACCGGCAAAAAAAAAGCATCGGCACCCACCACTGAGCACTCAAGCGTGGGCAAGACAACAGCAAAGACACAGACTTGCGGTACCCCAAAGACTACATTGTTTGCCCGGCATTTGACAAACCAGACTCACGCTCTCCTTAATAAGGGAAAAGAGGTATCTCCGTTTCACAGTGAGAGGGAAGACATAACAAACAACTCACTGGTTTACAATGTTAAAAGTCCATTGCATCACTTTTTCCAAGCTCTGTGCCCAAAAGATCTCATGTCTCTGGGCACACAGCCTTCAATCTTCCATCTTCCATGACACACTGGTCTTCTGCTTGTACATCGACCTCTGATCCCCTCATCTCCAGAGCCAAGAAAACTCAGTCCTCCGAAGGCGAGTGGAGCTTTTAGGCCGAGCCCTTGATGTGCCAAACAATTGCCATTCGTGAAACCCCGAGAGCAGGTCTCATTCCCGCAAAGAACTGTAGCTATCCTTCAATCCTCCCATATCTCACCTGCACTGAGGATGATTTATCTCTGCTAGGACCTCTACAATTTCTGCACTTGCCTCCTCATGATCTGAGGGAACAACTTGTCAGGCCATGTGGATTTATCCACCCTAAATTGCCTCAAGACATCAAACATCTCCTCCTCTGTAATCTTTATATGGCCCATGACCTTGCTGCTGCTCTGTCTCACTTCTAAAGAATCTGTGTCCATCTCCCATGTAAATACAGATGCAAAAATTTCCATTTAAGATCTACCCCATCTCTCTTGGCTCCATTCATGGATTACCATTCTGATCTTCCAGAGGACCATTTTTGTCCCTTGCAATCCTTTTCCTCTTGAGATATCTGTAGAATCCCTTAGGATTCTCCTTCACCTTGTCTGCTAGAGCAACCTCTTGCCTCCCTTTAGCCTCCCTAATTTCTTTCTTAAGTGTTCTCTTGCACTTTGTATACTCCATAAGTGTCTCATTTGTTCCCACCTGACTATATCTGCTATGCACCACCTTTTTTCATAACCAAGGCCTCAACATCTCTTGAAAACCAATGTTCATTAAACCTGTCATCTTTACCTTTTACTCTGACAGGCATATACCAGCTTTATACACTCAAAATTTCACTTTTGAAGACCTCCATCTTACCAAGTACACCTTTGTCAAAAAGCAGCCTGTCCCAATCCACAATTGCCAGATCATTCTTGATACTATCAAAACTGACCTTTTTCCAGCTTAGAAACTCAGCCCGCAGACAAGGCCTGTTTTTTCCATATTTACTTTGAAACTAATGATATTATGGTCACTAGATGCAAAGCATTCCCCTACACAATCTTCTGTCACCTGCCCTGTCTCCTTCCCTAATAGCAGATCAGGTATCACACACTCTCTCATTGGGACTTCTACGTACTGATTAAGGAAACGTCCCTGAGCACATTTGACAAATGCTATCCTGCCTAGTCTTAATGTATATATTTATATCTATTATGTTCTTTATCTTATTGTGTTTATTTGTACTGCTTTGGATCCAGAATAATAATTATTTTGTTCTCCTTTACACTTGGGTACTGGAAATGACATTAAGCAATCTTGAAATGGGAGATATAATTAGACAGGATTGTAAAGGTGGTGTCGGGTATGCTTGCCTTCATTGGCTAAGGCACTAAATCCTAGAGTTGGGATGTCATGTTACAGTTGTAGAAAACATTTTTTCTGTCACACTTGCAGTATTGTGTGAAGTTTTGATCTCCATACTCAGGAAAGATGTGACTAAGTTAGAGGGAATGCAATAGTGATTCACAATGATATTGCCTGGATTGAAAGCCGTATCTAAGAACAGATCACTGGTATTGGAGAGGGTCCAAAGAAGAATGATCCCAGAAATGAGAGTATTAAGGAATGAGGTGTGTTTCGTACTTATACGTGTATTTGCTGGAGTTTGTAAGAATAAGGGAGATCTCATGGAAGCCTATCGAATATTGAAAGGTCCAGATAGAGTGGATGTGCAACATCAGAATAGAGGTATCTGTTTAGAACAGAGATGACTATTAATTTATTTAGCCAGAGAGTGGTGAATCTTTGGAATTCATTGTTACAGGTGTGTGTGGAGACCAAGTCATTGGGTATATTTAAAACAGAGGTTGATAGGTTCTTGATTAGCAAAAGCATCTCAGATTATGGGGAGAAGGTAGGGGAGTGGGATTGAGAGGGATAATAAATCAGCCATGATCATATGGTGGAGCAGACTCGATGGGCTGAATAGCCTAATTCTGTTCCTTTGTCTTATAGTCTAAGTGAAGTAATTTGATAAACTGAGTTTTTTTATTCAGAAGTGAAGCAGGCTGACGGGTGATTGTACAGAGATTTATAAAATTAAATGAGGCAAATGAGATTGTAATATGAAATTTGAGGAGAAACTAAAGCCTGATATATCAGTATTACAGTAGAGTAAAGGGAATTACAGAAGCATGAGAGATGAGTTGGCTACAATTGATAAGAAAAGAACATGACAGCAGAGCAGCTTTGGTTGGAATTTCTGGAGGCAATTTGGAAGGCACAGGATATATACATTCCAAAGAGGAAGAAGTATTCTAAAGACAAGGTGATACAACCATGGCTTATAAGAGAAGTAAACGCCAGCATAAAAGTTAAAGAGGGGGCATATAATAGAGCAAAAATTAGCAGGAAGTTAGAGGATTGGGGAACTTTTAAACACCAACAGAAGGCAACTAAAAAAGTCATTAAGAAAGTAAAGATGGAATATAAAAATAAGGTAGCCAGTAATATTAAAGCAGATATCAAAAAGTTTCTTCAGATATATAAAGTGTAACAGAAAGGCATGAGTGGATATCGGACCACTGGAAAACAATGTTGGAGAGTTAGGAATGGGGGACAAGGAAATGACAGATGAACTGAATAAGTATTTGGCTTCAGTCTTCACAGTGGAAGGCACTAGCAATATGGTGGAAGTTCTAGGTGATGGAGTCGTGAAGTATGTGAAATTACCATTACTGGAGAAAAGGTTCTTGGGAAACTGAAAGGTTTGTAGGTAGATGTTACCTGGACTAGACGGTGTACACTCCAGGGTTCTGAAAGAGGTAGCTGAAGAGATTGTAGAGGCTTTAGTCATGATCTTCCAAGAACCACCAGATTCTGGAATGGTTCCAGAAGAATAGAAAATTACAAATGTCACTCTACTCTTCAAAAAGGAAGAGAGGCAGAAGAAAGGAAACTATAGGAGAGTTAGTCTGATTTCAGTGGTAGAGAAGGTGTTGGAGCTGATTATTAAGGATGAGGTCTCTGGGTACTTGGAGGCCCATGATAAAATAGGCCATAGTCAGCATGGCTTCCTCAAAGGAAAATCTTGCCTGACAAATATGTTGGAATTTTTTGAAGAAATAGTAAGCAGGATAGACAAAGGAGAATCGGTTGATACTGTATACTTGGATTTTCAGAAGGTCTTTGACAAGGTGCCGCACATGAGACTCCTTAAAAAGCTATGAGCACATGGTATTACAGGAAAGATTCTAGTATGGATAAAGCAGTGGTTAATTGGCATAAGATAAAGAGTGGGAATAAAGGGAACCTTCTCTGGTTGGCTGCCGGTGACTAGTGATGTTCCATAAGCAAATAATTCTTTTTACATTACATGTCAACGATTTGGATGATGGAATTAATGGCTTTGTTGCAAAGTTTGCAGATGATATGAAGATAGAAGGAGGAGCAGGTAGTTTTGAGGAAGTAGAGAGGTTACAGAAGGACTTAGACAGATTAGGAGAATGGGCAAAGAAATGGCAGTGTATGGTCATGCACTTTGGTAGAAGAAATTAAAGGGTTGACTATTTTCTAAATGGAAAAAATACATAAAACTGATGCATAAAAGGACTTGGGAGTCCTTATGCAGGATTCCCTAAAGGTTAATTTGTAGGTGGAGTCTGTGGTGAGAGATCTAAATGCGATGTTAGCATTCATTTCAAGAGAACTAGAGTATAAAAGCAAGGATGGAATGTTGAGACTTAATAAAGCACTGGTGAAGCTTCATTTGAAGTATTGTGAACAGTTTTGGGCCCCTTATGTTAGAAAGGATGACCTGAAACTGGAGAGGGTTCAAAGGAGATTCATGAAAATGATTCCAGGATTGAATGGCTTGCTCTGTAAAGAGCGTTTGATGGCTCTGGGCTTGTATTCACCTGAACTCAGAAGAATAAGGGGTGACCTCATTGAAATCTATCGAATGGGTTGTGAAAAGCCTTGATCGAGTGGATGTAGAGAGGATGTTTCCTCTGATGGGAGAGTCTCAGTCTCAGGATAGCAGGGCGTCTTTTAGAATGGAGATGCGGAGTATTTTCTTCAGCTAGAGACAGGTGAATCTGTGGAATTCTTTGCCACAGGCAGCTGTGGAGGCCAAATCTTTATGTATATTTAAGACAGAGGTTAATAGATTCTTGATTGGTCAGGGCATGGAGGGATACAGGGAGATCGCATGTGTTTAGGGTTGAGAAGAAATTTGGATCAGCCATGACAGTATTGGGGGTAAGGTATTGATGTGGATAGAGAATTGGTTGGCAGACAGAAAGCAAAGAGTGGGAATAAACGGGACCTTCTCAGAATGGCAGGCAGTGACTAGTGGGGTACCGCAAGGCTCAGTGGTGAGATCCCAGTTGTCTACAATACATATTAATGACTTAGACGAGGGAATTAAATGCAGCATCTCCAAGTTTGCGGATGACACGAAGCTAGGCGGCAGTGTTAGCTGTGAGGAGGATGCTAAGAGGATGCAGGGTGACTTGGATAGGTTAGGTGAGTGGGCAAATTCATGACAGATGCAATTTAATGTGGATAAATGTGAGGTTATCCATTTTGGTGGCAAGAACAGGAAAACAGATTATTATCTGAATGGTGGCCAATTAGGAAAAGGGGAGGTGCAACGAGACCTGGGTGTCATTGTACACCAGTCATTGAAAGTTGGCATGCAGGTACAGCAGGCAGTGAAAAAGGCCAATGGTATGCTGGCATTCATAGCAAGAGGATTCGAGTACAGGAGCAGGGAGGTTCTACTGAAGTTGTACAAGGCCTTGGTGAGACCACACCGAGAATATTGTGTGCAGTTTTGGTCCCCTAATCTGAGGAAAGACATTCTTGCCATAGAGGGGGTACAAAGAAGGTTCACCAGATTGATTCCTGGGATGGCAGGACTTTCATATGATGAAAGACTGGATTGACTAGGCTTATACTCTCTGGAATTTAGAAGATTGAGGGGGGATCTGATTGAAATGTATAAAATTCTAAAGGGATTGGACAGGCTAGATGCAGGAAGATTGTTCCTGATGTTGGGGAAGTCCAGAACGAGGGGTCACAGTTTGAGGATAAAGGGGAAGCCTTTTAGGACCGAGATGAGGAAAAACTTCTTCACACAGAGAGTGGTGAATCTGTGGAATTCTCTGCCACAGGAAACAGTTGAGGCCAGTTCATTGGCTATATTTAAGAGGGAGTTAGATAAGGCCCTTGTGGCTAAAGGGATTAGGGGGTATGGAGAGAAGGCAGGTATAGGGTTCTGAGTTGGATGATCAGCCATGATCGTAATGAACAGCGGTGCAGGCTCGAAGGGCTGAAAGGCCTACTCCAGCACCTATTTTCTATGTTTCTATGAAATGGCAGGGCAGAATCAATGGATCAAATGGCCTAACTTTGCTCCTATATCTTATGGTTTAATAGACAGGGTAGCAGGTTCTGATTCCTATGGTAGGAGTGTCTTGAAGTAGAGGGCATAGGTTTAACGTGAGAAGGAAGAAGTTTAAAGGGGACCTGAGGGTACATTTTTCATACAACAAAAGCTGGTATCTGGAATAAGCTGCCACACATCCCACAATCTACTTGGCCGACTACCTGCAGGAAGGAGGTACAGCAGCATTAGGACTAGGATTGCAGATCTATTACCATAAATAAGTTAATAAAATATAATTCAAAATGCATGTAGTATGCAGCACAGGTAAACAGTACACAGCTTGCTGTCTTAGTGACAAGACCTTGCTGGTGTCAGGGTGTTCATTAGTCTCACAGCCTGAGGGAAGAAGCTGTTACCCAGTCTGGCAGCCCTACTTGTGATACTCCTGTAGTTTTTTCCTAATGATAGTGTGTCAATGAGATGGGTGTGGGGATCCTCAACAATGCTTTGGGCCCTTCCTCTGGAACGCTCCCGGTAATCGTAATAAATAGCGGGGAAGGGAGATTCTGGTAACTCTCTTGGGTGCTTTTACTATCTTCTGGAGGATCTTGCGGCCTGATGGCGCTCAGCTTCCATGCCACAAAATGATGCAGTCAGACAGGGCATTCTCCATGGTGCTCCTGTAGAAAGCTGTTGGGGTTATTTCCCCCGGGATTAATAAAGTATGACTATGACTATGAATATGAATGGAGGCCGGTAGCCTTATACTCCTCTGTTTCCTCAGAAAGGGCAGACGCTGCTAAGCTTTCTTGACGAAGAAGGCGGTGGAGGTGTTCTGTGTCCAGGTTAAATTAACCGTAATGTGCACACCAAGGAAATTTGTGCTTTGCACACTCTCCACAGCACAGCCATTGAGCATTGAAACGACAAATTCTGGTACCATCTTTCAAAGCCAATTATCTGAGAATTTACTGTTGTGAGTGATTTTAGTACCATTGTGATAGTACTCACATCATTCATTCCAGGGAATTGTAGAAAGCACTGTAATGAGGTTGAGTGGAAAATGAAAATCAGAGGAACAGAGACGAAGTTCTGTGGTTGTGATAGAGACACCCAGATGGGATGTTTTAGATCAGGTCCATGGCATTCTCAAGGATGAGGGTGAGCAGCCAGAAGTTTTGGTACATATTGGCACCAATGACATAGGTAGATAAGGTGAAGAGGTCCTAAAGAGAGATTTTAGGGAGTTAGGTAGACAGCTGAGAAACAGCACCTCCAGGGTAGTAATCTCTGGATTGCTGCCTGTGCCACATGCCAGTGAGGGTAAGAATAGAATGATTTGGCAGGTGAATGCATGGCTGAGGAACTGGTGTAGGGAGCAAGGGTTCCTATTTCTGGATCATTGGGATCTCTTCTGGGGAAGGTATTATCTGTACAAAAGGGATGGGGTATGGCTGAACATGAGAGGGTCCAATATTCTTGCAGGTGCGTTGCCTGAAGTTGTTCAGATGGGGCTAAACTGATTTGGCAGGGGAATGGGAATCAGACTGAGAGTGCTGAAGATGAAGGAGTTGGTTTAGAAACAGAAGAAATATGTAGTGAGTCTCCTAGCAAGGAGAGGCTGATAATAGGGCAAAATTGCAGTCAACAGGATGAACTGCAATGTAAAAGGCAAAGAAAATTGAAAAAGGTGAATACAGTATTTGAAGGTGTTATATTTGAAAGCGTGTGGTATATGGAATAAGGTCGATGAAAATGTAGGACAGTTACCAATGGCATGTATGATGTTATCACTGAAACATGACTGAAAGAAAATTATAAAACAGTGCTTAATGTCCAAGGATACACATTGTATTGAAAGAACAGGCAGGGAGGCAGGGAGGCAGAGAGGGGTGGCATTGTTCTGTTAGGAAAAAATGAAATCAAATCATCAGAAAGAGGAGAGATAGGATCAGAAGGTATTGAATCATTGTGGCTAGAGCTAGGAAACTGCAAGGGTAAAAAAAAACCCTGATGAGAATTATAGACAGACCCTCAAACAGTAGTAAGGATGTGGTCTACAAATTACAATGGGAGATAGAAAATGCATGCCAGAAAGGCAACGTAACAATAGTGTTGGGGGATTACAATATACAAGTAGATTGGGAAAATCAGGTTGCTGCTTGATTCCAGGAGGGGGAATTTCCAAAATGCCTATGAGGTGGATTTTTGGAGCTGCTTGTGGCTGAGTGCAGTAGGGAATCAGCTATTCTGTTTTAGATGTTGTGCAATGAACTGGAGTTGATTAGGGAGCTTAAGGTAACAGAATCCTCAGGGCAAAGGGATCATAATATAACCGAATTCACCCTGAAATTTGACAAGAAGCTAAAATCAGATGCATCGGTATTACAGTGGAGTAAAGGAAATTATAAAGGCATGAGAAAAGGGTTGGCCAGAATTGATTGGAAAAGAACACTGGCAGGGATGATGGCAGAGCAGCAATGGCTGGAATTTCAAGAAGCAATTCAGAAGGCACAAGATATATACATCCCAAAGAGGAAGAAGTATTCTAAAGCCAAGTTGACATAATCAGACCATTGGAAAATGATGCTGGAAAGGTAGTAATGTGGGACAAGAAAGTGGCGGATGAACTGAATAAGTATTTTGCGTCAGTCTTCACTGTGGATGACGCTAGCAGTATGGTGGAAGTTCCAGGCATCAGGGGTCATGAAGTGTGTGAAGTTTTAATTACTAGTCAGAAGGTTCTTGAGAAACTGAAAGGTCAAAAGGTAGATAAGTCACCTGGACCAGATGGTGTACACTCCAGGGTTCTGAAAGAGGTGGCTGAAGAGATTGTGGAAACATTAGCAATGATCTTTCAAGAATCACTAGATTCTGGAATGGTTCCAGAAGACTGGAAAATTGCAAATATCACTCAAGTCTTCAAGAAGGGAGAGAAGCAGAATAAAGGAAATTATAGGCTAGTTGTCTTACTTCAGTGGCTGGGAAGATGTTGAAGTCAATTGTTAAGGATGTGGTTTCAGGGTACTTGGAGGCACATTATACAATAGGCCATAATCAGCATGGCTTCCTCAAGGGAAAATCTTGCCTGACAAATCTCTTGGAATTCTTTGAATAAATAACAAGCAGGATAGACCAAGGAGAATTGGTTGATGTTTGTACTTAGATTTTCAGAAGGCCTTTGACAAGGTGGCACACATGAGGCTGCCTAACAAGCTGCAGGTCCATGGTATTATAGGAAAGATTCTAACATGTATACAGCAGTGGCTGATTGGCAGGAGGCAAAGAGAGTGAATAAAAGGAGCCTTTCTGGTTGGCTGCCAGTGACCAGTGGTGTTCCACACCATTCTGTGTTGCAACTGATTCTTTTTACGTTCCATGTCAATAATTTGGATGAAAGAATTGATGGCTTTGTTGCAAAGTTTGCAGATGATACAAAGATAGGTGGAGGGGCAGGTAGTTTTGAGGAAGTAGAGAGACAACAGAAGGTCTTAAACAGATTAGGAGAATGGGCAAAGAAGTGGCAGATGGAATACAATGTCAGGAAGTGTATAGAAACATAGAAACATAGAAAACCTACAGCACAATTCAGGCCCTTTGGCCCACAAAGTTGTGCCGAACATGTCCTTACCTTAGAAATTACTAGGCTTACCTATAGCCCTCCATTTTACTAAGCTCCATGTACCTATCTAAATGTCTCTTAAAAGACCCTATCATATTCGCCTCCACCACTGTTGCCAGCAGCCCATTCCATGCACTCACCGCTCTCTGTAAAAAACATACCCCTGACATCTCCTCTGTACCTATTCCCCAGCACCTTAAACCTGTGCCCTCTTGTGGCAACCATTTCAGCCCTGGGAAAAAGCCTCTGACTATCCACACCTCTATCAGGTCACCTCTCATCCTTCGTCACTCCAAGGAGAAAAGGCCGAGTTCACTCAATCTATTCTCATAAGGCATGCTCTCCAATCCAGACAACATCCTTGTAAATCTCCTCTGCACCCTTTCTATGGCTTCCACATCCTTCCTGTAGTGAGGCGACCAGAACTGAGCACAGTACTCCAAGTGGGGTCTGACCAGGGTCCTATATAGCTGCAACATTATCTCTCAGCTCCTAACTTCAATTCCATGATTGATGAAGGCCAATGCACCGTACGCCTTCTTAACCACAGAGTCAACCTGTGCAGCTGCTTTGAGCGTCCTCTGGACTTGGACCCCAAGATCCCTCTGATCCTCCACACTGCCAAGAGTCTAACAATTAATACTATATTCTGCCATCATATTTGACCTATCAAAATGAACCACTTCACACTTATCTAGATTGAACTCCATCTGCCACTTCTCAGCCCAGTTTTGCATCCTATCAATGTCCCGCTGTAACCTCTGACAGCCCTCCACACTATCCACAACACCTCCAACCTTTGTGTCATCAGCAAACTTACCAACCCGTCCCTCCACTTCCTCATCCAGGTCATTTATAAAAATCACGAAGAGTAAGGGTCCCAGAACAGATCCCTGAGGCACACCACTGGTCACCAACCTCCATGCAGAATATGACCCGTCTATAACCACTCTTTGCCTTCTGTGGGCAAACCAGTTCTGGATCCACAAAGCAATGTCCCTTTGGATCCCATGCCTCTTTGATTTTTCAATAAGCCTTGCATGGGGTACCTTATCAAATGCCTTGCTGAAATCCATATACACTACATCTACTGCTGTACCTTCATCAATGTGTTTAGTCACATCCTCAAAAAATTCAGTCAGGCTCGTAAGGCACAACCTGTCCTTGACAAAGCCAAGCTGACTACCCTTAATCATATTATACCTCTCCAAATGTTTATAAATCCTGCCTCTCTGGATCTTCTCCATCAACTTACCAACCACTGAGGTAAGACTCATGGTCTATAATTTCCTGGGCTATCTCTGCTCCCTTTCTTGAATAAAGAAACAACATTTGCAACCCTCCAATCCTCTGGAACTTCTCCCAACCCCATTAATGATGCAAAGATCATCGCCAGAGGCTCAGCAATCTCTTCTCTCGCCTCCCACAGTAGCCTGGGGTACATCTCAACCGGTCCCAGTGACTTATCCAACTTGATGCTTTCCAAAAGCTCCAGCACATCCTTTTTCTTAATATCTACTTGCTCAAGCTTTTCAGTCTGCAGCAAGTCATCACTACAATCACCAAGATCCTTTTCCATAGTGAATATTGAAGTAAAGTATTCATTAAGTACCTCTGCTATTTCCTTCAGTTCCATACACACTTTCCCACTGTCACTCTTGATAGGTCCTATTCTTCCATGTCTTATCCTCTTGCTCTTCACATACTTGTAGAATGTCTTGGGGTTTTCCTTAATCCTGTCCACCAAGGCCTTCTCATGGCCCCTTCTGGCTCTCCTAATTTCCTTCTTAAGATCCTTCCTATTAGCCTTATAATCTTCTAGATCTCTAACATTACCTAGCTCTCTGAACCTTTTGCAAGCTTTTCTTTTCTTCTTGACTAGATTTATTACAGCCTTTGTACACTACGGTTCCTGTACCCTACCATAACTTCCCTGTCTCATTGGACCGTACCTATACAGAACTCCACACAAATATCTCCTGAATATTTGTCACATTTCTTCCATACTTTTCCCTGAGAAAATGTTTCCAATATAAGCCTCCAATTTCCCAATTTCCTGCCAGATAGCTTCATAATTTCCTTTACTCCAATCAAATGCTTTTCTAACTTGTCTGTTCCTATCTCTCTCCAATGCTATTGTAAAGGAGACAGAATTATGATCACTATCTCCAAAATGTTCTCCCACTGAGAGATCTGACACCTGACCAGGTTCATTTCCCATTACCAAATTAAGTACAGCCTCTTCTCTTGTAGGCTTATCTACATATTGTGTCAGGAAACCTTCCTGAACACACCTAACAAACTCCACCCCATCTCAACCCCTTGCTCTAGGGAGATGCCGATTGATACTTGGGAAATTAAAATCTCACATCATGACAACTCTGTTATTATTACACCTTTCCAGGATCTGTTTCCCTATCTGCTCCTCGATATCCCTGTTACTATTGGGCAGCCTATAAAAAACACTCAGTGAAGTCATTGACCCCCTTCCTGTTCCTAACCTCCACCCACAGAGACTCCATAGACAATCCCTCCATGACGTCCACCTTTTCTGCAGCTGTGAACTATCTCTGATCAACAATGCCCCCACCTCTTTTGCCTCTCTCCTTGACCTTTCTGAAACATCTAAAACCCAGTACTTGAAGTAACCATTCCTGTCCCTGAGCCATCCAAGTCTCTGTAATGGCCACCACATCATATCTCCAAGTACTGATCAACGCTCTAAACTCATCCACTTTGTTCACAACACTCCTTTCGTTAAAATAGACATATCTCAAACCTTCGGTCTGAGCATGTCCCTTCTCTATCACCTGTCTATCCTCCCTCTCGCACTGTCTACTAGCTTTCTCTATTTGTGAGCTAACCCCCAGTCTCTTCAGTTCAGTTCCCACGCCCAACAATTCTAGTTTAAACCCTCCCCAGCAGCCTTAACAAACCTCCCCGCCAGGATATTGGTCCCCCTGGGATTCAAGTGCAACCTGTCCTTTTTGTACAGGTCACACCTGCCCCAAAAGAGGTCCCAACGATCCAGAAATCTAAATCCCTGCCCCCTGCTCCAATCCCTCAGCCATGCATTTATCCTCTACCTCATCCTATTCCTATACTGTACTCACTGTCACGTGGCACAGGCAGTAATCCCGAGATTACTACCTTTGCGGTCCTGCTTCTCAACTTCCTTCCTAACTCTCTGTAGTCTTTTTTCAGGACCTCTTCCCTTTTCCTACCTATGTCATTGGTACCAATATGTACCACGACCTCTGGCTGTTCTCCTTCCTGCCACAGGATATCTTGGACGTGATCTGAAACATCCCGGGCCCTGGCACCTGGGAGGCAAACGACAATCCGAGTTTCTTCCTTGCATCCACAGAATCGCCTGTCTGGCCTCCTAACTGTAGAGTCCCCTATCACTACTACCTTCCTCTTCCCTTCCCTACCCTTCTGAGCTACAGAGCCAGACTGTGTCAGAAGCATGGCCACTGTACCTGATTCTTCCCCTTCCCCCTCCTGACTGTGACCCACCTGTCTGTCTCCCGTGGCCCCGGTGTGACCACCTGCCTATAACTCCTTTCTATCACCTCATCATGGTCATGCACTTTGGTAGAAGAAATGAAAGGGTTAATTATTTTCTAAATAACCATATAACAATTACAGCACGGAACCAGGCCATCTCACCCTTCTAGTCCGTGCCGAACTAATGAAGAGAAAATTCAAAAATCTGAGGCACATAGGGACTTGGGAGTCCTTGTGCAGGATTCCCTGAAGGATAATTTGCAGGCTGAGTCTGTGGTGAGGAAACTAAATGCATTCATTTCAAGAAGACTAGAATATAAAAGCAAGCATGTAATATTGATATTAATGTTGAGATTTTATAAAGCACTGGTGAGGCCTCATTCGGAGTATTGTGAGCAGGTTTGGGCCCCTTATCTTAGAAAGGATGTGCTGAAACTGGAGAGGGTTTAAAGGAGGTTCACAAAAACGATTCCAGGAATGGCTTGTCATATGAGGAGCGTTTGATGGCTCCTGGCCTGTATTCACTGGATTTCAGTAGTATGAGGGGTGACCTCATTGAAACCTATCGAATGGTGAAAAGCCCTGATAGAGTGAATGTGGAGAGGATGTTTCCTATGGTGGGAGAGTCTAAGACCAGAGGACACAGCCTCAGAATAGAGGGACGTCCTTTTAGAACAGAGATGAGGAGGAATTTCTTCAGCCAGAGACTAGTGAATCTGTGGAGTTCTTTGCCATAGGCAGCATCTTTATGTATATTTAAGGCAGAGGTTGATAGATTCTTGATTGGTCACAGCATGATGGGATATGGGGTAGGGGGGAGAAGGCAGGAGTTTGGGGTTGAGGAAAAAAAATGAATCAGCCATGCTGAAATGGCAGAGCAGACTCGATGGACCAAATGGCCTAATTCTGCTCCTATCACAAACAAGAGAAAGTGTGCAGATACTGGAAGTCTGAGCAACAGACACAAATACCCTTCCTGCCGAAGGGTTTCAACCCAAACCATCGACGGTACTCCTTTCCTAGATGCTGCCTTGCCTGTTGAGTTCCTCCAGCATTTTGTGTCTGAAATTCTGCTCCTCTATCTTATGGTCTTATGAAACTATCTTTTGAATATGTTAATAAAAATGGGTATAAGCAGAAGTAGAAGAATCTGATGCACCATGTTTTAAACTATCATTAAAAATACCCAATGGCTATTGCAAATAATAAGGCCCTGTAATAATTTTATTTAAAAACGCACTGTCTATTGCCAACAACTATCATTTATTTGAATTAAATTATAAGAATAATTATGATTAATATTTCCTAACAAGAATGGTTCACTAAGAAATAATTTTGATGTTTGTTAAAGTAAACAAGAGAAAGCGGGATCTCCCAGTGGCCACACATTTTAATTCCACATCCCATTCCCATTCTGACATGTCTATCCACGGTCTCCTCTACTGTAAAGATGAAGCCACACTCAGGATGGAGGAACAGCACCTTATATTCTGTCTGGGTAGCCTCCAACCTGATGGCATGAACATTGACTTCTCTAACTTCCATTAATGCCCCACCTCCCCTTCGTACCCCATCTGTTATTTATTTATTATTATTATTGATTTTTTTCTCTCTCTCTCACTCTCCTTTTTCTCCCTCTGTCCCTCTCACTATACCCCTTGCCCATCCTCTGGGCTTCCCCCCTCCCCCTTTTCCTTCTCCCTAGGCCCCCTGTCCCATGATCCTCTCATATCCCTTTTGCCAATCACCTGTCCAGCTCCTGGCTCCAACCCTCCCCCTCCTGTCTTCTCCTATCATTTCGGATCTCCCCCTCCCCCTCCCACTTTCAAATCTCTTACTAGCTCTTCTTTCAATTAGTCCTGACGGAGGGTCTCGGCCCAAAACGTCGACTGTACCTTTTCCTATAAATGCTGTCTGGCCTGCTGCATTCACCAGCAATTTTTATGTGTGTTGCTAGTAATCTTTTTAGTCCATCTTATTTTCACATCTTTCTTAATTTTGCTATGTAAAATAGTGATCACATTTCACTAGTGCTCCTGTGGTTGTGAAGGATCCTTAGGATGTCCTGAGATTTTGTGAAACAACAGGGATTAGCATAACAATATTACTGTGCCGGCGACCTAGGTTCAATTCCTGCTGATGTCTGTAAGAGGTTTGTATGCTCTCCCTTTGACAGCATGGGCTTTCTCCGAGTGTTCAGATTTCCTCTCACACTCCAAAGACCTAAGAACTAGTAGGTTAATTGGTTAACAACAGGAATTCTGCAGATGCTGGAAATTCAAGCAACATACATCAAAGTTGCTGGTGAACGCAGCAGGCCAAGCAGCATCTATAGAAAGAGGTGCAGTCGACGTTTCAGGCCGAGACCCTTCGTCAGGACTAACTGAAGGAAGAGTGAGTAAGGGATTTGAAAGTTGGAGGGGGAGGGGGAGATCCAAAATGATAGGAGAAGACAGGAGGGGGAGGGATAGAGCCACATTCTTTCTCTAACTCTCCTTTTTCTCCCTCTGTCCCTCTGAATATACCTCTTGCCCATCCTCTGGGTCACCCCCCCTTGTCTTTCTTCCCAGACCTCCTGTCCCATGATCCTCTCGTATCCCCTTTTGCCTATCACCTGTCCAGCTCTCGGCTCTATCCCTCCCCCTCCTGTCTTCTCCTATCATTTTGGATCTCCCCCTCCCCCTCCAACTTTCAAATCCCTTACTCACTCTTCCTTCAGTTAGTCCTGACGAAGGGTTTCGGCCTGAAACGTCGACTGCACCTCTTTCTATAGATGCTGCTTGGCCTGCTGCGTTCACCAGCAAGGTTAATTGGTTACATGGGTGTAATCGGAAGGTATGGGATTGTTGGGCCAGAAAGACCTGTTACTGTGCTGTATCTCTAAATAAATAAAAATAAAAACATACAACTAGAAGCCTAAATGATCCCTTTCACAAAGAACTTCAAGATCACCCAATCAAACACATTGTTTCCTGAAGCCCTTCATGGATGCAAGCCAGCACTTTGTACTGGTAGTACAGAGCTGAGTTGCAGAGGAGAGTGAAATGGATTCAATCCTGACTGCTGTTGTTGTTTTCGTGGCGTTTCCACATTCTCCCTGTGACTGCATGGCTTTTCCTCCCACATCCCCAAGATGTGAAAGTTGTCAGTTAATTGTCCTTCATGGGAAGTGAGTAGAAGAATCGGGGATGAATTGAATGGATTAAAAATATTGAGATTGGTGTAAATAGGTACTTGATGGCTAGGATAAGAAAAAATAACACCATAAGACCATAAGACATAGGTGCAGAATTAAGCTATCTGGCCCACCAAATCTGCTCTGCAAGTCCATTACAGCTGATTTATTATCCTTCTCACCCCTCATTCTCCTGCTCGCTCCCTTTGACGCCCTTACTAATTGAGAATCTTACTCAATGACAGTAAGACGAAAGAGCTGATTGTAGACTTCAGGAAGGGTAAGACAAAGGAACACACCGATCCTTATAGAGAGATCAGAACTGGAGAGAGTGAGCAGTTTCAAGTTCCTGGGTGTCAAGATCTCTGAGGACCTAACCTGGTCCCAACATATTGATGCAGTTATAGGGAAGGCAAGACAGCGAATATAGTTCATTAGGAGTTTGAAGAGATTTGGTATGTCAACAAATACACTCAAAAACTTCTATAGATGTACTGTTGTCAGTACCTCCAGTTGAACTCTGTCTTTTTGTGTGGTTTTGTATTGCTATGTGCTCGTTTGTTTTCGTGCTCCCGTCCCTGCTCCTGCTCTACTCCGGCCCCTGTATTACTGAGTACTCCACCTCTCACCTGTTTCTCATTATTACCTGTTTTTCTGCCACTTCTGTCTCATTGTGCTCCTCTTATCATCTGCCTCTCTGTTTATTCAGTGTGTTTTGTTGCCAGATTGTGCCAGTGAGTTCTCCTGAGCCTTTCCAGCATTCATATTTGAACTCTGTCCGTCTGAATATCAATGCTGCCTGTTTCCCAATTCTGTTTTTTTGATTTCTCTGGAACTTTTGATCTTTGCCTGAACTTTGACACTGACTTTGTTGCCTCTCTGGATTTGCTACTCAAGAAATATCACAGTGCGCACAGTACTTGGTCTGCGATTGGGTCCCTGCTTCAGCGTCCTGACAGCTATGGCGAGCATTCTGACAGGCCGCATCACTGTCTGGTATGGTGGGGGGGCTACTGCACAGGGCCGAAAGAAGCTGCAGAGTGTCGGCTCGATCTTGGGCACTAGTACCCAGGACATCTTCAAAGAGTGGTGTCTCAGAAAGGCAGCGTCCATTATTAAGGACCTCCAGCACCCAGGTCATGCCTTTTTCTCACTGTTACCATCAGGTAGGAGGTACAGAAGCCTGAAGGCACACACTCAGTGATTCAGGAACAACGTCTTCCCCTCCGCCATCAGATTCCTAAATGGACATTGAACCCTTGGGCACTACCTCACTTTTTAAATATATGCTGCATTTATATATTATTTCTGTTTGTTGGACAATTTTTAATCTATTCTAAATACTGTAATTGATGTACTTATTTATTACTATTTTCTTCTATATTATGTATTGCATTGAACTGCTGCTGCTAAGTTAACAAATTTCATGACATCTGATTCTGAGCTCAGCTTTAAATATACAGTATTCAATAACTTGGCCTCCACAACCTTTTGTGATAATGAATTTCATAGATTCGCCATTACACGTTATTTGATTCACACAATATACTAGAGGAACTCAGGTTAGGCAGCATCTATGGAGAGGAATGGAGTCGATGTTTCTGGCCAAGACCCTTCATATGAACTCTATTCTGAGATCCTCCTGCATTTTGTGGGTGTTGCTCCGGATTTCCAGCAACTGCAGAGTCTCTTGGGTTTCTAAAGCAGCTTATGCCTTCAGTTGGCCTGAATCTGAACCTAAATTTTATAATCTAAATCTAAAAACGGCTTCAACCTAAGGCTGAGAATATAAACAGTACGAGGACTGACACAGCCACCTAATGCACAAATGGGACCTTAAAATATCACCATGCTGTGTCCTGTGAAACCAGAGAGCACATAACATTCTAACACTATATAAACTTCACAGCAATATTTTGCTCTCCAGCAGGACATTGTTTTATGTGAGGGACTTGAAATTATAACCGTGATTGCAGGTTCAACTCTTAAATTGAAAGTTCAAAGTAAATTTATTATCAAAGTATGTATATGTCACTGAACATCCCATTCCCATTCTGACATGTCTATCCACGGCCTCCTCTACTGTAAAGATGAAGCCACACACAGGTTGGAGGAACAACACCTTATATTCCGTCTGGGTAGCCTCCAACCTGATGGCATGAACATCGACTTCTCTAACTTCCACTAAGGCCCCACCTCCCCCTCGTACCCCATCTGTTACTTATTTTTATGCACACATTCTTTCTCTCACTCTCCTTTTTCTCCCTCTGTCCCTCTGAATATACCTCTTGCCCATCCTCTGAGTCCCCCCCCCCGTCTTTCTTCCCGGACCTCCTGTCCCATGATCCTCTCGTATCCCCTTTTGCCTATCACCTGTCCAGCTCTTGGCTCTATCCCTCCCCCTCCTGTCTTCTCCTATCATTTTGGATCTCCCCCTTCCCCTCCAACTTTCAAATCCCTTACTCACTCTTCCTTCAGTTAGTCCTGACGAAGGGTCTCGGCCTGAAACGTCGACTGCACCTCTTCCTACAGATGCTGCCTGGCCTGCTGCGTTCACCAGCAACTTTGATGTGTGTTGCTTATATGTCACTGAGATTCGTTTTCTTACAGGCATTCAAAATTCACGATTCAAGATTCAGGATTTTTAAATGTCATTTCCTGTACATAATTGTAAAGAGAATAAAATTATTGTTACTCCATATCTGATGCAGCATAAAATAAAAACAATAAGATAAAAAACAATAATAAGAACACAACAAATATAAATACATAAGATAGCTTATTGATTGAATGTCCATAAAGCAATGTTAGGCACAGGAGTATCTGTATAGAAGGTGACTCCGACAGGAAATAATAAAGTAGTGGAGATTGGCAGTTTGGGTGGTCGGTTAGCAGGTGGAGGTATTCAGCCTTACTGCTTGGGAAAAATAACTGGTTTTGAGTCTGGTGGTCTGGCATGGATACTACTTTTAAATCCAAAATTCAAAGTAAATTTATTAATAAAATATGTATGTAACCCTCTCACTAGGCTCATATGCAATCTTGGCTTGATAGCTAACTCAGCAAACAGCCACGGGACACAGCAGTGAGAAGGCCATCTTTATAAACAATATACGTCTAGGGTCGTCTATATTTGGTGTTCAACCAAACAGGAAAGTCAGGAAGTTCTAATTAACTGAACCTCGATCTGAGCGAATGCTGTATAAATACTACCCATGCACAATTATTGATCGGCAAGAAATAGCAGATTGTATACTGCATAAGATTATAAAGAAAATATATTTGCCAATTTCAGTTTTATCAAACAGTTAATAGGAAAAAGAAAAGAAAAACAACTATAAGGGCCAATACAATGTGTACATATAAAAGTTGCTGGTGAACGCAGCAGGCCAGACAGCATCTATAGGAAAAGGTACAGTCGACATTTTGGGCTGAGACCCTTCGTCAGGACTAAGTGAAAGAAGAGCTAGTAAGAGATTTGAAAGTGGGAGGGGGAGGGGGAGATCCAGAATGATAGGAGAAGACAGGAGGGGGAGGGATGGAATCAAGAGCTAGACAGGTGATTAGCAAAAGGGACACGAGAGGATCATAGGGCAGCAGGCCTAGGGAGAATACTCATTGGAGCTCATACTGGACTATTCAGGGATGTATCTGTTACTCAAGCGCTGGACCCACGGTCTGCATGAAAACACCTGCCACATTTTTGAATTCCCCTCGAAGACCATCTTGAGCAAACTGGCTCTCTCTCTCAGGAGTATTACACTTCCTTGAAGCCATTCATCTGCACAAAGTACTTCTTGCCACGGGTTCTGCAGCTCCTACCATAAGACCCCAAACCAAATTACTGTCCTTCAGAAAACTCTCTCTGCACCACTCTCTAGAACCTTCTCCAGAATGGCCTACACAACATTCCTAAGTTGAACAAGCTGCTTATACTTACCTGAAATTAAAACATTCTATAGCGGACGCACTGCTTTTGCAGAAAACTACTAAAATGAAATACCTACAGCATAGCAGTAGAAATCTTAACCAGGACATTACATGCATATTCATCATATACTACCGTGCGATTTGTTTTCTTCCAGGTATTCACATTAGAACAAAAATACAATAGAATCAATGAAAAACTAAACACGAAGACTAACAACCAATGTGCAAAAGAATGACAACTGGTATAAAACCAAAAATATAACAAACATATGAACAAGCAAGTAAATAACTACATAACCACCATCTCTAGGAAAAGGTACAGTCGACGTTTCAGGCCAAGACCTTTTGTCAGGACTAACTGAAGGAAGAGCTAGTAAGAGAGTTCTCTTACTAGCTCTTTTTTCAGTTAGTCCTGACGAAGGGTCTCGGCCCGAAACATCAACTGTACCTCTTCCTAGAGATGCTGCCTGGCCTGCTGCGTTCACCAGCAACTTTGATGTGTGTTGCTTGAATTTCCAGCATCTGCAGATTTCCTCGTGTTTACATAACCACCATGATAGCATTGCTGTTAGTGCGTTCCAGAGTTGAGATTTCAATTCCAGTGCCATCTGTAAGGAGCTTGTACATCGTTCCTGTGAGTGCGTGGGTTTCCTCTGGGTGTTTCAGTTTCCTCACACAGCCTACAGATGTACCAGTTAGTTGATTAATTCATCAGAATCAGAATCAGGTTTATTATCACAGGCATGTGACGTGAAATTTGTTAACTTGGCGCAGCAGTTCAATGCAATACATAATCTAGCAGAGAGAAAAAAATAAAATAAAACATAATAATAATAAACAAGCAAATCAATTATGTATATCGAATAGATTTTTTTCAAACTTGCAAAAACAGAAATACTGTATATTAAAAAAAAAGTGAGGTAGTGTCCAAACTTTCAATGTCAATTTAGGAATCTGATGGCAGGGGGGAAGAAGCTGTTCCTGAATCGCTGAGTGTGTGCTTTCAGGCTTCTGTACCTCCTACCTGATGGTAACAGTGAGAAAATTGCATGCCCTGGTTGCTGGGGGTCCTTAATAATGGACGCTTCTTTTCTGAGACACCGCTTCCTAAAGATGTCCTGGGTACTAGTGCCCAAGATGGAGCTGACTAGATTTACAACCCTCTGCAGCTTCTTCTGGTCCTGTGCAGTAGCCCCTCCATACCAGACAATGATGCAGCCTGTCAAAATGCTCTCTACGGTACAACTTTAGAAGGTTCTGAGTGTATGCGTTGACATGTCAAATCTCTTCAAACTCCTAATAAAGTATAGCTGCTGTCTTGCTTTCTTTATAACTACATCGATATGTTGGGACCAGGTTAGATCCTCTTAGATCCTGACACCCAGGAACTTGAAGCTGCTCACTCTTTACACTTCTGATCCATCTATGAGGATTGGTATGTTTTCCTTCGTCTTACTCTTCCTGAAGTCCACAATCAGCTTTTTTGTCTTACTGATGTTAAGTGCCAGGTTGTTGCTGCGGCACCACTCCACTAGTTGGCATATCTTACTCCTGTACGCCCTGTCGTCACCACCTGAGGTTCTACCAACAATGGTTGTATTGTCAGCAAATTTATAGGTGGTATTTGAGCTGTGCCTAGCCACACAATCATGTGTATATAGAGAGTAGAGCAGCGGGCTAAGCACACACTCCTGAGGTGCGCCAGTGTTGATCATAGAAACATAGAAAAATAGGTGCAGGAGTAGGCCATTCGGCCCTTCGAGCCTGCACTGCCATTCAGTATGATCATGGCTGATCATCCAACTCAGAACCCTGTACCAGCCTTCCCTCCATACCCCTGATCCCTTTAGCCACAAGGGCCATATCTAACTCCCTCTTAAATATAGCCAATGAACTGGCCTCAACTGTTTCCTGTGGCAGAGAATTCCACAGATTCACCACTCTCTGTGTGAAGAAGTTTTTCCTCATCTCAGTCCTAAAAGGCTTCCCCTTTATCTTCAAACTGTGACCCCTCGTTCTGGACTTCCCCAACATCAGGAACAATCTTCCTGCATCTAGCCTGTCCAATCCCCTTTAGGATTTTATACGTTTCAATAAGATCCCCCCTCAATCTTCTAAATTCCAACAAGTGTAAGCCTAGTTGATCCAGTCTTTCATCATATGAAAGTCCTGCCATCCCAGGAATCAATCTGGTGAACCTTCTTTGTACTCCCTCTATGGCAAGGATGTCTTTCCTCAGATTAGGGGACCAAAACTGCACACAATACTCCAGGTGTGGTCTCACCAAGGCCTTGTACAACTGCAGTAGTACCTCCATGCTCCTGTACTCGAATCCTCTTGCTACGAATACCAGCACACCATTTGCCTTTTTCACTGCCTGCTGTACCTGCATGCCCACTTTCAATGACTGGTGTATAATGACACCCAGGTCTCGTTGCACCTCCCCTTTTCCTAATTGGCCACCATTCAGATAATAATCTGTTTTCCTGTTTTTGCCATCAAAGTGGATAACCTCACAGTTATCCACATTAAATTGCATCTGCCATGAATTTGCCCTCTCACCTAACCTATCCAAGTCACCCTGCATCCTTGTACCATCCTCCTCACAGCTAACACTGCCGCCCAGCTTCGTGTCATCTGCAAACTTGGAGATGCTGCATTTAATTTCCTCGTCTAAGTCATTAATATATATTGTAAACAACTGGGGTCCCAGCACTGAACCTTGCGGTACCCCACTAGTCATTGCCTGCCATTCTGAAAAGGTCCCGTTTATTCCCACTCTTTGCTTCCTGCCTGCCAACCAATTCTCTATCCACATCAATACCTTACTCCCAATACCTTGTGCTTTAAGTTTGCACACTAATCCCCTGTGTGGGACCTTGTCAAAAGCCTTTTGAAAATCTAAATATACCACACCCACTGGTTCTCCCCTATCCACTCTACTAGTTACATCCTCAAAAAATTATATGAGATTCATCAGACATGATTTTCCTTTCACAAATCCATGCTGACTTTGTCCGATGACTTCACTGCTTTCCAAATGGAAACCTAACACTTTATTCCAGACTAATAATGCCAGTTTAGCATTGGGGACCCGTACAAGCCAGCAAAGAGTTCTGCAAACATACAGTATGTGCACTACCATCCTTGCCCTCTGACAATAAAGATTCACAGTGAAACATTTTCATTAGCTTGGGAGTTGTCATTCAATGAAGACGTAATGAGAAAATTCATGAGTGCCTTCGGTGCAAAAGCATTTGCACATCAGAGGAAAATGATATTTGAAGAAAAAGACTTCAGAGTTTGTGGTCTTCCAGGTAGCAGTGACCCCTGACCTCAAATGTGCTTCTGCGAGAAGTCATTCCTGAACCGAGGAAAGACCTCCACTTTATCAGCACATCTTTAGACTTGTCAAGTACCTGGAAAAGAGCTCAAAGCACTAGCTTAAAGACCAGAATAACTTGCCCTTGTATTCTCCTCACTTTTATCCCTCACTGTTACTGTGAGTGATCTGCCTGAGAATTTAGGCAACTGAATGGTCATATTATCACCAGATACTCACCTACTGGTGGGCAAGGAGGGAGCTGACATCCTGGGCATACTACATGCCTCAACCAACATCAGTGCAGTGTGGGATCTTGCTGCACACGGCTGTCTGTTGTGGGAAATAGCTGGAAGAGCAGGCACCACAGTGCAACTTCCCTGTGTGGGCAGTGGTGGGAGGAGGAAGATGGTGCCATAAGGTGAGGGAGAGAGTTACAGATAGAATAAGGGAAAGAGAGAGCGAGGGCTGATGCAGAAGGGTAGATGGAGGAAGGGGTAGGTGGTGTGTGGGGTAAGGAGGGGTACGGAAGGTGGTAGTGATGGGCAGGTGGTGGGTAAGGCTGGAGGAGGGGAAGGTTGAAGAAGGGAGTGAGAGTTGCAGAAACATAGAAAACATACAGCACAATACAGGCCCTTCGGCCCACAAAGCTGTGCTGAACATGTACCTACCTAGAACTACCTAGGCTTTACCCATAGCCTTCTATTTTTCTAAGCTTCATGTAGCCATCCAGGAGTCTCTTAAAAGACCCTATCATTTCCACCTCCAACACCACTGCCGGCAGCCCATTCCATGCACTTACCACTCTCTGCGTAAGAAAAACTTACCCCGACATCTCCTCTGTACCTACTACCAAGCATCTTAAAACTATGCCCTCTTGTGCTAGCCATTTCAGCCCTGGGGAAAGGCCTGTCTGACTGTCCATATGATCAATGCTTCTCATTATCTTGTACACCTCTATCAAGTCACCTCAGATCCTCCATTGCTCCAAGGAGAAAAGGCCAAGTTCACTCAACCTATTCTCATAAGGCATGCTCCCCAATCCAGGCAACTCCTTGTAAATCTCCCCTGCACCCTTTCTATGGTTTTCACGTCCTTCCTATAGTGAGGCAACCAGAATTGAGAACAATACTCCAAGTGTGGTCTGACCAGGGTCCTATATAGCTGTAACATTACCTCTCGGCTCTTAAACTCAATCCCACAATTGATAAAGGCCAGTGGACTGTATGCCTTCTTAACCACAGAGTCAACCTGCGTAACAGCTTTGAGTGTCTTATGGACTCGGACCCCAAGATCCTTCTGATCCTCCACTCCGCCAAGAGTCTTACCATTAATACCATTCTGCCATCATATTTGACCTACCAAAATGAACCACCTCACACTTATTGGGGTTGAAATCCATCTGCCACTTCTCAGCACAGTTTTGCATCCTATCAGTGTCCCACTATAACCTCTGACAGCCCTTCACACTATCCACAACACGCTCAACCTTTGTGTCATCAGCAAATTTACTAATCCATCCTTCCACTTCCTCATCCAGGTCATTTATAAAAATCACAAAGAGTAGGGGTCCCAGAACAGATCCCTGAGGTACACCACTGGTCACCGGCCTCCATGCAGAAGGTGTAAAGAAAAGAGGAAGGTAGAGTCGGATGGTGAGGGGTAGATGGTGGGTGGGGAAGGAGGGGCGGAGAGTGGTAGGGAGGGGGAGATAAGGCGGGGAAGGGAGGGGACAAAGAGGTGAGGAGTTTGAGATAATAGGACGGGGAGGTGATTAGGGTGATTTGGGTGAGGGGATGAAGGAAAGGTCTAAGGGAGGGGTGAGGGAGAGTAGATGATAGGAGGACGCGCTGAGGGGGGCGAAGCGGATGCGAGTTGTGTTTGCGAGTTGTTGTTGTTGTAAGCGTCACCCTGGCGACCAGCAGCCGAGCAGCTTATTGGCGGTTTGAGTCGCATGCTCCCGCCCATACCCGAGCAGCCCGCCACCATTGGATCGGTACGCAGCACTGTTCCCATTGGGTGTCCCGAACGCGGCTTCTATTGGGCGCAAAAAGAGCCGTCGTCATAGAAATGGAGAATGCGGTGCTGAGCGGTGGCAATTGGAGGTGAGGGGGGAGAGGGGAGAGGGGAGAGGGGGAGAGGGGAGAGGGGAGAGGGGGAGGGGGAGGGAGAGGGGAGAGGGGAGAGGGGAGAGGGGAGAGGAGAGGTGAGAGGGAAGGGGGAGGGGGGAGGGGGGAGGGGAGGGGGAGGGGGGAGGGGAGGGGGAGGGGAGAGGGGGAGGGGAGAGGGGGAGGGGAGAGGGGGAGGGGGGAGGGGGGAGGGGGAGGGGGAGGGGGGGGGAGGGGGGAGGGGGGAGGGGGAGGGGAGGGGGAGGGGGAGGGGGAGGGGGAGGGGAGAGGGGAGGGGGAGGGGAGGGGGAGGGGGGAGGGGAGGGGGGAGAGGGGGGAGGGGGGAGGGGAGAGGGGGGAGGGGAGAGGGGGGAGGGGGAGGGGAGAGGGGAGAGGGGGGAGGGGGGAGGGGAGAGGGGGGAGGGGGGGGAGGGGGGAGAGGGGGGAGGGGGAGGGGGGAGAGGGGGGAGGGGGGAGGGGGAGGGGGAGGGGGGAGAGGGGAGAGGGGGGGGAGAGGGGAGAGGGGAGAGGGGGGGGAGAGGGGAGGGGGGGAGAGGGGAGAGGGGGGGAGGTGGGGGGAGGGGGGAGGGGGGAGAGGGGAGAGGGAAGGGAGAGGGGAAGAGATGGGAGGAGAACAAGGTGCTGAGTAGTAGCAATTGGAGGTGAGGGGAGAGGGAAGGAGGAACGGAGTGGAAGAGATGGGAGGAGGAGAGGGAGAAGAGGAATTGATGGGGAGGTGGAAGGGGGAAGAAAGAGGGAGGGGAAGGGGAGTGGGAAGGGAGGTAGGATAGGGAAGGAGAAAGTACGGAAGAATGAGACGGAAGGGAGGAGGGATATGGGAGAAGGACAAAATAAAGGGAGGAAAGGAGGAATGGGAGGAGAAAGTTGAGGGAGAGGTGGAAAGGAGGGAGAAAGTGGAGGGAGGAAAGGAGTGTACCAGGGAAAGAGAAAGCAGAGGGAAGATGGGAGCGTTGACTAATGGTCAATTGGTTTGATCAGAAATTTGAGAGGACATAATGCAGTTGCCCGTGGCAGTGTTTTTGGAGCTTTGACTGGAGGTTAATTGCATTTGAATAGATTAGCAAGAACAAATTATAGTGAGGGAGGGGCAAGCACAGCGGCCATTATCAGAGAGGCAGAGTCAGAGTCAGAGTAGAAATTTGAGGCTTTAGCTCTTTGAGGAGTCATCAAAAGGAGGCTTCAGTCAGAGAAGGCGAAAACAAAAAAGCTGTTGGTAGAGGTCCTCTTTCTCGCCCCTGCCCCCCATTTACATTTGGTTGGAACTGTAGAGATTCCAGGCAGGATAACGGAATGTTTCTCTTGTGGGATGTGGGAAAGTAGGGAGACCTCCAGTGTCATACACAAAATGCTAGAGGCAGCATCTATGGAAAAAAGTACAGTCAAGGTTTCGGGCCGGAATGGACAGGAGGTTCTGTGGGAAAGAGCAAGGTTCCTGGATGGTATGTTGGATTCCAGGTGCCAGGGTTCAGGACATCTCAGATCGTGTCCTCAGTATTTTGAAGGGGAAGGGTGAACAGCCAGAGGTTGTGGTCCTCTTAGGTACCAGCGACATGGGTTGGACGAGTAACGAAGTTTTGCAGAGGGAGTTTAGGGAGTTAGGTGCTAAGTTAAGGAGTAGGATTAACCTCTCCAGCATTATTTTCCAATGGTCCAATATCCACTCTCGCCCTTCTTTTACATCTTATGTATCTGAAGAAAGTTTTGGTATCCTCTTTAATATTGGCTAGCCTACTTTGGTATTCCATCTGTACCTTCTTAATGACTTTTTTATTTGCCTTCTGTGATAAAGCTTCCCAATCCAACTTCCCATGAATCTGTTCTCTATTATATGTCCTTTCTTTGGTTTTTATGTGAGCTTTGGACTTCTCTTGATAGCCATGTTTGTGTCGTCATTATTAGAATATTTCCTCCTCTTTGGGATGTATATATCCTATGCTTTCTGAATTGCTTCCAGAAATTCCAGCTATTGCTAATCTGCCTGATACCTCTGACTTTAGCTTTTCCTCAAATTTCAGGATGAATTTAATCATATTGTGATCACTAGCCCCTCAGAGTTCTTTTACCTTAAGCTCGCTAATCAATTCTGTTTTATTGCAAAACACCCCAGCCAGAATAGCTGATCGTCTAGTGGGCTGAACCACAAGCTGCTCTAAAAGCCATCTCGTAGACACTCTAGAAATTCCCCCTCCTGTAATCCAGCACCAACCTGATTTTCCTAATCTAACTGCGTAATGACGTCCTTCATGAGTATTTTAACCTTTCCGTTTTGGCATGCATTTTCTATCTCCCATTGTAATTGTAGGCAACGTCCTTGCTGTTTGTGGTTCTGTATACAACTTCTGTCAGGGTCTTTTTACCCTTGCAGTTCCTTAGCTCTATCCACAATGTTTTAACACCTTCCAATCCTATGCCACCTCTTTCTAATGATTTAATTTCATTTTTAGCAACAGAGCAATGCCTCCTCCTCTGCCTTCCTGCCTGTCCTTTCTATATGATGTGTATCATTGGACATAAAGCTTCCAGTTATCATAAGACCATAAAACAAAGGAGCAGAAGTAGGCCATTCGGCCCATCGAGTCTGCTCTGCCATTTTATCATGAGCTGATCCATTTTCTCCTATTTAGTCCCACTCCCCTGCCTTCTCACCATAACCTTTGATGCCCTGGCTACTCAGATACCCACCAATCTCTGCCTTAAATACACCCAATGACTTGGCCCCCACTGCTGCCCGTGGCAACAAATTCCATAGATTCACCACCCTCTGACTAAAAAAATTTCTTCGCATTTCTGTTCTGAAAGGGCGCCCTTCAATCCTTAAGTCATGCCCTCTCGTACTAGACTCCCCCATCATGGGAAGCAACTTTGCCACATCCACTCTGTCCATGCCTTTTAACATTCGAAATGTTTCTATGAGGTCTCCCCTCATTCTTCTAAACACCAAGGAATACAGTCCAAGAGCGGACAAACGTTCCTCATATGTTAACCCTCTCATTCCCGGAATCATTCTAGTGAATCTTCTCTGTACCCTCTCCAACGTCAGCACATCCTTTCTTAAATAAGGAGACCAAAACTGCCCACAGTACTCCAAGTGAGGTCTCACCAGCGCCTTATAGAGCCTCAACATCACATCTCTGCTCCTATACTCTATTCCTCCAGAAATGAATGCCAACATTGCATTCGCCTTCTTCACTACTGACTCAACCTGGAGGTTAACTTTAGGGGTATCCTGTACGAGGACTCCCAAGTCCCGTTGCATCTCAGAACTTTGAATTCTTTCCCTATTTAAATAATAGTCTGCCCGTTTACTTTTTCTGCCAAAGTGCATAACCGTACACTTTCCAACATTGTACTTCATTTGCCACTTCTCTGCTCATTCTTCCAATCTATTCAAGTCTCTCTGCAGGCTCTCCGTTTCCTCAGCACTACCGGCCCCTCCACCTATCTTCGTATCGTCAGCAAACTTAGCCACAATGCCATCTATTCCATAATCTAAATCGTTGATGTACAATGTAAACAAAAACGGCCCCAACACTGATCCCTGCGGGACACCACTGGTAACCGGCAGCCAACCAGAATAGGATCCCTTTATTCCCACTCTCTGTTTCCTGCCAATCAGCCAACGCTCTATCTACGTATGTAACTTTCCCGTAATTCCATGGGCTTTTATCTTGTTAAGTAGCCTCATGTGTGGCACCTTGTCAAAAGCCTTCTGAAAATCCAAATATACAACATCCACTGCATCTCCCTTGTCTAGCCTACTGGTAATTTCCTCAAAAAATTGTAATAGGTTTGTCAGGCAGGATTTTCCTTTAAGGAATCCATGCTGTGTTCTACCTACCTTGTCATATGCCTCCAGGTACTCTGTAACCTCATCCTTGACAATTGACTCCAACAACTTCCCAACCACGGATGTCAAGCTAACAGGTCTATAATTTCCTTTTTGCTTCCTTGCCTCCTTCTTAAATAGCGGAGTGACATTTGCAATCTTCCAGTCCTCCGGAACCATGCCAGAATTTATCGACTTTTGAAAGATCATCGCTAGTGCCTCCGCAATCTCCACAGCTACTTCCTTCAGAACACGAGGGTGCATTCCATCTGGTCCGGGAGATTAATCTACCTTTAGCCTATTCAGCTTCCTGAGTACTTTCTCTGTCGTAATTGTGACTGTGCACACTTCTCTTCCCTGCCACCCTTGAGTGTCCGGTATACTGCTGTCTTCTTCAGAGAAGACTGATGCAAAATACTTGTTCAGTTCCTCTGCCATCTCCTCATCTCCCATTACAATTTCTCCAGCATCATTTTCTATCGGTCCTATATCTACTCTCACCTGTCTTTTACTCTTTATATACTTGAAAAAGCTTTTAGTATCCTCTTCGATATTATTTGCTAGCTTCCTTTCATAGTTAATCTTTTCTCTCTTAATGACCTTCTTGGTTTCCTTTTGTAAGGTTTTAAAAACTTCCCAATCCTCTCTCTTCCCACTAACTTTTGCTTCCTTGTATGCCCTCTCTTTTGCTTTAACTTTGGCTTTGACTTCTCTTGTCAACCACGGTTGCATCCTTTTTCCACTCGAAAATTTCTTCTTTTTTGGAATATACCTGTCTTGCACCTTCCTCATTTCTCGCATAAACTCCAGCCACTGCTGCTCTGCTGTCTTTCCCGCCAGTGTCTCTTTCCAGTCAACTTTGGCCAGTTCCTCTCTCATGCCACTGTAATTTCCTTTACTCCACTGAAATACCAACACATCAGATTTCGGCTTCTCTTTTTCTAATTTCACAGTGAACTCAATCATGTTATGATCACTGTCTCCTAAGGGTTCCTTCACCTCAATCTCTCCAATCACCTCCGGTTCATTACACAATACCCAATCCAGTACAGCCGATCCCCTAGTGGGCTAAACAACAAGCTGTTCTAAAAAGCCATCTCGCAGACATTCTACAAATTGTCTCTCTTGAGATCCAGTGCTGACCTGATTTTCCCAATCTACTCGCATGTTAAAATCCCCCACAATTATCATAGCACTGCCCTTCTGACAAGCCTTTTCTATTTCCATTTGTAATTTGTAGTCCACATCCCTGCAGCTGTTTGGAGGCCTATAAATAACTGCCATCAGGGTCCTTTTACCCCTGCTATTCCTTAGCTCAACCCATAAAGATTCTGCACCTTCCGATCCTATATCACCTCTGTCTAATGATTTAATATCATTTCTTACCAATAAAGCCACGCCTCCCCCTCTGCCTACCTTCCTATCCTTCCGATACACCGTGTATCCTTGGACGTTCAGCTCCTAGAGACATGCATCCTTTAGCCAGGTCTCAGTGATGGCCACAATATCATACCTGCCAATCTGTAGCTGTACAACAAGATCATCCACCTTATTCCTTATGCTGCCATGATTCCTTATGCTGCCATGATTCCATGATGACTACAACATCATACCTGCCAATCTGCAACTGTGCTGCCAATTCATCTACTTTATTCTGTATACTGCGGGCATTCAGATACAACACCTTCAGTCCTGTATTCATCCTTTTTGATTTTGTCGCACCATGCAAACCTTTTGATTCCTAACTTAGTCTGAGGTCTAAACAACATCTGCCTCCACATCCTCTCCACCAACTGTTCTGGCACTTTTGGGAACTAGAAAACATACCCCTAAAGATAACGAGTATCAGGATCCTTGGACGTGAGTTATAAGGAAAGATTGAATAGGTTAGGACTTTATACCTTAGAACGTAGAAGATTGAGGGGAGATTTGATAGAGGTATACAAAATTTTGAGGAATATTGATAAGAGTAAATGCAAGCAGGCTTTTTTCACTGAGGTTGGGTGGGACTGCAACCAGAGTTCATGGATTAAGAGTGAAAGGTGAAAAGTTTAAGGCGAACATGAGGGGCAACTACTTCACTGAGATGATAATGAGTGTGTGGAATGAGCTGCCAGCACAAGAGGTACATGTGAGCTTGATTTCAACGTTTGAGAAGTTTGGATAGGTACATGGGATAGTAGAGATATTCAGGGATATGGTCCCAGAGCAGGTTGATGGGAGTAGGCAGTTTAAATGACCATAGATACTGTATAGGAGCAGATTCAGGCTATTCAGCCCATCATGTCTGCTCTACCTTTCAATTATGGTGATGTGTTCTCTCCCCTTCATCTTTAATCCACTTACCAAAGTTCAACGTGAATTTATTATCAAAGTACATGTGCATCACCATATACAACCCTGATGATTCGATTTCTGGCAGGCACACTCAATAGCTCCAATAACCATCATCAAATCAATGAAAGACCGCACTTACCAGGGTGGACAAATGGTGTGCAAAAGACAACAAATTGTGCAAATACAAAAGAAAAAAATAAGAAATAAAAATAGTAAATAAATACCAAAAGCACGAGATGAAGAGTCCTTGATAGTGAATCTATCGATTGTGGGAACAGCTGAGTGACGGGGCAAGTGAAGTTGAGTGAATTTATCCCCCTCATTTTAAGAACCTGATGATTGAGGAATAATAACTGTTCTTGAAGCTGGTGATGTGAGTCTTGAAGCTCCTGTAGCACCTTCCTGTGGCAGCAGTGAAAAGAGAGCATGGCCTGGGTGGTGGGGGACCCTGATGATGGATGCTGCTTTCCTGCGACAGCACCCTATGTAGAGGTGCTCATTGGTAGGGAGGGCTTTACACACGATGCACTGGACCATAACCACTACTTTTTGTAGGATATTCTGTTCAAGGACATTGGTGTTTCCATACCAGGCTGTGATGCAGCCAGTCAATATACTCCCCTCCACACATCTATAAGACGCTCTCGATCTCTTCAATGACTTTAGGTTCCACGGCCCTGATCGTTTCATTTTCACTATGGATGTCCAGTCCCTAAACACTATACACTTTTATCTCACATCAGGATGGCCATAAAGCTCTTTGCTTCTTTCTGGACAACAGACCTAACTGGTTTTCCTCCACTACCACTCTCTTCCATCTGGTGGAACTAGTCCTCACATGGGTCCCAGCTATGCCTGCCTTTTCGTCAGCTATGTGGAACAGTCCATGTTCCAAGCCTACACTGGCATCACTCCCCAACTCTTTCTCTGCTGCATTGACAACGGCATTGGTGTTGCTTCCTGCACCCAAGCTGAATTTGTCAATTTCATCAACTTTGCCTCCAACTTCCACCCTGCCATTAAATTTACTTAGTTCATTTTTGACACCTCTCTCCCCTTTCTCAGTCTCTCTGTCTCCATCTCTGGAAGCAGTCTATCTACTGATATATTTTATAACCCACTGACTCTCACACCTATCTTGACTATACCTCCTCCCACCTTGTCACTTGTAAAAATGCCATACCCTTTTCTCAGTTCCTCCATCTGCACCGCATCAGTTCTCAGGATGAGGCTTTTCATTCCAGAATAACTGAAATATCATCCTCCTTCAAAGATAGGGGCTTCATTTCCTCCACCATCAATGCTGCCCTTACCTGCACCTCTTCTATTTCACGCACATCAGATCTCACCCCATCCTCCTGCTGCCACACCAGGAATAGGGTTCCTTTTGTCCTCACCTACCACCCCACAAGCCTCCACATCTGCACATAATTCAACTTCTGTCATCTCCAACAGGATCCCATCACCAAGCACATCTTTCCATCCCCCCATGTCCACTTTCAGCTTTCCACAGGAATCACTTTCTACGTGACTCCCTTGTCCACTCATCCTCCTCACTGATCTCCCTCCTGGCACTTACCTTTGCCCCTACAACACCTCCCTCACTACCATTCAGGGCCTCAAACAGTCCTTCCAGATAAGGCAATACTTCACGTACAAGTATTTTGGGGTCATTTAATGTATCCAGTGCTCCCAATATGGCCTCCTATATATCAGTGAGATCCGATATAGGTTGGGAAATCACTTCGTCGGGCACCTTTGCTCTGTCCACGGCAAAAAGCAGGATTTCCAGTGGCCACCCATTTCAATTCTACTTCCCATTCCAATTCTGACACGTTAGTCCATGGCCGCCTCTGCTGCCACAATGAGGCCACCCGTGAGTTGGAGGAGCAACACCTTATATTCCTTCTGGGTAGCGTCCAACTTGATGGCATGAACATCAATTTCTCAAACTTCGGGTAATTACTCCTCTCCTTTACCATTCCCCATTCTTGCTTCCCTCTCACACCTTCTCTTCTTACCTGCCCTATCACCTCCCTCTGGTGCTCCTCCCCCTTCCCTTTCTTCTGTGGTCCTCTGTCCTCCTCTCCAGTTGGATTCCACCTTATCCAGCCCTTTATCTCTTCCACAAATCAACTTCCCAGCGATTAATTTCATTCCCTTCCTCTCTTCCAGTTTCACCTATCATCTATCACCTTGCACTTCTTCCTTCCCCCCCCACCACTTTCTTGTTCTGATTTCTTCTCCTTTCATTTCCAGTCCTGATGAGGTTTCTCACCTTGAAATATCAACTGTTTTTTTCCCATTCATAGATACTACCAGACATGCTGAATTCCTCCAGCACTTTGTGTGTATTGCTTTAAATTTTCAGCATCTGTAGTACCTCTTGCATCTGTAAATGTTTGTCAGTGGTTTAGATGTCATGCTGAATTTTTGCAAACTTCTAAGGAATTAGAAGCACTGCTGTGCTTTCTTCATAATGGATTAAAAGAAATTACAGAGGTATGAGAGAGGAGTTGTCCAGAATTAATTAAAAAAAACACTGGCAGGGATGATGACAGAGCAGCAATGACTGGAATTTCTCGAAGCAATACGGAAGGCACAGGATATACACATCCCAAAGAGGAAGAAATATTCTAAAGGAATAATGACACAACAGTGGCTAACAAGAGAAGTCAAAGGCAACGTAAAAGCCAAAGAGAGGGCATATAATAGAGCAAAAGTTAGTGGGAAGTTAGAGGGTTGGGAAATTTATAAAAACCAACAGAGGGCAACTAAAAAAATCATTAAGAGGGGGAAGAGGGAATACAGAAGTAAGCTAGCCAGAAATATTAAGGGAAATACCAACAAGTTTCTTCAGAAACATAAAGTATGAAAGAGAGGTGAGAATGGATTTTTAACCACTGGAGAGGTAGTAATGGAGGGACAAGGAAATGACTGACAGACTGAATAAATATTCTGCATCAGTCTTCACTGTGGAAGACAATAGCAGTATGGTGGAAGTTCCAGGAGTCAGGGGTCATGAAGTTACCAATACTAGAGAGGAGGTTCATGGAAACTGAAAGGTCTGTTGGTAGATGAGTCACCTGGACCAGATGGTGTACACCCCTGGGTTCTGAAAGCGGTGGTTGAAGACACTGTGAAGACATTAATAATGATCTTTCGAGAATCATTAGAGTCTGGAATGGTTCCAGAAGACTGGAAACTTTCAAATGTCACTCCACTCTTCAAGAAGGGAGAGAGTCAGAAGATAGGCCAGTTAGTCTGACCTCAGTGGTTGGGAAGATGTTGGAGTCTATTATTAAGGATGAGGTCTCAGGGTACTTGGAGGCACATGATAAAATAGGCCACAGTCAGCATGGTTTCCTCTAAATAGAAAATCTTGCCTGACAAATTTGTCAGAATACTTTGAAGAAACAGCAAGCAGGATAGACAAAGGAAAATTGCTTGATGTTGTGTTACTACTATTGTCAGAAGGCCTTTGACAAGGTGGCACACATGAGGCTGCTTAACAAGCTATGAGCCCATGGTAATACAGAAAAGAATCTACTTTGGATAAAACAGTGGTTAATTAGCAGGAGGCAAAGAGTGGGAATAATGAGGCCTTTTCTGGTTGGCTCCTGGTGACTAATGCTGTTCCACAGTGGCCTGTGTTGGGACCGATTCTTTTTATGTTATATTTCAAGGATTTAGATGATAGAATTGATGGCTTTGTTGCAAAGTTTGCAGACGATATGAAGATTGGTGGAGAAGCAGTAAGTTTTGAGGAAGCAGAGAGGCTACAGAAGAGCTTAGACAGATTAGGAGAATGGTCAAAGAAATGGCAGTGCATGGTCATGCACTTTGGTAGAAGAAATGAAAGGGTTGACTATTGTCTAAATGGAGAGAAAATACAAAAAACTGAAGTGCAAACGGACTTGGGGGTCTTTGTGTAGGATTCCCTAAAGGTTAATTTGCAGGTTGAGTCTGTGGTAAGGAAGGCAAATGCAATGTTAGCATTCATTGCAAGAGGACTAGAATATAAAAGCAAGATATAATGCTGAAACTTCATAAAGTACTGGTGAGGTCTCATTTGGAGTATTGTGAGCAGTTTTGGGCTCCTTATCTTAGAACAGATATGCTGAAACTGGAGAGGGTTCAAAGGAGGTTCATGAAAATTATTCCAGGATTGAATGACTTGTCATGTGAAGAGTGTTTGATGGCTCTGGGCCTGTATTCACTGGAATTCAAAAGAATGAGGGGTGACCTCACTGAAACCTGTCGAATGGTGAAAGGCCTTGATAGAGTGCACATGGAGAGGATGTTTCCTATAGTGGGATAGTCTATGTCCAGAGGGAGCAGTTGCAGAATAGAGGGGCTTCCTTTTAGAACAGAGATGAGGAGCCATTTCTTTAATTAGAGAGTGGTAAATCTGTGGAATTCTTTGCCAGAAGCAGCTGTGGAGGCCAAAACTTTATGTATATTTAAGGCAGAGGTTGCTAGATTCTTGATTGGTCAGGGCATGAAGTGATATGTGGAGAAGGCAGGAGATTGAGGCTGAGAGGAAAATTGGATTAGCCATGATGAAATGGTGGAGTGGACTCAGGCCAAATGGCCTAATTCTTCTTCAATATCTTTTGGGCTTATGGTAATTGCTCTTACATGCGAGGCCCAGGATAGGTCGTCTGAAACAGTAACACTGAGGAACTTAAAGTTGTTGACCCTCTCCACATCTGATCTCCCAATGAGGACTGGCTCATGGACCTGCTTCCTCCTCCTGAAGTCAATATTCGGCTCCTTGTTCTTCCTGACATTGAGTAAAAGGTTGTTGTTGTGGTGCCCCTTAGCCAGATTTTCAATCTCCTTCCAATATGCAGATATGTCACCACCTTTGGTTTAGCCAACAACAATGGTGTCATCAGGAAACTTAAATGTGGGATTGAAGCTGTGCTTAGCCATACAGTTATAAGTGTAATGTGAGTAGAGCAGGGAGCTAAGGACACAGCCTTGTGGTGCACCTGTGCGGATGGAGATTGTGAAGGAAATGTTACATAAGAACATAAGGAATAGGAGCAGGAGTAGGCCATCTGACCCATCGAGCCTGTCCCGTCATTCAATAAGATCATGGCTGATCTGTCCGTAAACTTAGCTCCATCTACCTGCCTTTTCCCCATAACCCTTAATTCCCTTACTATGTAAAAACCTACCTAACTGTTTTTTAAATATATTTAGTGAAGAAGCTTCAACTGCTTCCCTGAGCAGAGAATTCCACAGATTCACCACTCTCTGGGAAAAACAGTTTCTCCTCATCTCCATCCTAAATATTCTCCCCTGAATCTTGAGGCATTTTCCTCAATCTGAATGTTGCCAATCTGAACTGACTGGGGTCTGCACGTGAGCAATTCGAAAAGCCAGTTGCACAAAAAGGTATTGAGGCCAAGGTCTTGAAGCTTATTGATTAGTTTTGAGGGGATGATGGTATTGAATGCTGAGCTGTAATCAATAAGGAGTAACCTGTTATATGCATCTTTGCTGTCCAGATGTTCCAATCAAGAACCTATCAATCTCTCCTTAAATACTCAATGACTTGCCTCAACAACGCTCATTCAACCATGCACACGTATACAGTACTGCTAAGTGAAATGTTTCTCTGGGGCCAAGGTGGGAAACATAGTACAACTGGACTTTCAGTATTTTGTATTACCAATGTCCGTCAGGGTCTTGCGATCACAAGAAAAATGCTTAAGACATACATTTGCACCATTTATTGAACCCAGAGAGGCTATTGCAACCAAGCGCACCGCCTTTTTGCTGGCATTTTGAAAAGATTATCATCATTGTTAGCTCTGGAAAATTCGCATAATATTGATGACTCTTAAAACTATGTAACTCTAAAATTACTGAAAATGTCATTTGCACTTTGCAGATATGACAATATGGAGGACAAACACAATTTTCAGAATGAAACTGGACAGGAAGGATTAAAGTTGGATTTGGAGCAAGAGGGTAAGCAAAGCAAAAAGGGGATTGTAATTTTGATTTGTTTCAGGAGGTAGCTTATTGGTGATATATTAGGGCTGTTACTGGAAGTGTAAGCAATTCTGGCAGGGTGTATGGAGTGTCCAGGGAGGGGTAGCACCTCTGGTGAAGGGTCTTATCAGCTCCATTCTGGTGCAGCTCACTCATCTTTGTGCCCAACCGGACACTCGGCTCTTACCTGGGACTCCAAATAGCTACATACATGTGACATCAGCTACGCCCTGGTACACCGCTTCGACAGGTGGGTTAAACTAGGTGAGGGTAGCTGGCGAACCCTGTATGGCAGGGAGATAGGGACATTGCTGTCTTAGTACATGAAGTCAACTCTGTCAGACTGGGCGGATGAGATCTACAATGAGATACAGTAGCAGGAAGGCAGTTCTACAACGCTCCATGGTGAACAAAGGGTATGACGAGACAATGTAGTAGTCATGGTTATCCACTGCAACCAAGGAAGGCACGAGTTTGTGACAACTGTTTGTACCACTGGATCCAGACTTCTGAGGTTGAGAGAGTGGAACTGCTCCAGTGCAATGGCATTTTCACTTTAAAAACTCTCCTGCACAGATTTCCTGTTATCATTGGACAAAGGACAGCCACCAAACAATTCTGATAGATAGTTCTCTTTATCAGACATATCCTACAATTGACTTGAATACCCATCAGTGCAAAGCAGAACTTCGAGAGAACATGATATCCATCATCAAGGACCTTCACCATATGGGACATGTCCTCTTCTGGTTACTATCATCGAGGAGCCTGGAGACTCTCAATCAAGACCCAGTATTGTTTACTGTTTACCTATGCTGCACATGCATTTCTTGAAGTAGATTTAATTAACATATAAAACCATGCCCATAAGATATAGGAGAAGAATTAGGCCATGTGGCCCAATGAGTTTGCTTAACTATTTCATCATGGCCAATCCAATTTTTCTCTCAGCCCGAAACTCCTTACTTCCCCTCGTATTCCTTTATGCCCTGACCAATCAAGAATCTATGAACCGCTGCCTTAAATATATGTAAGGACTTGGCCACCACAGCCGCCTACGACAAAGAATTCCACAGATTCACCACTTTCTGGCTAAAGAAATTCCTCCTAACTCCTTTCTAAAAGGACGCACCTCTATTCTGAGGCTGTGTCCTTTGGTCTTGGACTCTCCCACCACAGGAAACATCCTCTCCACATCCACTCTATCAAGACTTTCACCATTTGATAAGTTTCAATGAGGTCACCCCTCATTCTTCTAAATTCCAGTGAATACAGGCCAAGAACCATCAAACACTCCCCCTATGACAAGCCATTCAATCCCGGAATCATTTTTGTGAACCTCCTTTGAACCCTCTCCAGGTTTCAGCACATCCTTTCTAAGACATGGGTCCCAAAACTGCTCACAATACTCTAGAAACTGCCTAGAATTACCCTATCACATGGCCCTCTATTTTTCTAAGCTCCATGTACCTATCTAAGAGTATCTTAGAAGACCCTTTTGTATGCTTCCACTACCGCTGCTGGCAATGCATTCCATGGACCCACCACTCTCTGTGAGAAAAACGTACCCCTGACATCCCCTCTATACCTATTTCCAAGCACCTTAAGTCTATGCCCCCTCGTGTTTGCCACTTCAGCCCTGGGAAAAAGCCTCTGTCTATCCATGCGATCAATGCCTCTCATTATCTTATACACCTCTATCAGGTCAGCTCTCGTCCTCCGTCACTCCAAGGAGAAAAGGCTAAGTTCACTCAACCTATTCTCATCAGGTATGCCCTCCAACCCAGGTAACATCCTTATGAATCTCCTCTGCACTCTCTCTATCGTATCCACATCATTCCTATAGTGAGGTGACCAGAACTGAACACAGTACTCCAGTGGGGTCTGACCAAGGTCTTGTATAGCTGTAATATTACCTCATGGCTCTTGAACTCATTTCCATGGTTGATGAAAGCCAACACACCATACACCTTCTTAACAACACTGTCAACCTGCACAGCAGTCTTATGTGTCCTACTGACACAGACCCCAGGATCTCTGATCCTCCATACTGCCAAGAGTCTTACCATTAATACTATATTCTCAGTTCAAATTTGACCTACAAAAAGGAACCACTATTTTATATTCTAGTCCTATTTGAAATGAATGCTAATATGGCATTTGCCTTCCTCACCAAAGACTCAACCTGCAAATTAACCTTTAGGGAATTCTGCACAAGGACTCCTAAGTCCCTTTGCAACTCAGTTTTTTTGTATTTTCTCTCCATTTAGAAAAACGTCAACCTTTTCATTTCTTCTATAAATGTTTGTAACTAAATGCATGACAATACATTTCCTGACGCTGTATTCCATCTGCTATTTCTTTGCCCATTCTCCTAATCCATGTAAGTCCTTCTGTAGCCTCTCTACTTCCTCAAAGCTAACTGCCCTTCTACCTCTCTTCATATTTTCAGCAAACTTTGCAACAAAGCCATCAATTCTATCATCAAAATCCTTGCATATAACATAAAAATAATTGGTCCCAACACAGAACCCTGTGGCACACCACTAGTCACCGGCAGCCAACCAGAAAAGGCTCCCTTTATTGTCACTCTTTGCCTCCTGCCAATCAGCCATTGCTTTATCCATGCTAGAATCTTTTTTGTAATACCATGCACCCATAGCTTGTTAAGCAGCCTCATAAGTGGCACCTTCTCAAAGGCCTTCTAATAATCAAAGTACACAACATCAACTGATTCGCCTTTGCCTATCCTGCTTGTTATATTCTGCATGGAGGCCTGTTACCAGTGGTGTGCCTCAGGGATCTGTTCTGGGACCCCTACCCTTTGTGATTTTTATAAATGACCTGGATGAGGAAATGGAGGGATGGGTTAGTAAATTTGCTGATGACACAAAGATTGGGGGTGTTGTGGATAGTGTGGAGGGCTGTCAGAGGCTACAGCGGGACACTGATAGGATGCAAAACTGGGCTGAGAAGTGTCAGATGGAGTTCAACCCCGATAAGTGTGAAGTGGTTCATTTTGGTAGGTCAAATATGATGGCAAAATATAGCATTAATGGCAAGACTCTTGGCAGTGTGGAGAATCAGAGGAATCTTGGGCTCCGAGTCTATAGGACACTCAAAGCTGCCTTGCAGGTTGATTCTGTGGTTAAGAAGGCATATGGTGCCTTGGCCTTCATCAATTGTAGGATTGAGTTTAAGAGCCAAGAGGTAATGTTGCAGCTATATAGGACCTGGTCAGACCACACTTGGAGTACTGTGCTCAATTCTGGTCACCTCACTACAGGAAGGATATGGAAACCATAGAAAGGGTGCAGAGGAGATTTACAAGGATGTTGCCTGGATTGGGGAGCATGCCTTGTGAGAATAGGTTGTGTGAACTCGGACTTTTCTCCTTGGAGTGACGGAGGATGAGAGGTGACCTGACAGAGGTGTACAAGATAATGAGAGTCATTGATCGTATGGATAGTCAGAGGATTTTTCCCAGGGATGAAATGGCTAGCATGAGAGGGCATAGTTTTAAAGTGCTTGGAAGTAGGTACAGAGAAGACAGGAAGTAGGTACAGGTCAGGGGTAAGTTTTTTTACGCAGAGAGTGGTGAGTGCATGGAATGGGCTGCCGGCGGCGGTGGTGGAGGTGGAAACGATAGGGTCTTTTAAGAGACTGCTGGATGGATACATAGAGCTATGAAAAATAGAGGGCTATGGGTAAGCCTAGGTAGTTCTAAGGTAAGGACATGTTCAGCACAGCTTTGTGGGTCGAAGGGCCTGTATTGCACTGTAGGTTTTCTAGGTTTCTTCAAAGAATTCCAACAGATTTGTCAGGCAAGATCTTCCCTTGAGGAAACCATGCTGACTGTGGCCTATTTTATCATGGACCTCCAAGTACCGTGAGACCTCATCCTTAATAATAGACTCCAACATCTTCCCAACCACTGAAGTCATGCTAACTGCCATTTAATTTCCTTTCTGCTGCCCCTCTCCCTCTGGCTACAAAAATGTCTTCGCATTTCTGTTCTGAATGGGTGCCCTTCAATCCTTAAGTCATGCCCTCTCGTACTAGATTCCCCCATCATGGGAAACAACTTTGCCACATCCACTCTGTCCATGCCTTTCAACATTCAAAATGTTTCTATGAGGTCTCCCCTCATTCTTCTAAACTCCAAGGAATACAGTCCAAGAGCGGACAAACGTTCCTCATATGTTAACCCTCTCATTCCCGGAATCATTCTAGTGAATTTTCTCTGTACCCTCTCCAATGTCAGCACATCCTTTCTTAAATAAGGAGACCAAAACTGCCCACAGTACTCCAAGTGAGGTCTCACCAGCGCCTTATAGAGCCTCAACATCACATCCCTGCTCCTATCTCTATTCCTTAGAAATGAATGCCAACATTACGTTCGCCTTTTTCACTACTGACTCAACCTGGAGGTTAACCTTGAGGGTATCCTGTCCGAGGACTCCCAAGTCCCATTGCATCTCAGAACTTTGAATTCTTTCCCCATTTAAATAATAGTCTGCCCGTTTATTTATCATCTGTCATTTCTACGATACTTCTTGCATTGAAATATATGCGGCTCAGGACACTAGTTGCATCATGCTTAACTTTTTGATTCCAAACCTTGTCTGAAGTCTTACCAGCATCTGCCTCCACTACCTGTTCTGGCACTCTGGTTTCCATACCCCTGCAACTCTATTTTAAACCGCACCGTGCAGCATTAATGAATCTTCCTACTAGGATATTAATCCCCCACCAGATTGGGTACAAGCCTTCCCTTCTGTATTGGCCCCATCTTCCCTGGAAGCGAGCCCAATCCAATCCAAAAATTTTATGCCCTCCCTCCTACACCAATTCCTTAGCCATGTATTAATCTTCCTAGTTCTGGCCTCACTAGCATGTGGTACAGGTAGCAATCCTTTAACTTAGCACCTAACTCCCTGAACTCCCTATGTAGCACCTCTTCACTCGTCCTACCCATATCATTGTTACATACACGGACCATGCCCTCTGGCTGTTCACCCTCCCGCTTAAGAATGCTGAAGACTTGATACAAGATATCCCGGACCCTGGCACCTCGGAGGCTACATAACAACTGGGAATCTCATTCTTGCCCAGAGAACCTCCTGTCCATTCCCCTAACTATCGAATGCCCTCTCACCACAGTGTGCCTCTTCTCCCTCCTCTTCTCTTCTGACTTCTGAATCACAGAGGCTGACAGTGGTCAAGACTCGACCATTGCAACTTTCCTCTGTTAGGTCATTTCCCCCCCCCCCCACCCCAACAGTATCCAAAGTGATATACCTGTTGTTGAGGGGATAACCTCGGGGGTACTCTGCACTGGCTCCTTAACCCTTTACCCTTCCTGATTGTCACTCAGTTTCCTGTGTCCTGCACCTTTGGTGTAACTACCTCTCTATATGTCTTATCTATCACCCCCTCAGCCACCTAATGATCCGGTGTTCATCTAGTTCCTGCTCCAACTCCTTAACGCAGATTGTTAGAAGTTGCAGCTGGATGCACTTCTCGCAGTTGTGGAGGTCCTTCTACATCCCACAAGAAGATCAATCCACTGTCCTGCTTGTCCTCCCTACTGTCCTAGCTGAGCAGATATAAAGAAGAGAAGGAAAAAACTTGATCTTTCCTTTTCTTTGCTTTCTCTGATTGAAGCCTCTCTTCATGGAAGTCTGACTCTGTCAACTCAGATGACGGCCACTACAATGATGACCGCTGCACTTGCCTCTGCCTTCTTTTAATTTGCTTTTGCTAATCAATCCCAAATATCAATTGATCTCTGCTAAATCTCTTTTTCGCTATACTAACCTGCTGCTGCCTTTTATCCTCGGGCAGTGTACCTGATTGAAGTCCCTTCTCAAAACTTCCAATGTTATTTATGATATTATTTTGTTTTGTATACTTTTTCTTCTTAAGCTCATTATCCCTACTTAGGCATAAGCCATTGTTAACAGCTTGCTGGAGTCATCTGTCCTAGGCTGAAGTTTGATTGGCCTGTGGCTTCCATTTTCACTACACAACTTCATATGTCTTCTAGGTGAAGATCCTTCCTCTCCCAGGGATGATGTCTTTAGAGCTTCTCTTGCCATTTGTGTAGCACTGTGCTTTTATGACCAGGTTTTCATTTTTGTGACCAGATGGAGGAAGCACAGCAGCTACTGACAAAAGTGGAAATAGAATGCAATAAAGTTGGACTTCACCTAAACGCTAAAAAGACAGAGTACATGGCGTTTAACTGCGATGAAGTACTCTCAAGACTGTAGAGAATGATGCCATTAAGAAAGTCTTTGACTACAAGTACCTCGGGTCAAGAATGATGAGTTTGGAGAAGGACATAAAGATACGGAAGGCGCTAGCGTGGAGGGCTATGAATGACATGAAGGAAATCTGGAAGTTGAACCTGACCAGAGGGCTTAAAAAGAGGATCTTCATAGCAGTCATAGAGTCCATTCTCACGTACGGATGCGAGGCGTGGACACTCACCAAGACGATACGAAAGTCTCTAGATGGTTGCTATACACGAATGCTCCGGATGGCTCTTGATGTGAGTTGGCAACAGCACATGACGAATGTTGAGCTCTATAACAACTTACCGATGCTCTCCACTAAAATCGAGGCAAGAAGACTGCAACTAGTGGGGCACTGTCTACACCACCCCGAGCTACCTGCCAGCCTAGTCATCATATGGGAGCCCAAGCACGGGAGAATGAACCCTGGGTGCCCTCCCAAAACTATGGTCAGCACGCTCCTAGAAGACAGTGGCGCAGCTAATGTAGACGAACTGAACACACTGATGAGGGAGAGGGAGAAGTGGAGAGTCCGTCATCGTGCCTGACGCCAGCCCCCTAGGCCTGAGCCGACGTAGTAGTAATAGTAGTGCTTTTATTGGCTAACCCTCTTCTTTCCACAGCCAGTCTTGGAACTGTCCATGGTGGAGTTTTGTTTTATGTGCTGTGTGTGATGTATGTTTTGTGGGTGCAGGGTGGTCAGGTTATATATATAGCCATCAGATTCCTGAACCAATGACCCCATGAATACAATCTCATTATTCCTCTTGCACACTACTTTTGTAACATTTAGTAATTTTAATGTCTTGTACTGCGGAGGTGATTAGGGAGCTTAAGGTAAGGGAACCCTTAGGAGACAGTGATCACAATATGATTGAGTTCAACTTGAAATTTGATAGGGAGAAAGTAAAGTCTGATGTAGCAGTAATTCAGCGGAGTAAGGGAAATTACAGTGGTATGAGAGAGGAGTTGTCCAAAATAAATTGAAAGGAGCTGCTGACAGGGATGTCAGCAGAGCAGCAATGGCGCACGTTCTAGCAAAAATAAGGAAGGTGCTGGATATATGTATTCCAAAAATGAAGAACTACTCAAATGGTAAAATAGTCCAACCATGGCTGACAAGGGAAGTCAAAGCTATTGTGAAAATAAAGCAAAAATTAGTGGGAAGATAGAGGATTGGGAAGTTGTTAAAAACCTAAAGAAATCATTAGAAGGGAAAAGATGAAATATGGAAGCAAGCTAGCAAATAATATCAAAGTGGATAGCAAAAGTTTTTTCAAGTATGTTAAAAATAAAAGAGAAATGAGAGTAGATATAGCACCACTAGAAAATGAGGCAGGAGAAATAATAACAGGGGAGAAGGAGATGGCTGATGAACTAAGTGAGTATTTTGCATCATTCTTCACTGTGGAAGACACTAGCAGTATGCCTGATGTTGTAGTGTGTGAAGGAAGAGAACTGGGTGCAGTTACTATTACAGGAAAGAAGGTGCTCAAAAAGCTGAAAGACCTAAAGGTACATGTCACCTGGACCAGATGAACTGCACCCTACAGTTCTGAACGAGGTAATGTTAGAGATTGTGGTGGCATTAGAAATGATCTTTCAAAAGTCATTGGACTCTGGCATGGTGCCAGAGGACAGGAGAATTGCAAATGTCACTCTAATCTTTAAGAAAGAAGGAGGGCAGCAGGAAGGAAATTATAGACCAGTTAGCCTGACCTCAGTGGTTGGGAAGATGTTAGAGTCAATTGTTAAGGATGAGGTTATGGACTACTTGGTGACACAGGACAAGATACTACGAAGTCGGCATGGTTTCCTACAGGGAAAATCCTGCCTGACGAACCTGTTGGGATTCTTTGAGGAGATTACAAGTAGGATAATATAGGAGATGCAGTGGATGTTGTATGTTTGGACTTTCAGAAGGCCTTTGATAAAGTCCCACACATGAGGTTGCTTACCAAGCCCATGATATTACAGGAAAGTTACTAACATGGTTAGACCATTGGCTGATTGGTAGGAGGCAGCGAGTGGGAATAAAATAATCTTTTTCTGTTGGGTTGCCAGTGACTAGTGGTGTTCCGCAGGGGTTGGTGTTAGGTCCACTTCTTTTTATGCTGTATATAAATGATGGAATAGATGGCTTTGTTGCCAAGTTTGCAGATGATAACAAAGATTGGTGGAGGGGCAGGTAGTGTTGAGGAAAGAGGTAGGATGAAGAAGGACTTAGACAGATTAGGAGAATGGGCAAGAAAGTGAATGAAATACAACGTTGGAAATTGCCTGGTCATGCACTTTGGTAGTAGAAATAAATGTGCGGTCTATTTTCTAAATGGGGAGAAAATCCAAAAATCTGAGATGCAAAGTGACTTGGGAGTCCTTGTGCAGAACACCCTAAAGGTTAACTTGCAGGTTGAGTCAGTGGTGAGGAAGGCAAATGCCATGTTAGCATTCATTTCAAGAGGTCTAGAGTACAAGAGTAAGGATGTGATGCTGAGCCTTTATAAGGCCCTGGTGAGGCCTCACCTTGAGTATTGTGAACAGTTTTGGGCTCCTCATCTTAGATAAGATGTGCTGGCATTGGAGAGGGTCCAGACGAGGTTCTCAAAGATGATTCCAGGAATGAAAAGGTTATCATACGAGGAACATTTGATGGCTCTGGGTCTGTACTCCCTGGAATTCAGAAGGATGAGGGGGGATCTCATTGAAGCCTTTCAAATGTTGAACACCCTAGACATAATAGATGTGGAAAGGATGTTTCCCATGGTGGGAAAGTCTAGGATAAGAGGGCACAACCTCAGGATAGAGGGGCACCCTTTCAAAACAGAGATTCAGAGAAATTTCTTTAGCCAAACGATGTTGAATTTGTGCAGTTTGTTGCCACATGCAGCTATGGAGGCCAGGCCATTGGGTGTATTTAAGGCAGAGGTTGATAGGCTCTTGATTGGACATGTTATCAAAGGTTACGGGGAGAAGGCCGGGAACTGGGTTTGAGGAGTAGAAAAAAAAAGATCAGCTATGATTGAATGATGGAGCAGACTTGATGGGCCAGATGGCCTAATTCTGCTCCTATATCTTATGGTCTTATGATTCCAGCTAGATAAGGGTATACAGTATTGATTTGAGTTGTGGAGCCCAGAAATGGGATCTTCAGCCTACCACATCCATGCCAACCTTTCTGCCCATCCACACTAATCCCATTTGCCCACATTAGGACCACACACTTCTATAGTTTGCCTGTTTATGTGTCTGTGTCTCCTGATCCACCAACTCCTTGGGCAGCAGGTTTGAAATATCAACCACTTTATGTGTATTAATGTAATTGGAGGAGTTATCCTGTGTAGTGCAGTTGCCTGAACCTTTACAATCAGCAGCTTTCCAGTAATGCCTGATAAATATTTCAATATTGTAAGATCTGATAACCTCATTATAGTTTTGTTTATTGAAAATGACATTAATCTAAACTATGAAAAAATTAAAGTCACCTGTGAGATGTGTAGAATGTCAGTCATCATACTTTATCTACATCTTTTGTTACATTACTGTATCTCATGTTTTCAAGAATCAAGATTGTTTAATATCATTTCTAGCACACGAGTAAAGGAGAATAAAATAATTGTTACTTGGAAACTGATGCAACACAAAAAATACAGTAAGATAAAGAACACAATAATTAAAGAAAAACACAATAAATACAGTATAAATACATAAGATCTCATAGATTGATTATAAATCCATAAAGTAAGCTTCTGTACAGTATGTGACTGTCAGGCATGATAAATCAGTAGTGGTCGGGTGTATGATGGGGTGGGTTAGTGGGTGGAGGTGTTGATCAGTCTTTACTGCTTGGGGAAAATAACATGGCACAGCAGAGAAACTCCAGCTTTCCCGAACTTAATGTCAGCTAACCACAGGCCTATAACTGCTGTTCAATAAGCCTGGACCTCTGGGTCAGTAGCTTGGTCAAATGGCATGCTGGCATAGTCAACCCCTATGTATATGGCCTCAATGGCTGGCCGTGAGAGACAATCAGCCGCAGTATTATTTTCCCCCTTGATATGTCGTATATCAGTTATGAATTCTGATATGTAGGCTAGTTGGCTTTGCTGCCGTGCAGACTAAGGGTCTGATATTTTGGCCATTGCGTGTGAAATAGTGACCCTGTAGAAGAAAACGAAAATGGCAGACAGCCGGATAGAGACCAAGAGGCTCACAGTCAAACGTGTTGAACTTCCTTTCGAGGGGGACGGAGTTATCCACTGAAGAAGGCGAGCAGCTGCCACACTTCTCCGACCAACTGTTCATGCACAGCACCCAGAGCGTAGTCTGAAGCATCAGTAGTAATGACTATAGGTTCGTTGGGGAGTGGGTCGCACTGGAAAGTGCTTTTTGGTGTCATCAAATGCCCTGGTCATATCTGCTGACCAGTCAAGCACATTACGAGGTGTATTGCCTTTAAGCGCACCATTCGGGGAAGCATAAGTTCAGCAGCTTGTGGAATGAAGCAATGATAGAAATCCACCATGCCTAAAAATTCCTGTGTTTTTTAGTAGTGCGGGGTGGTAGGAAATCCATAATAGCAGCTACTTTTGATGGGAGGGGTTTCACACGTTCTCTGGAGATGCGAAGGCTGAGAAAGACAATGGCTTGCAACCAAAACCGGCATTTAATAGGGTTAATATCCAACTCGTGTTGGCTTAAGCAGTGGAAAAGTGTGTGGAGATGGGATACGTATTTGGAATTGGATGCACTGGCAACAAGTATATGTTTCAGGTAAACAAAAAGAAAATCTAAGTCTTTTAATAGAGTCCATCAGCTGCTGGAAAGTCTATGCTGCATTTTTCAGCTCAAACAGCAAGAATCAGAAACTTAAAGAGGCCAAACAGAGTTATCAGAGCCATTTTGAGAATGTCCTCCGTACACATAGGCACCTGATCGTAGCACCAAACTAGATCGACTTTTGAAAAAAATAATTTCTTGCTAGCATGCCAGAAAGTCTTGGATGTGTGGGACTGGGTAATGAACGGGGGCAGTAGCCTCATTAAGGTATCGATAATTGCCACATGGGCAGCAACCACCATCGGGCTTAGGGGCAATATGGAGGGGCAAAGCCCGGGAGCTATTTGACTGTCGTACAATGCCGAGTCTTTCCATGTTGGCAAACTCAGACTTCGTGGTTGCCAGCTTCTCTGGGTCCAGTCTACGCACACAGGTATGCACTGATGGGCAGTTGTGGAAATGTGGTGCTCAACTCCATGTTTTGTGACTGTAGTGGAGAATTTGGGTTTGGTGAGGTTTGGAAAATTGCCCAGCAGTCGAGTAAACTCGCATGCAGTACTGCATTCACTTGACAGAGTCATTGGGGAACCTGCTGGGGGAGCAGCTTAATAACCCGAAGTCCTTGGTATCCAAAATCTGGCAGTTCTTAAGATTGATAACAGTCCTTGGGTTCCCAGGAAATCTGCACCGAGTGGAGGTCTAGCCACTTTAGCAAAGACAAAGTCCCATGAGTAACGTCATCCACTGAAGCAAAAGCAGAGTGTTGCAGTGAGGTTTCATTGCTCTTTGCCTTATCATCAATTGGTGATGCTGGCAGCAAAATCACTTGAGCACCCATGTCGTACAGGAAACATCACCCTGAAAGGGTGTCCGTAATGAACAGTAGACGACCTTGGCAGCTGGAACCCATGGTGTTCATGACCTTTGATGTCTGATTTCCGGCAATGTTGAAGCTACCAGGCAGTCAGCACTTCCCAGCATTCGTACCAAAGCGAGCGTGGTAAAAACACCCGGCATCGTCAGTTCACAGTTATGGGCGTCTTTATGTTGGGGGCCTTGCTGACCAAGCTTATTGAGGTAGGGAAAGGAGGAGGAATTACATATCCCTGCCTGGCTGAAATGACTATCAGCCATTTTAGCAAGCTCCCTATAGTCCTTCACGAGCTATGGGAACTTGATTAGGTATTTGTTGCATGAAGAGTTCTTTAAAAATAAAACAAGAATGATTACGTTCCAGACAGCATGTGGTCCATTAGCTCCAACGGCTTAGAATCGCCCAGGCCAAGCAAGGAGAACAAATGTTTGGCACGCTCAGACTCCGATAGTCCAAAAGCCTGTAAAAGATGACTGTTCAGTGATCGGTATTTATCGTGTTCAGGCGAGTGGTCTAGTACTTATGGAGAAGAGGAGTTATAAGCCATGTCGCCCCTCTCTCATTATGGGCAATGTGAGATCGCTGGGTAATAAAATGGATGAGTTGACGGCGCTAGCCAGGAGTCAGAGAACATTTCAGGAGTGCAGTGTTATGTGTTTTACTGAAACGTGGCTGCATGAGGACATGCCCGACCAAAACGTTCCATAAAGGGCTCACAGACCATTCAGGCTGACCGGAAGTGCACTGACAGCGGTAAGAGTAAAGGAGGGGGGCTTGCTGTTCTGGTTAACAACAGATGGTGCAATCCTGGTCATATTACGATCAAGGAACATGTTTGTAGCCCAGATATTGAACTTCTTGCTGTTGGACTCCGGCCATATTATTTGCCAAGGGAAATCTCACATGCAGTTGTGGTTGTTGTGTACATCCCTCCCTCTGCCAACCTGATGTTGGTGTGTAACATCATTTACACCGTTGGGCACAGGAGTACATTCAGCCAGAGACTCATTCCACCGGGATGCAGCACTGAGCGTCATGGGAAGTCATTCCTGCCCGCGGCCATCAAACTTTGCAGCCCCTCCCTTGGAGGGTTGGACACCCTGGGCCAATGGGCTGGTCCTGGACTTATTTCCATCTGGCATGGTTTACATATTATTATTTGATTGTTTGTGGTTTTGTATTGCCATGTTTGTACTCTGTTCTTGGTTGGTGCAACTGTAACGAAACCCAATTTCCCTCGGGATCAATAAAGTATGTCTATCTATCTAGACTCACCACTCTCACAGCCATGGAGTTGCTGAGCAACATTACCCCAGAGAAATATTAGGTGTTATCGGCAGTGATTTCTTGCATCACAAATTGGGTCTCAGCCCTTACAAACCAAGCAACGGCATTTTGCTCCAAAAACTCTGGCAGTTTCAAAGCGTCTCCATTGGCTGACATATTCAATAACTCTGGAATTGTCCTAGAGCATCAGGGTCGCAAATGTAGATTTTCGCAATTAAAAGTGGTGGAGGCATTTTATATTTAAGAAAAACTGTAGCAACTCATTTATTATACTCCAAATACTGAACACAAAATGCAGTAAAAAACTTAATGTAATTTCGTCATCATGTTAGACCAACCAGCCTCTTAAAGTGAACCGCAACTCAATGTCAATGGCTGTGATTTATTTAGTTTTCCACCACTACTGAGCAGGTGAGAAGGTGGAGAAATTCAGATACGGCAAAGCATTGGGACTGGACAGTGTGAACTCCAGGGCCCTGAAGGGGTGTGCTGAGCAGCTGTGTGGAGTTCTCCAGTACATTTTCAATATGAGTCTCAGCCTGGAAAGGGTCCCGACTTTGTGGAAAACATCATGTATGGTTCCAGTACTCAAAAAGGGCCAACCAAAAGTCTAGAATAACTACCATACAGTGGCCTTCACATATCATGAAGACCCTAGAGAGGCTGGTCCTGGCTCACCTCTGACCTCTGGTCAGATCAGCCCTCGATCCCCTGCAGGTTGCCTAGCAGGAGCACACTGGAATCGACGATGCTGCCACCTACCTGCTGAATAGAACCTACTCCTATTTGGATAAGCAGAACAGCACTGTGAGGATCTTGTTTTTTTGATTTCTCAAGTGCCTTCAATACCATATAGCCCTCATTGATGGGACAAAAGCTTCGTTCATTGCAGATTGGCACTTCGATTGGATCCTGTATAATGGACTACCTGACTGGCAGACCACAGTTTGAGTGGCTTCAGAGCTGTGTCAGACATGGCTATAAGTAGTCACAGGGAACCCACAGGGCTCCCTTCCTGTATACTCTGTATACCTCGGACTTTAGATACAACACTGAGTCATGTCATCTGCAGAAATTCTCTGATGACTCAGCAATAGTTAGGTGTATAAAGGGAGAATGGGAAGATGAATACAGGGTCCTGATAGAGGACTTTGTCAAATGGTACAACCTGAATCATCTGCAGCTCAACATAAGTAAGACAAAGGAGATGATGATGGGCTTTAGTAAGATTAAGCCTGCTACCTGTTACTATTGATGGTGAGGACGTGGATGTGGTGAGGACCTACAAATAACTAGAGGTGCACCTAGATGACAGACTTGAGTGGAGCACCAAGACACAGGCTGTGTACAAGAAGGGCCAGAGCTGCCTCTACTTCCTGAGGAGACTGAGGTCTTTGGAGAAGACCATAAGACATGGGAGTAGAAATAGGCCATTTGGCCTGTCGAATCTGCTCTGACATTCAATCATGCCGAATCCTGTTTTCCTCTCCTCAGCCCCACTCCCCAGTCTCCCCCCTCCCCCCCATAACCTTTGATGCTGTGAACCACATCTGGACCCTCTCCAATGCCAGCACATCTTTTCTCAGATGAGGAGCCCAAAACTGTTCACAATACTCAAGGTGAGGCCTCATTAGTGCCTTATAAAGCCTCAGCATCACATCCCTGCTGTTGTATTCTAGACCTCTTGAATTGAATGCTAACACTGCATTTGCCTTCCCTACCACCTACTCAAACTGCAAGTTAACTTTTAGGAACATAGAATCATAGAAAACCTACAGCACAATACAGGCCCTTCGGCCCACAAAGTTGTGCCAAACATGTCCTTACCTTAGAAATTACCGAGGGTTAAAGACCCCATTGTATCCACCTGCACCACCGTTGCCAGCAGCCCGTTCCATGCACTCACCACTCTCTGTGTAAAAACTTACCCCTGACATCTCCTCTGTACCTACTCCCTAGCACCTTAGACCTGTGTCCTCTTACGGCAACCATTTCAGCCCTGGGAAAAAGCCTCTGACTATCCACACGATCAATGCCTCTCATCATCTTATACACCTCTGTCAGGTCACCTCTCATCCTCCGGCGCTCCAAGGAGAAAAGGCCAAGTTCACTCAATATATTCTCATAAGGCATGCTCCCCAATCCAGGCAACATCCTTGTAAATCTCGTCTGCACCATTTCTATGGTTTCCACATCCTTCCTGGAGTGAGGTGACCAGAACTGAGAAGAGTACTCCAAGTGGGGTCTGACCAGGGTCCTATATAGCTGCAACATTACCTCTTGGCTCCTAAATTCAATTCTACGATTAATGAAGGCCAATGCCCCGTATCCCTTCCTAACCACAGAGTCAACCTGCACAGCTGCTTTGAGCGTCCTATGGACTCAGAACCCAAGATCCCTCTAATCCTCCACACTGCCAAGAGTCTTAACATTAATACTATATTCTGCCATTATATTTGACCTACCAAAATGAACCACTTTCACACTTATCTGGGTTGAACTCCATTTGCCACTTCTCAGCCCAGTTTTGTATCCTATCAATGTCCCGCTGTAACCTCTGACAGCCTTCCACACTATCCACAACACCTCCAACCTTTGTGTCATCAGCAAACTTACTAACCCACCCCTCCACTTACTCATCCAGGTCATTTATAAAAATCATGAAGAGTAAGGGTCCCAGAACAGATCCCTGAGGCACACCACTGGTCACCAACCTCCATGCAGAATATGACCCATCTACAACCACACTTTGCCTTCTGTGGGCAAGCTAGTTCTGGATCCACAAAGCAATGTTCCCTTGGATCCCATGCCTCCTTACTTTCTCAATAAGCCTTGCATGGGGTACCTTATCAAATGCTTTGCTGAAATCCATATACACTACATCTACTGCTCTTCCTTCATCAATGTGTTTAGTCACATTCTCAAAAACTTCAATCAGGCTTGTAAGGCACAACCTGCCCTTGACAAAGCCATGCTGACTATTCCTAATCATATTATACCTCTCCAAATGTTCATAAATCCTGCCTCAGGATCTTCTCCATCAACTTACCAACCACTGAAGTAAGACTCACTGGTCTATAATTTCCTGGGCTCCCTTTCTTGAATAATGGAACAACATCTGCAACCTTCCAATCCTCCAGAGCCTCTCCCGTCTCCATTGATGATGCAAAGATCATCGCCAGAGGCTCAGCAATCTCCTCCCTCGCCTCCCGCAGTAGCCTGGGGTACATCTCATCCGGTCCTGGCGTCTTATCCAACTTGATGCTTTCTGAAAGCTCCAGCACATCCACTTTCTTAATATCTACATGCTCAAGCTTTTCAGTCTGCTGCAAGTCATCACTACAATCACCAAGATCCTTTTCCATAGTGAATACTGAAGTAAAGTATTCATTAAGTACCTCCACTATTTCCTCCGGTTCCATACACACTTTCCCACTGTCACACTTGATAGGTCCTATTTTTCACGTCTTATCCTCGTGCTCTTCACATACTTGTAGAATGCCTTGGGGTTTTCCTTAATCTTGCCCGCCAAGGCCTTCTTATGGCCCATTTTGGCTCACCTAATTCCCTTCTTAAGCTCCTTCCTGTTAGTATTATAATCTTCTAGATCTCTAACATTACCTAGCTCTCTGAACCTTTAGTAAGCTTTTCTTTTCTTCTCGACTAGATTTATTACAGCCTTTGTACACCACGGTTCCTGTACCCTTCCATAACCTCCCTGTCTCATTAGAACATACCAATGCAGAACTCCACACAAATATTCCCTGAACATTTGCCACATTTCTTCCATACTTTTCCCTGAGAACATCTGTTCCCAATTTAAGCTTCCAAGTTCCTGCCTGATAGCCTCATAATTCCCCTTACTCCAATTAAACGCTTTTCTAACTTGCCTGTTCCTATCTCTCTCTAATGCTATTGTAAAGGAGACAGAATTACGATCAACTGTCTCCAAAATGTTCTCCCACTGAGAGATCTGACACCTGACCAGGTTCATTTTCCAATACCAAATCAAGTATAATCTTTCCTCTTGTATTGTGTCAAGAAACCTTCCAGAGTACACCTAACAAACTCCACCCCATCTAAACCCCTTGCTCTAGGGAGATGCCAATTGATATTTGGAAAATTAAAATCTCCCATCACGACAACTCTGTTATTACACCTTTCCAGGATCTGTTTCCCTATCTGCTCCTCAATATCCCTGTTACTATTGGACAGCCTATAAAAAACACTCAGTAAAGCTATTGACCCCTTCCTGTTCCTAACCTCATCCCACAGAGACTTCATAGATAATCCCTCCATGATGTGCACCTTTTCTGCAGCCGTGACACTACCGCTGATCAACAGTGCCATGCCCCCACCTCTTTTTCTTCCCTCCATGTCCTTTCTGAAACATCTAAAACCTGTAATGGCCACCACATCATAGCTCCAAGTACTGATCCACGCTCTAAGCTTATCCACTTTGTTCATAATACTCCTTGCGTTAAAATAAACACATCTCAAACCATTGGTCTGAGCATGTCCCTTTTCTATCACCTGCCTATCCTCCCTCACACACTGTTTCCAAGCTTTCTCAATTTGTGAGCCAACTGCCTCTTCCCCAGTCTCTTCAGTTCGTTTCCCACCCCCCTCAACAATTCTGGGTATTCTGCTCAAGGACTCTGAAGTCCCTTTGCATTTAGAAAATAATCTGCACATTTATTTCTACGACCAAAGTGCATGACCATGCATTTTCCAATATTGTATTTCATTTGCCACTTTTTTGCCCTTTCTCCTGATCTGTCTTAAGTCTCTCTGCAGCCTACCTGTTTCTTTACACTACCTGCCCCTCCACCAATCTTCATATCACCTGCAAACTTGGCAACAAAGCCATCTATTCCATCATCTAAATCAATGATATACAGTATAAAAAGAAACAGTTTCAGCACCAACCCCTGCGGAGTACCACTTAGTCACTGGCAGCCAAGCAGAAAAGGATCCTTTTATTCCCACTTGCTGTCTCCTACCAATCAGCCAATGCTCTAACCATGCCAGTAACTTTCCTGTAATACCATGGGTTCTTAACTTGGTAAGCAACCTCATGTGTGGCACCTTGTCTAAGGCCTATGAAAGTCCAAATATACAACATCCACTGCACTCTTTATCTATCCTACATGTATTTTCCTCAAAGAATTCCAACAGGCTCATCAGGCAAAATTTTCCCTTAAGAAAACCATGCTGACTTTGTCCTATCTTGTCCTGTCTCACCAAGCACTCCATAACCTCATTCTTAACAATTGACGCCAACATCTTCCCAACCACTGAGTTCAGACTAACTTGTATATAATTATCTTTCTGCTGCATTCCTCCTTTCTTGCAATGTTTCAATCCTCTGGCACCATGCAAAAGTCCAACGATTCTTGAAAGATCATTTCTAATGCCTCCACAATCTCCACTGCTACCTCTTTCAGAACCCAGGGTGCAGTTTATCTGACCCAGATGACTTATGTAGCTTTAGCTCCTTCAGCTTTTTGAGCACCTTCTCCCTTATAATTGTAACTGCAGCCACTTTTCTCTCACACCCTTCATCATCTGGCACACTGCTTGAGTCTTCCACAGTAAAGACTGGTGTGAAATACTAATTTAGTTCATCTGCCATCTCCTTGTCTCCCATTATTATTTCTTCAGCCTCATTTTCTAGTGGTCCTATATCTACACTCGCCTCTCTTTTATTTTTTTACATACTGGAAAAAGGTTTTACTATCTACTTTGATATTGTTTGCTAGCTTGCTTTCGTATTTCATCTTTTCCTTCCTATTGATTTTTTTTAGTTTCTCTCTGTAGGTTTTTAAAAGCTTCCCAATCCTCTAACTTCCTGCTAAATTTACTTTGTTGTATGCCTTCTCTTTTGCCTTTACATTAGCTTTAACTTCCCTTGTTAGCCATGGTTGCATTATTTTGCCATTTGAGTATTTCTTCATTTTTGGAATATGTCTATCCTGCACCTTCCTCACTTTCTCCAGAAACTCACACAATTGCTGCTCTGCTGACATCCCTGCCAACATCTCCTTCCAATTTACTTTGGCCAACTCCCCTCTCATACCACTGTAATTTCCCTTACTCCACTGAAATACTGTTATCTCCCTGTCAAATTTCAAGTTGAACTCAATCACATTGTGATCACTGTCTCCTGAGGGTTCATTTACCTTAAACTCCCTAATCACCTCCAATTCATTACATAACACCCTATCCAGTATAGCTGATCCTAGTAGGCTCAACGACAAACTGCTCTAAAAAGCCATCTTGTAGGCATGCCACAAACTCTCTCTCTCTTGAGATCCATTACCAACCTGATTTTCCCAATCGACCTACATATTGAAAGCTCCCAGGACTATCATAACATTGCCCTTTTGACTTGTCTTTTCTATTTCCCATTGTAATCTGTGATCCACATCCCAGCTACTGTTGGGAGGCCTGTATATAACTGTCATCATGGTCCTTTTACCCTTACAGTTTCTTGACTCAACCCACAAGGATTCAACATCTTTTGATCTTATGTCACATTTTCCAACTGATTTGATGCTGTTCTTTACCAGTAGAGCCACATCTACCCCTCTGTTTACCTTCCTATCCCTCCAATACAACGTGTAAATTTGCACATTCAGCTCCCAACTACAACAACCCTTCAGCCACAATTCAGTGATGGCCACAACATCATACATGACAATCTGTAATAGTGCAATAAGATCACCCACCTTATATCTTGCATTCCATGCACTGTGATATAACACTTTTGAGTACAGTACTGTATTTGCTACCCTTTTTGATTCTGCATCCTTAATGCACTGGTACTCATCCAGCTGGCTGCAATTTTGTCCTGTTATCTGCCTGCCCTCTTGACAGTCTGACTGCATGCTATCTTTGCTGTTTTACTATCTGTCCTATCCAGAGTCCCTTAACTCTGGTTTCCATCCTCCTCCCAACAGCTCTTAACAGACCTGCCCATGAGAATATTGGTTCCCCTCGGGTTCAGGTACAGCCTGTCACTTTTATACAGGTCATACCTCCCCCAGAAGAGAGAACAGTTCCCAGTGATCCAAGAACCTGAAGCTCTGCCCCCTGCACCAGGTTCTCAGCTATGCATTAATCTGCCAAATCGTCCTGTTTCTACCCTTACTCATGCGTGGCACAGGCAGCAATCCATAAATTACTACCCTGGAGGCCCTACTTCTCAGCTTTCTGCCTAGCTCTCTAGATTCTCTTTTCAGGACCTCTTTGCTTTTCCATCCAATGTCATTGGTACCAATATGCACCAAGACATCTGGCTGCTCTCCCTCCCCCTCCAAATTACTGAGCACGCGATCCAAGACATCCCTGACCCTGGCACCTAGGAGGCAACATACCCTTTGGGTGTCCCGTTCACATCCACAGAATCTCCTTTCTGTTCCTCTGTTGAGTCCCCTATCGCTACTGCTCCCCTCTTCTCTCTCTTTCCCTTCTGCACCATGGAGCCATGCTCAGTGCCAGTAACCTTGTCTCCGTAGCATTCCCCTGCCTTTTCACATTTCCACTTCTCCTGACAGTCATCCAGCTGCTTGCCTCCTGCAACTTAGGGGTGACTGGTATGCAGGCTTCTCCTTCGCATGTTCCACCAGTCTGTTGTCACAAGTACAATCTTCTATGTGGTGGTGTGCTGGGGCAATGGTAGCAACACGGGTGATACCAACAGGCTCAATACACTGATTAGAATGGCTGGCTCTGTTATAGGAGTCAAACTGGGCACACTGAGGCTGTGGTAGAACAAAGGACCCTACAGAAAGTCCTGGCAATTCTGGACAATGTTTCTCACCCTCTGCATGCCACCTTGGCTGAACAGAGGAGCACTCCTAGTAATAGACTAAGACAACTGCGCTGCTCCTAGGAGCGCTATGAGGTCATTCTTACCCTCGGCTGTTAGCCTGTATAATGAGTTAACCGGGGGAATTGATGACCCCCCTCCTGCTATACTGTTTGAGATAACTTTTTTTAAATTCTTTCTTGCTTCTCTCCTAATATTTGTATATCTGTGCACTTGTAATGCTGCTGTGACACTGTAATTTCCTCTGGGATCAATAAAATATCTATCTATTACATTACCCTACAATATTATCACAGAAAAGGATATGCAATAGAGGCATCTGAAACACAACCTTTTAGTGTACTCTGCCTCTAAGTTCTTTCATTAATTGGTCATTGTAAATTTTATCAGCTGGGAAGATAGAAAAACCAACATCAGTGTGCTAAATGAAGCAAAAACAACAAGCATTGAAGCCTACGTCATCAAGAACCAACTAAGATGGAGCGGTCATGTTGTTCGGATGAAAGACAAACGTCTGCTGAAACAAATCCTCTACTCCCAGCTTAAAGAAGGCAAACGTAAAAGAGGCGGACAACAGAAGAGATTAAAAGACGTCTTAAAAGCCGACATGAAGAAATGTAACATCGACATCAACAATTGGGTAACCAATGCCAAGGACAGGAAACTCTGGCAAGCCATCATCCAAGAAGGAACAGCAACCTTCGAAGCCAACAGATGTGCAGAATTAGAAGAAAAAAGAAGAAAATGGAAAGAGAGGCAGCAACAACCAAAGCCCGATCTGCCATCAGGAACTACCTGTCCTGAATGCGGAAGAACTTCCAAAGCCAAGATGGGACTCATAAGCCACTTGAGGGTCCATAAGTAGATCGACAGAACGAAGACCATCATCCTCGACCTCGAGGGATAGCCACGATGACGACATTGTAAATTGCTCAATGGTTACGTGAGAGTTAAATCGGTAGGTTGCTCGGTGGAGCAGCTCAGTGGGCTGGAAGGTCCTGTTCCACATTGTATCTCTAAATAAAATAAGTATCTTGGAGTTCTCTGAAATTGATTGAACCAAGTTCAAAAATCCACGTCCTTCTTATATCCAAGCAAAAAGCTAAATACTGTTTGCAATTCTGTGCATACACTTTGAGAAGTATGTTCAGGTTTTGGAAATAGTACCAACGTGGTTTACCAGAACAATACCAGGGTTGTGTGATTTCAGCTACACAGAGGGCCTGTGATCATTCTCAGTGTGCTGAGGGGTGACCTAACTGAGATGTTTAGTGTTCCCAGAATAAGAAGGGAGAATCGGCCTCCTTCCTTCAGCAATCAAACATTTTAATTAAAAAATTACTGGGGAAATAAGGAATAATCATTTAACATTTGATGTGATCTGAAAACATGATATAATATTTTTACGTAAGAATATTTTGTTATGCATGTAACTAAGAGAAAATCTAACATGATTAATCTATTTTTCCATCAACATAGACACAGATAGTTCAAAACATTTTAAAATCAAACTGTTCTGGAGAAGAAACATTTTAGGCAACATGATTATACAAGAAGACCTTGGAGATGGACTTTACCATTGTCCTCACAGCACGTTAAAATATCTGCAAGTTCCCATTTTTCATATTTCTGACCAGGCAGAGTGAACATAGATCACTACAGCACAGTACAGGCTCTTCGGCAATGTTGTGCCGACCTTTTAAACTTTTGACCCAAGACCATAAGATATAGGAGCATATTAGTCCATTTGGCCCAGTGAGTCTACTCCACCATTTGATTATGGCCAACTACTTCAAGATCAATCCTGAAATGTTTCAGACGCATTTAGACAGGCATATGAAAAGGCAGGGAATGGAGAGAGAGAGATGGACAGGTAGATGGAATTAGTTTGGATAGGTGTCATGATTGGCATAGACATTGTGGGTCAAACAGCCTCTTCCCCTGCTGTTCTGTTCAATGTTATATAGTAAAAAAACAACTATTTTTACTTAATTTTGCACCAAGTGGTAAAGATATTACTCCTCGACAGAGTTTCCCACACCAACCTGGATCAGGATAATGGTACTGTGAGTTTTGTTCTGAAAAGTGTATAACAACGTTCATAATGATAAAAAGACCATAAGATGTAGGAGCAGAAATAGGCCATTTGGCCCATCAAGTCTGCTCTGCCATTCCATCATGGCTGGTTTATTATCCCTCTCAACCCAATTCTCCTGCTTTCTCCCTATAACCTTTGACACCCTTAATAATTAAAAACCTCTGCTTTATATTTAATATTTCAGTAGTATTTGTGTAAATATTCTTGTTCATTTCAATAATTTATAAAAGGTTATATGTAAAAATAAGTGAATTGCTCACATCATGACCCTACCACATGATACATGCATGCCTCGTTTAGAGTAAAACACCAAGTTAGACTTGTAATCCCGGCTCCATCTTGTTCTTGCAATTAGATTTATGTTTTGGAGTTTACAAAACATAACAGTGCGACAAGTAAATTCAATTGAACATGAGACAACTACCTACATATTGAAGTGCAGTGGGAAGTACTCAAGATTAAAAAAAAGCGCAGCATGTTTTTTTTCTTTAGAGCAGTATGCTTTCTTTGCCGAAGGAAAGACAATCGAGTAATAAAAAGGCAGAAAACAGAAGAATTCACAGGTTCATAAGCACTCAGTATCAGGTGATAATAATCATTAAAAAAAAGCAGAAAAGGCTGGCTTCAACAATAAGATTAGTGCGTTAAATTACACAACAGATTACTGGATATTGCAGACTGAGCAGTATTTTAAAGAAAATTAGATAGCTGATGAGAAGCAGGTGCCAATTTTGCTGAGTGCATTGGATTTAAAAGCATGCAATTTGCTTAGAAATTTGCCTGCTCCAACCAGACCAGCTGAAATGAGCTTTCCTGATATTGTAATGTAGGAACATTTAGAAATGAAACCATTGTTGATTGCAGAATGCTTTAGGTTTCATAAGTGGAATCAAAAGGAAGGCTAAATTGAAGAAGGTTTCTGAGTATTGACAGTTTGGTAATGAGCTTAATGATGCATTGAGGGATCGTTTAGTTTGTGAAATCTTACAAGAAGGCATTCAGAAATGGCTCCTAACTGAAGCACAGCTTAAATTTAAAAGAGCAGTGGAAATTGCTGTATCAATGGAAATGCAATTGAGTTGCAGTCCAGAATGAAAGTCAGCATGAACAAAATTGCAACGTCTATATAGAAACAAGACTAGTTGAACAAATTAGGTTATCATTGTAGCAGGGTTTCACATACATAGTCATAGTCATACTTTATTGATCCCGGGGGAAATTGGTTTTCGTTACAGTTGCACCATAAATAATAAATAGTAATAAAACCATAAATAGTTAAATAGTAATATGTAAATTATGCCAGTAAATTATGAAATAAGTTCAGGACTGGCCTACTGGCTCAGGGTGTCTGACCCTCCAAGGGAGGAGTTGTAAAGTTTGATGGCCACAGGCAGGAATAACTTCCTATGACGCTCTGTGTTGCATCTCGGTGGAATGAGTCTCTGGCTGAATGTACTCTTGTGCCCACCCAGTACATTATGTAGTGGATGGGAGACATTGTCCAAGATGGCATAGTGGAGATTTAAAAGTAAACTTTGCAGAAAATGTAATAAAGTAGGACACATACAAAGAGCTTGTCGGGGAGATAAAAATAAATTGACTGCATAGGGAAGCAAAAAAGGTTAAAAAGTAAATTTGCAGTTTTAAAAACAGCACTAATCTGCATACTATAGATGAAAAATTGGATAATAAGAGTGATACAAGGCTGTGTACCCTTGACAATTACAATGTGAAAACTAACCATAGAAAAGCAATATGTTTTATACCACAAGTGAATGGCAAATTAATAAAAATAGAATTGGAAACTGTTTCAGTCATTTCATGAAATGAGTTTGAATGGCTTTTCATAGATACTAAACTGAAGCCTACAGATATCCAATCACAAACAAGAGGAAAATCTGCAGACGCTGGAGATCCAAGCAACACACACAAAATGCTGGAGGAACTCAGCAGGCCAGGCAGGATCTATGGAAGAGTACAGCCGACGTTTTGGGCCTTCCTGCTGAAGGTCTTGGTCTGCACTATTGTTCCTTTTACCAAAATGCATTATCATGTATTTCCTAATACTGTATTCCATCTGTCACTTTTTTGTCCATTCTTTCAATTTGTCTAAGGCCTCCTGCATTCACATTGCTTCCTCAGCATTACTTACCCCTCCACCTATCTTCACATCATCTGCAAACTTTGCCACTAAGCCATCAATTCCATTATCTCAGTCACTGACAAACAACGTGAAAAGTAGCAGTTCCAATACTGACCCCTGAGGAACATCACTAGTCACTGGCAGCCAACCGGAAAAGGCACCTATTCGTGCTCCCTTCCTCCTGCCTGTCAGCCATTCCTCTATCCATACCAGTATCTTTCCTGTAACACTATAGGATTTTATCTTGTTAAGCAGCCTCATGTGTGGCACCTTATCAAATGCCTTCTGAAAATCCAAGTAAATGACATTCACAACCTCTCCTTTGCCCACCCTGCTTGTTACTTCTTCAAGAACTGTAACAGATTTGTCAGACAAGATTTCCCTTTACAGATACCATGCTGACTTTCACTTATCATTAGTCCCAAAGTACCTCGGAACTTCATCCTTAATACTAGACTCCAATACTTCCACAACCACTTAGCTTAGGCTAACTGGCCTATAATTTCCTTTCTTTTGCCTTCCTCCCTTAAAGAGTGGAGTGATATTTGCAATCTTACAATCCTCCGGGACCATGCCAGAATCAAGTGATTCTTGAAAGATCATGACCAATGCACCCATTATCTCTTCAGCAATCTCTTTCAGTACGCTGGGATGTAGTCCATCTGGTCCAGATGACTTATCCACCTTAAGATCTTTGAATTTGCCTGGCGCCTTTTATTTTTTAATAGCAATGGCATTCATTCCTGCTCCCTGACACTCACGGACCTCTGGCACACTGCTATTGTCTTCCACAGTGAAGACAGATGCAAAGTACCCATTAAGTTCATCTGCCATTTCCTTGTCCCCCATTATTTCCTCACCAGCATCATTTTCAAATGGTCCAATATGAACTCTCACTTCCCATTTACTCTTTATATAACTGAAAAAACCTTTGGTATCCTGCTTTATATTATTGGCTGGTCTGCCCTCATATTTCATCCTTATAACTTTTTTAGTTGCCTTTTGTTGGATTTCAAAGGCTTCCCAATCATCTAATTTACCACTCACTTTTGCTACCTTATAGGCCTTTTCCTTTGCTTTTATGCAGTCCTTAATATCCTTTGTCAGCCATAGTTGCCTACCTGTGCCATTTGAGAACTTCTTCCTCTGTGGGACATAGCTATCCTGCGCCTTATGAACTATTCCCAGAAACTTCAGCCATCTCTGCTGTGCCGTCATCCCCACTAGTATCCTCCTCCAATCCACCTGGGCAAGCTGTTCTCTTATGCCTCTGTAATTCCCTTTATTCCATTGCAATACCGATACATCTGACTTGTGCTTCTCCCTCCCAAATTGCAATATGAATTCAATCATATTATGATCACTGCCTCCTAAGGGTTCCTTTATGTTAAGCTCTCTAATAAGATCTGGGTTATTACGCAACACCCAATCTAAAATAGCCTTTACCTGAGTAGGGTTAAGCACAAGCTGCTCTAAAAAGCCATCTCATAGGCATTCAACAAATTCCCTCTCTTGCGATCCGACACTAACCTAATTTTCCCAATCTCCTTGCATATTGAAGTCCCTCATTACAATTGTGTCATTACACTTATTACATGCCTTTTCCAGCTCCCTTTGCAATCTTGGCCCCACATCTTGGCCATTATTTAGAGGCCTATATATGATTCCCATAATTTTTTTTAACCCTTGCAGTTGCTTAACTCCATCCACAAGGATTCAACATTCGTTGACCCCATGTCACCTCTTTCTAAAGATGTAATTCCATCAACAGAGCCAATCCACTGTCTATGCCTTCCTGCCTGTCCTCTTGATACAAAGTATATCCTTTGATGTTAAGCTCCCAACTATTTCAGCCACGACTCAGTGATACCCAAAACGTCACATCAATGTATCTGTAATTGCACCATGAGTTCGTCCACCTTATTCTGAATGCTATGTGCATTTAAATGCAGCACCTTTAGTCCTGCTTTCTTTGCCCATTTGAATTTTGCCTCTGTGGTACAATTTAATTCTTTGCTCTGTTTGCATTTGTACCCAATCATTGGCTTGTCCTTCCTTACATTCATGTTACCCCCATCATCTACTTGTAAACCTGTTGGCTCATTCTCAGCTCTATCATACTGGTCCTCATCCCCTTGTCATATTAGTTTAAACCACTCCCAACAACTCTAGTAAATCTGCCTGCAAAGAATATTGGTCCCACACAGATTCAAGTGCAACTTGTCCATTTTGTACTGGTCCCTCCTACTGCAGAAGAGGTCTCAATTGTCCAGAAACCTGAATCCTGCCCCCTGCTCCAATTCTTCAGCCACACGTTTATCTGCCACCTTATTCTATTCCTGTCCTCACTGTTGCATGGCACAGGCAGCAATCCTGAGATTACTACCTTTGAGGTCCTGCTTCTCAGCTTTATTCCTAACTCCCTGTCTTCCTTTTTCAGGACCTTCTCCCTTTTTCTTCCTGTGTCATTGGTACCAATATGTACCACGACTTCTGGCGGCTCGCCCTCCCTTTTCAGGATATTGTGGATGCGTCCAGAAACATCTCAGACCCTGGCACCTGGGAGGTAAACTGTGTTTCCTTTTCGGGTCCACAGAAATGCCTATCTGTCCCCCTAGCTATAGAGTCCCCTATTACTGCTGCCATTCTCTTCACTCCCCTACCCTTCTGAACCACAGGGCCAGGCTCAGTGCCGGGCGCACGGCCGCTGTAGCTTCCCCCGGGTAGGTCATCCACAAAGTTAACCAGATCTGTGAAAACCACTTCCTGCACTCAGAGTCAACTCTTAAAACCACCACAGAGGAGGCTTCAGAACCTGAGATTATTTTCACAGCCACAAGTCTCGCCTGTCAAGCAGTGTGACCTCCCTTGTCAGGAAAGATGTTATCTCTCAAGAGTAAGAAGTTCTCCACAACAATTATATATTTAGGCCTGAATGGGACAATTTAAAATTTACTATGCTGTGGGTGCCTGTATAGTACTTGTGTTATGTAGCTGAGATGCATTCTATATTGAGTTGGAGTTTTTATAGCTAAGCAGGAAAAAGTATTGTGTATTTAATATTTAAGTAGTGTTTGGGTAATATTGTAAATATTTAGTTTGACTCAGCATTCTTATTTGTTTAAGTAATTCATTGTGGGTTATATGTAAAAATAAGTCAATTGTTTTCATCAAGATGCTACCATGTGTGCACCTCGCTTAAAGTAATCCATGAAGTTTGACTCGCATTCCCAGCTCTGTCTTTTTCTTGAGATTGGGTTTATGTTTGGAGTTTATAAAACATAACACTATCAACTTCTACTTTAAATATACCGAATGACCTCCACAGCTGTCTGTGACAATGGATTCCACAGATACACCACTCTCTGGCTAATGAAATTCCTCATCATCTCTATTCTAACTATGATAAAGAGAATAACTCTAGTTTCTCATTCCTTCTTCCTCCCTTTTTTAAATCTCTCAAGCTGTCTGGATAGGGACTGCGGCATTGTTTCTCTTTGCTCCTCTCTGTCGCCTATCCATGCTCCCTTCAGGTATCTTATCAGGATCTTCTTCCATTCCTTAAAACCTTTGCTACATCCTAAATATTAACCCTACCTCAAGTCCTGCCTTCCTGATAGTTTGATAACAAACTAACAGAGGCTATTGTGGTACCGTTCTTAATAAGTGGATTGGGATGGAGGGAGCCATGTGCAGGTGATCCATAAAACTAGGAGCATAAGACATAAGCATAGGAGTAGAAATAGGCCATTCTGACCATTGAGTCTGCTCTGCTATTCCATTATGGCTGATTTATTATTCCCATGCCTTATCTCTGTAACTTTTGATGCCTATACTAATCAAGAAACTATCAACCTCTGCTTTAAATATACCCAATGACAATTCTGGACAATTCTGACTTGATGGAGACAGACGTGAAAGCACAGAGGAATATCTGGAGAAATTTCTGAAATGCCAGTTCGCTGCCGCTGCTACTGTGCGTTCGAGAATCTCCGGAGGGAAGGCCCCAAAATCCCCGGCTTTGCCTGCTGCTGGCGACCGAGGCTGAGGTCAAAGCATTCGGATAGAGATGGTGCTCAGTACTCGGTGTTGGAGGGCTGATCAGAGCTCGAAGTTTTCGGAGGACTCAGAGTCGGACTGTGGTCGGGCATGGCAGGGAGAGTTTTCTTCCTTCTCACGTCTGCGTGAGATGTGGGACTTTCAAGAGACTTTGAACTTTTTTACTGTTCCATGGCCTGTTCTTCATCAAGTTGTGGTATTGTTGCACTGTTGTAACTATATGTTATAATTATGTGGTTTTGTTAGTTTTTCAGTCTTGGTCTGTCCTGTGTTGTGTGATATCACACCGGAGGAATATTGTATCATTTCTTAATGCATGCATTACTAAATGGCAATAGAAGAGGACTGCGTGTCCTCATAATCTAATCTAATGATTTGGCCTCCAGAGCAATCTGTGGCAATGAATGCCACAGATTCACCATCCTCTAGCTAAAGATGGCACAGTAGCACAGTGGTTATCACAACGCTTTACAGCACAGCTGACCTGGTTTCAATTCTCACTGCTGCCTGTAAGGAGTTTGTACATTCTCCTCGTGACCCTGTGGATTTCCTCCAGGTGCTCCAGTTTCCTCCCATAATCCAAAGACATTCCGGTTGGTAGGTTAACAGGTCATTGTAAATTGTCCTGTGATTAGAGTAGGATAAAATCAGGGAGGGGATTGCTGGTGGCATGGCTTGAAGGGCCGATTCCAGACTATATCTCAATCAATAAATAAAGTCCTCCTCCTCTCTGTTCTAACTGGAAGTCTCTCATTCTTCTAAGTTCCAGTGTGTACAAGCCCAGAGATATCAAACATGGCACAAAATGTTAACCCTTTCATTTCCAGAATCATTCTCATGAACCTCCTCTGGACGCTGTCCAATGCCTGTATACCTTTAAGATAAGGGGCTAAAAACTGCTTACGATCATACAAGTACAGTCTTACCAATGCCTTCTAAAGGCTCAGTGGTAACCATAGTCCCAATGGATTGTCCAGTGGAGGAGAGCCTTTAGAGGAGGGTGGCAATAGCTAATTGTGTTAAAGTTTGCTAAGACATTAACAAGAATAAAGGTGGTTTTTGCAAAGTGATCATCCACATGTCCAAGTTTTTGTACAAGCTGCTTTGTTTCCCTGCTGCTTTCCTTTGCCATTCCTTCTGAAATGATTACTTCTGTCCTCCATCTCTCCTTCATTTCTAACCCATGCCCTTTCTGAGTTACGTGACAGAATTGGTTTTGAAAGAATGTAGACCCACTCTTAGCTGGTGCTGAATACAGTAATCATAACTGACAACAGTACGCAGCCTTGATCTCTTACCATGGATATTTCACTGTGGTTACCATTTTTGCAATCAGTATGACCTGATTTCTTCATGGTTTTGTCTACTTTGTTACCAAATACCATTTTATAACATAACTATCATCAGCTAATCACTGCATAAGTATTTTTATAATTGATTTTTTGTTGTTATCAAGGAACCATAGTCATAAAAGACATGTTTACAGAAAACAAAAACTATGAAAATATAATAAATTTAATTTGAAAACCTTAATTTCATGTTCTGAGGGTCTATCTATAATTTCAAACTGCTTCATTGTTATACATATTTTTCATTTGGAAATTTTATTAAAACTTTCATAAGTATACAGACATTTGGTGTATATTAATTAAACATGTTATTTCATCTTTGCAGGATGTTTTAATAATGAACAGGTATTTGTATAAAACATTTCTTCAGTAGGATGATACAAATGAATATTTCACTGACACAATATATATAGTTCAGAAAATGGTAATAATATTGAGTTGTCATTGTAAATAGTTTTTTTATTGCCAAATGTACTAAGGTACAGAGAAAAAATATTGTCTTGCATACTCTTCATACAAGTCAATTCATTACACAGTGCATTGGGAAAACAGTAACAGAGTGCTGCATAAAGCATTAGTTACAGAGAAAGTGTAGTGTAGGCATACAATAGGGTACAAGATCAGAACAAGGTAGATTGTGAGGTCAAGATTCCATGTTATTGTACTGGGAACTGATGAATAGTCAAGTAGGTAGAAGCTGTCCTTGAGCCTCTGAATAGAAGGATATGCCTATGGAACAGAGATGAAGAGGAATATCTTTAGCTAGAGGATAGCGAATCTGTGGAATTCATTACCACAGATGGCTGTAGAGGCTAATTCATTCGATATATTTAAAGTGGACATTGATAGGTTCTGATTAATCATGGCATCAAAGGTTATGGGGAGAAGGCAAGAGAATGGGGTTGAGAGGGATAATAAATCAGCTATTACAGAATGGTGGAACAGACTTGATGGGCTGAATTGCCTGATTCTGCTCCTGTGACTTATGGTTCATGGTCTAAGTTTGTTTTCTTTCAGGCTTTTGTATCTCCTGTCTGATGGGGGTGCATGGATTCCAGATTGTACAAAGGAATGGCCTCAGGAATATTTACGTTCATATGATTGATTTTATAGTGCGAACAACTTTAAGAACTGTCTTGGTCTGTTCTATTGAGTCAGACTCTCACATGGGGAAAACATGGAAAATTCAATATATGTGAATACATATGTGTGTAATACAGCAGTAAATGATTTGCTGTGGAGTACCAGTGAACATTCTGGGAAGTTGCTGTGTAAACCAGTACATTGTTTGTTCTGTTTCTGCTTTGTGGAAGGGATGGAAGAGCAACTTTGTGAACACAATGAAGAAGCAATGGAAAGTGAGAATGAGATTCTAGGTGAAGATGACTCTGAAATTACATGGTGAGTTTATTTCTTAATTATTTTTAGAGATACAGCCTCCGGCCCTTCGAACCACACCACCCCAAAAATCCCACAATGTTGATTTAGTCCTAGCTTAATTAGTGGGATAATTTTACAATAGCCATTTAACCTACCTTTGGCCTTCATAAATCAAAGTATTGAGTACAGGAGATGGGATGTTATGTTGAAGTTGTAGAAGACATTGGCAAAGCCTAATTTGGAGTATTTTGTTTAGCTTTGGTCACCTACAGGAAAGATGCAAATAATGCTGTAAGATTACAGAGAAAATTTACAAGGATGTTGACGGTTATGAGGACCCGAGTTATAAGGAAAGATTGAACAGGTTAGGACTTTATTCCTTGGAATGTAGAAGATTGAGAAGAGATTAGATAGAGGTAAACAAAATTATGAGGGGCATAGATAGGGTAAATGCAAGCTGGCTTTTTCCACTGAGGTTTGGTGGGACTACAACTAGAGGTCATGGGTTAAGGGTGAGAAGTGAAAAGTTTAAGGGGAACATAGTGAAATTTCACTCAGAGGGTGGTCAGAATGTGGAACGAGCTGCCAACACAAGGGATGCAGGCAAGCTCGATTTCAATGTTTAAGAGAAGTTTGTATTCGTACATGGATGGTAGGGGTGTGGAGGGCTATGGGCCTGGTGCAGTTCTATGGGAGTAGGCAATTTAAATGGCTCAGCACAGACTAGATGGGATGAAGAGTCTGTTTCTGTGCTTTTCGATAATTCTACACGTTACGTTTTTGGAATGTGGGAGGAAACCAGAACACCAGGGAAAATCTGCACATTTCACGGGGAAGACGTACAAACTCCTTACAGAGGATGTCAGTATTGAACGCCAGTGCCCTGAGCTGCAATAGCATTGAACTAACTGCTATGCTACTTTGTTGATTAATTTACAGAACTAAGGTGTCAAATATAAACATAGGAAATAGCATGGAATTCATCTCCACCTGAGCCATGATCTAGAATCACGTTCCAGAAACAGGCCCTGAGCCCACCTCATCCGTCATCCAACAGGCCCTTAGCCCACCTCATCTGTCATCCAACAGGCCCTGAGCCCACCTCATCTGTCATCCATAAATCCCATTTGGCTGCATTAGGACCATATCCACTGATGCCTTTCCTCTCCAAGTATCCATCCAAAAGTATTTTTTCAACATTATATCAGTCTCTAGCATCCCATTCCATATATTCACCATCCTAAGCATGGAAAAGTCTACCACTCAGATCCCCTTTAAACTTCTGGTGTTGTAAAATAATGCGCTAACCGCTACATTATGCCAGCGTGGTACAAATTCTTACAGCAGCCATGGTGGCATCAAATTCATGCCCATGGACCAGTGGTCCTCAACTCTAGTACCCCATTTATAAAATCATTTCAAGGTATAAATAGTGGAGACGATGTCACAGTCAGCCAGGTAATTTCTCAGTTTTAACTTCGCTCACACTGAATGGCAGTGAACCCAATTGCATAGAAAAGTCACACAGAATTAGAGGGGAAAATTCCAACAAGGCTTCACTGGATACCTTAGCAAGCAAGGTACAGTTAGAGGGTACAGAAGACTCACAGACAAAGTCAAAATCCAATAAATTTTAACTAGTTTCAGAAACTAGTGATTCCTACAAATGTAGGCAAGGCTTCACTTACAAAAGATAATTCCAAGACTGAGGCTACATGTACACTAGACTGGATAAATCCATAACTGAAGTTTTTTCTCTTTGTTTTGACCCTCCGTCCACATTGAAACGGTGTTTTCCTCCCCCGAAAACGGAGCTTTTCAGAAACGCTCTCCAGAGTGAATAAATCTGAAAACGCCTAATATCCGGCATAGTGTGTACGGGGTAACCGGCTATTTTAAAAACTGCTGTCATGACGTGCCGGAACAAATGATGGCGGCAACGCGGCATTTCATTGTTTTCTTGAACGCAACCTGCAACACCACAACAATATCTGACAATAGATGTGTAACAGCCTAGTGTAACATTGTATGGAAATACAAGATAACACTGATGCAGACATGTTTTATACATTTAACAAGGTGCTTTATTAATGTATTGCTTGTGCAAACATTTAATAGATGCAATTGTTACTTTTGTCCAGTAACTCGTTTTATTGCACATGTTAAATACAGCAAAATAATACACAAAGACATGGCAAAAGTAAAGGCAAACAAATGAGGTAACAGCAAATTTCACTTTTACCCAGTAACAAGCCTTATTGCATTTAGTTGTAGCTGTCGTCTCTTTCATCGGTGAAGAGACTGTGGCAGTAGGAAATGTTTCTGGACAAATGCGCACCAAGTCTTTCATTTGGCAATTTCCTTTTAAGTTTTTCTAGTCTGTAACTGGACAAATGCGCACCAAGTATACTGTTTCCTCTTCACTTGTTTTCTGTGCGTCCTGCACATGCACAGTAAGAGGAGATTCACCCAAATATCCGTTTTAATGTGGACAGAGGTATTTTCAAAAATGCCTAGTGTGGATGTCTGTCGTTTTTACACGAAACCGGTGTTTTCAAAATTATTTGGTCTAGTGTGATCGTAGCCTGAGCAAAGGAACAAAGAACCTCTGTAGGGCTACTAACCAGGCACAGGTGAAAACAATGAACTAATAATTAGCCTAATAGCCAGGTGAGCAGTAAGGGATCGGCCTTGTCATCTCTGCCTCCCTCTGGTGGCCAGTTCGAGGTGTGACACTGCAGCCCACTCCTGACAGCCCAGGACACATCAGGATGGTGGCGGTGGAAAGCCTGGATCAGGTCCGGGTCTAAAAATATATCATGCTGGCATCCAGGTATGCTCACTGGACCGTATCCATCCCTGTTGACCAGATAGCGGAGGCTGTGATCATAATGTCAGGAGTGTATCAGTCTTCTCACCACCTACAATGGAGGAGACAGAGGAGGGATTACTGGTGTCAACTGGGAGATGTGAAAAGTAAGACTTACTCTCATAAACCTAGGCAGAGCCAGCTGGTAAGTAACAGGGTTTACCCATATGATGGACTTAAATGGCTCAACAAATCTCAGAGCCAACTTTCTGGATTTGACTCGCAAAGGTAAGTCCTTAGCTGAGAGCCAAATGAAGGGGTAAATAAATCTCTTCCTCCTGTTGGCTTGTTTCTGGTGACAGATTGAGGTTTACTTCAGAGCTGCCTGAACCCTTCTCCAGGGGATCCTGCATCAACCAATAAACTTCTCTGCAGCTGGAACCCCAACTTCCACTTCCTAACCAGAGAAAAGTGGCAGTTGAAACCCAAAATGGCTTTCAAATGGGGATAAGCCAATGGAGGAGCCCTTCAGGGTGTTATGTGCCAGTTCTGCCCAGATTAAGAACTGACTGTAGGATGATGGTTGGGAGGACACAAAGTAGTGGAGGTATTCCATGAGGTCCTGAGTTAATTTTCATGGTAGGGGAGTCTAGGACAAGAGGGCATGACTTCAGGATTGAAGGACGTCCACTTAGAACAGAGATGCGGAGGAATTACTTTAGTCAGAGGGTGGTAAATCTGTGCAGTTTGTTGCCACAAGCGGCTGTGGAGGCCGTCATCAGCTGCATTTAAGGCAGAGATAGACAGGTTCTTTATTAGCCAGGGTATCAAAGGGTATGGGGAGAAGGCAGGGAAGTGGGGATGACTGGAAGAATTGGATCAGCCCATGACTGAATGTCGGAGCAGACTCGATGGGCCGAATGGCGTACTTCTGCTCCTATATTATGGTCTTATGGTCTTAACCCAGTCCATCTAACCATTAGACTGGAGGTGGAAACCTGAAAAGAGACAAATAGAAAAGCTAAACAGAGACCAAAAAGCCTTGCAGTAACAGGACATGAACTGGGGACCACAATCAAACACAATTTCAGATGGAATGCCATGAATCCTAGCAACATTCTTTAACAAAGTATCAAGACATTCTTTGGTGGAGGGAAGTTTAGGCAGGGTAAATGAAGTGAGCAGCTTTAGAAAAATGGTCTACCACCACTAGAATTACAGTGTGATGATGGTAGGCCAGTAATGAAATCCATAGAGATGTGGGAGCAGGGGCAATGTGGAACCAGTAGAGAATGCGGAAAATCAGCAGGGTGCTGCTTAGAAGACCTGTGTTGAGCACAGACAGAAAAGGTGTGCACTAATTATATAATCACTTGTCATCACTGGCCACTAAAAGTGTCCTCCAGTAAACTCAAGTCCTCCCCAGCCCAGGATGGTCAGCGATATGAGAAGCATGACCCCAGTGGAGAACTTCAGATCTTATTGCCTGGGGAACAAACAGAAGATGCTGCTGGAACCCTGTTGGGAATGGGTCGTGTCTTCAATGAAACAGCAAATGGGAGCCAGAATGCTGTCTCTGGATATGACGAACTCTGGAGCGCGGTTCTTCTCTGAGCTCGTACTCTGAGTTCTATACTGCTGGGAAAGAGCATCAACTTTCACATTCTTTGAGCCTTGTCTTTAAGAGATAGTAAAGTCAAAGAATGCGAAAACAAAGTGTCCAGCTAGCCTGCCGGGGATTCAAGCATTTAGTCTCCTGGATATAGGCATGATTTTTGTAATCTGTCCATACAAAGGGGTGTTTGGAACCTTCCAACCACTCTTCTAATGCTAGTTTGACTGCTAGGAGCTCTCGGTTACCAACATCACAGAAAAAGGTGACATTGGGTCAGAAGGTGTTGAATTATTGTAGATAGAACTAAGGAACTGCAAGGGTGAAAAAAAAACAAATGTGAGTTATATACTGACCCCCAAACTGTAGTGAGGATGTGGTCGACATTGCAATGGGAGATAGAAAATGCATGCCAAAAGGGCATTATTACAATACTCATGGGGGATTTCAGTATTCAGGTAGATTGGAAAAATCAGGTTGGTGCTGGATTATAGGAGGGGGAAATTTCTAGAATGCCTACAAGATGCTGTTTTAAATGCAGCTCATGGTTGAGCCCATTTGGGGATCAGCTAATCTGGATTGTGTGTTGTGCAATGAACCAGAATTGATTAGAGAGCTTAAGATAAAAGAACCATTAGGGGAAGGTATCATCATATGATCTAATTCATCCTGAAATTCAGGAAGGAGAAACTAAAGTCAGATGTATCAGTACTACAGTGGAGTAAAGGGAATTACAGAGGCATGAGAGAGGAGTTGGCCAGCATTGACTGGAAAAGCACACTGGCAGGGATGATGGCAGAGCAGCAAGGGTTGGAATTTCTGGGAGCAATTCAGAAGGCACAGGATATTTACATCCCAAGGAGGAAGAAGTATTGTAAAGGCAAGATGACACAACTATGGCTAACAAGAGAAGTCAAAGCCAACATAAAAGCCAATGAGAGGGCATATAATAGAGCACAAGTTAGTGGGAAATTAGAAGATTGGGAAGTTTATTAATACCAACTGAAGGCAACTAAAAGAGCAATTAAGGTAAAAATGCAATACGAAAGTAAGCGAGCCAGTATTTAAGAGGAGGCCAAAAGTTTCTTCAGATACATAAGGTGTAAAAGAGAGGTGAGAGTGGATAATGGACTGCTGGTAAATGATGCTGGAAAAATAGTAATGGGGACAAGGAAATGGCAGAAGCACTGAATAAGTATTTTGTATCCATCTTCACTGAAAGACACTAGCAGTGTGGTGGAAGTACCAGGTGTCAGGGGTCATAAAGTGTGTGAAGTTACCATTACTAGGGAGAATATTCTTGGGAAACAAAGGTCTGAAGGTAGACAAGTCACCTGGACCAGATGCTGTACACCCCCAGAGTTCTGAAAGAGGTGGCTGAAGAGATTGTGGAGGCATTAGTAATGATCTTTCAAGAATCACTAGTTTCTGAAATGGTTCTGGAAGAATGGAAAATTGCAAATGTCACTCCACTCTTCAAGAAGGGAGGGAGACAGAAGAAAGGAAATGATAGGTTTGTTAGTCTGACCTCAGTGATTGGGAAGATGTTGGATTCAATTGTTAAGGATGTAATTTCGGGGTACTTGGAGACATATGATGAAGTAGGCCATAGTCAGCATGGTGTCCTCAAGGGAAAATCTCGCCAGACAAATCTGTTAGAATTCTTTAAAGAAGTAACAAGCAGGATAGACAAAGGAGAACTGGCTGATGTTATGTACTTGGATTTTCAGAATGCCTTTGACAAGGTGCCACACATGAAGCTGCTTAACAAGCTATGACCTATGGTATTACAGGAAAGATTCTAGCATGGATAAGGCAGTGGCTGATTGACAGGAGGCAAAATCTGGGAATAAAGTGAGCTTTTTCTGCTTGGTTGCTGGTGACTAGTGGTGTTCCACAAGGTTCTATGTTGGGACCAATTCTATTTACATTACATGTCAATGATTTGGATGACGGAATTGATGGTTTTGTTGCAAAGTTTGCAAATGATATGAAGATAGGTGAAGGGAAAGGTAGTTTGGAGGAAGTAGGTGACAGAAGGTCTTACACAGATTAGGAGAATGGGCAAAGAATTGGCAGATGGAATACAGTATCAGGAAGTATATGGTCATGCACTTTGGTAGAAGAAATGAAAGGGTTAACTATTTTATGGAGAGAAAATACAAAAAAAGTGAGGCGCAAAGGGACTTGGGAGCTTGTGCAGGATTCCCTAAAGGTTAATTTGCAGGTTGAGTTTGTAGTAAGAAAGGCAAATGCAATGTTAGCATTCATTTCAAGGGGACTAGAACATAAAAACAAGGATGTAATGTTCGGAGTTTAGAAAGTATTAGCGAGGCCTCACTTGGAGCATTGTAAGCAGTTTTGGGCCCCTTATCTCAGAAAGAATGTGCTGAAACTGGAGTGAGTTCAAAAGAGGTTCACAAAAGTGATTCTAGGATTGAATGGCTTGTGATATGAAGAGTATTTAATGGCTCTGGGCCTGTATTAAATGAAATGCAGAATGAGGAGGTGACCTCACTGAAACCTATCAAATGATGAAAGGCCTTGATAAAGTGGATGTGGAGTGGATATTTCATATGGTGAGAGAGTCTAAGTTCAGAAGACACAGAGTGGGTTCCTTTTAGAACGGAAATGAGGAAGAATTTCTTAAGTGAGAGCGATGAATCTGTTGAATTTGTTACCACAGGCAGCTGTAGAGGCCACGTCTTTAAGTTTATTTAAGGCAAAGGTTGATAGATTGTTGATTGGTCAGGGCTTGACGAAATGGGGGTGCGGAGGGGAAGGCAGGAGACTAGGGCTGAGAGGAAAAATAAATCAGCCATGATAAAATGGCAGAGCTGACTTGATGGGCCAAATGGCCTAATTCTGCTCCTATATCTTATAGTCTTATGGACCTGTGCTGACCAGCTAGCATGTGTGTTCATGGATATCTTGAACCTCGCGCTCTGGCAGTGTGTGATACCCACGTGCTTCAAGCAGGCTTCAATCATATCAGTGCCCAAGAAGAGCATGGTGACCTGCCTCAATGACTATCCCCCATTGGCACTTGCATCCACATTGATGAATAATTTTGAGAGGTGGAGTTGAAACATATCAGCTTCTGTCTGTGTGTCGACTTGGATCCTTTCCAATTTGCTTACTGAAGCGACAGGTCTACAGCAGATGCTATCTCATTGGCTCTTCACACAACCCTACAACATTTGGACAGCAAAGATGCATACATTAAGATGCTCTTTATCAATTACAGCTCAGCATTTAATACCATCATTTACAGCTCAGCATTTAATGCCATCATCCACAGCTCAGCATTTAATGCCATCATCCATCCCCTCAAAACTAATCAGTAAACTCCAAGACCTGGGCCTCAATACCCCCTTGTGCAATTGGATCCTGGATTTCCTCACTTGTAAACCCTAGTCAGTTTGGATTGGCAAAGGCATCTCCTCCACAATCTCCATCAGTACAGGGATGTGTGCTTAGACCCCTGCTGTACTCACTTTACACCTATGACTGTGTGACTAATTACATCTCCAACACCATATACAAGTTTGCTGATGGCACTGCTATTGTAAGCCGTATCAAAGGGTGGTGATGAATCAGCATACAGGAAGGAGATTGAAAATTCGGCTGAGTAGTGTAATAAAAACCTTTCACTGAATGTCAACAAGACCAGGGAACTGGTTGTAGACCTCAAGAGGGAAACTAGAAGTCCATGAGCCAGTACTCATCAGTGGATCAGAGGTGAAGAGTGCCAGTAACGTTAAATTCCTGGGTGTCACCATCTCAGAAGACTTGTCCTGGACACATCATATAAATATAATTGAAAGAAAGCAGGATAGTGCCTCTACTTCCACAGGAGTCTTCAGAGATTCAGCATGTCATCAAAACCTTGATAATCTTCTACCAATGTGTGGTGGAATGTATCTGCATTACAACCTGGTATAAGAACACCAATGCCTTTGAGAAGAAAATCCTATAAAAGGTATTGGATTCAGCTCAGTACATCATAGTTAAAACTCCCAGCGTTGCAGTAGAAAAGCAGCATCCATCAAAGATCCTCACCATCCAGGCCATGCTCTTTTCTCGCTGTTGCCATCAAGTAGAAGGTACAAGAGCCTCAGGACTCATAACCACCAGGTTCAAGAATAGTTACTGCCCCTCAACCATCAGGCTCTTGAAGAAAAGAGGATAACTACTCATTCTACTTCTGGTGTTCCCGTAACCGATTGTCTCACTTTAAGGGCTCTCTCTTCTTATTTTATGCTCTCATTATTTATTGCTATTTATTTATGCATTTGCACAGTCTGTTGTTCATTGATCTGGTTTACGGTTACTGTTCTATAGATTTACTAAGTATGCCTGCAGGAAAAAGAATATCAAGGTTGTGTGTGATGACATGCATGTACGCTGATAATAAATTTTACCTTGAACTTTGAGCAGTTGAGATTCACAGGCCTAGATCCAGTGGCCTAGGAGAGCTGTGGGTTATGAAGCCACCGCCAGGGATAGCCAAGAATCAGAGAATGTCGGGAGGACTCAAGGAGATATGGAGAAATTGTTTTAAGTTGGGTTTTCCTTATAGTCAAACACAGAGGCTTTGTTCTATACTTGATTAGTCCAGAGCCGATGGGCTTGCCATCTGTAGCTTCAGCCTTCCAGGGCAAGGGACAGGTCTTAGAGAGAAGACACATCTTTTGTCCCAATTTGATGTCAAGGAAGTTATCAGCTGCATCAGAGTCCACAAATGCACTAAGTGCAATGGTTTTCTCACTGGGGTCGTTCCAAGTGGGGGTGGCTGATAGTAAATGAGAGTGGGGTGTCTTGAGTTGGGTCATTCCACTTGCTAAGGTCCTTCCGAACACCCCGCACCCCAGTGAGCTTTTGTCTTTTACTGCTCTCTGAGGGCAGGAGACACACGGGTGGCTGTAGCTCCAGAGTTAAGACAATGCCCCTCTCTCATACATCTCTCCTCCTCAGATGTCAGAGGAGTTTATCCTAACAGCATCAGTTTATTTTCTAGCTGTTGACAAGAATGGGAAAGCTCAGGAGATGGCGATCTCAGTGACAACCGTCTTGGAGTGACACAAGAAGTACGGTGTTCTCTCATCTCACAAACATGGTTATGAGCCAGTTCATCTTTCACTTCTTCAGAGGCCGCAGTGAAAGGTTGTGAGGAGTGCTTCAAAATCCCATTGGCTTTCAGCTGCCAGAGTCCAGAATTCTATTGCAAAATCTGCAACAGATCAGGCCTCCTGGCACAGATCTAGCAGCCACCTAGCTGCCTCCCAGCCACTCACTGGTGGTCAAAAACATGTTTAAGGGTTCCTTGTACACTTTTCAATCACTACAAGTTGTAGTTTGCTGGGACTGTAGAGCAGTTGCCCACTTTAGTGCATAATCTGACTGCAGCGATATAATGAGGCAGTCTTGGATTTGTTAGACTGGAAGACTGAGGATTGGATCTCAAACACAAGGACACACTGAGACAGAAAATCTTTGCATCTACCTGGATTCAACTGGCACATTTTCAGGTCACACTATCCCAGGAGGCAGAAGTGGTGCAGGCATTGGCATTGCACCAGAAGAAGGATCTTAGGGAAGCCATGCATGTAACAGCTAAAGAGACTCAGCTAATTGCTTAACAGCATCCATCAGCTGCTGCAGTTGTCCCTGATGTTTTCCAGACAAAGTTCCCTGCTTAGCAACAGTAGCACAGAGCAGTTACTCCTCTGCGACGTCCATCATGATGGCTCAGTCTTGCTTACAGCTCACTGGGTAACTTCAGTCTTAACTTCCCTCACACTAAATATTGGAGATCCCAATGCAGAGAAAATTCACAAAATTATAGCATGAAGAATAGCATGATTAAGCATATTAATGCGTGGCTGAGAGACTGGTGTAGGGGGCAGGGCTTTGGGTTCCTGGATCATTGGGGCCTCTTCTGGGGGAGGTATGACCTGTACAAAAAGGACAGGTTACACCTGAACCCAAAGGGGTCCAATATCCTCGCAGGCAGGTTTAATAGAGCTGTTAGAGAAGGTTTAAACTAATTTGGCAGGGAGATGGGAACCAGAGTGATAAGGCTGAGGAAGGGGAAAACAGAAATAAATCAAAGTTAGTGTGCGACAGAGATGATAGAAAGGACAGGAAGGAGATGAGGCATAATCACAGCCAGTGGGATGAGTTACAGGGCAATAGAGGCATGGTGCAGTTAAAACAGAAAGCAACAAATACTGTACTGAAGGTGTTATATTTGGATGCATGCAAGATAAGACATAAAGTGGATGATCTTGAAATTCAGCTACAGATTGGCAAGTATGACGTTGTGACTAAAGGATGGCTGCCATTGGGAGCTGAATATCCACAGAAATATGGTGCATCGGAAAGATAGGTTATTAGGCAGATGGGGTGGTCTGGCCCTGTGTATAAGAAATAATATTAAATCATTAGAAAGGGAAGGCGTAGGATCGGAAGGTGTAGTGTCTCTATGGATTGAGTTAAGAAATGGCTAGGGTAAAAGGACCCTAATGGCAGTTGTATACAGGCCTCCAAATAGCAGCTGGGATGTGGATTTCAAATTACAGCAGGAGATAGAAAAGACGTGTCAGAAGGGCAATGTCATGATAATTGTTGGGACTTTAATATGAAAGTGAATTGAGAAAACCAGGCCAGTACTGGACCTCAAGAGAGAGAATTTGTAGAATGTTTAAGAGATAGCTTTTTAGAATAGCTTGTTGTTCAACCCACTAGGGGATTGGCTGTGCTGGATTTGGTGTTGTGCAATGATCCGGAGGTGATAAGAGAGCTTAAGGTTAAGGAACACTTAGGGAACAGTGATCACAATATGATCAAGTTCACCTTGAAATTTGAGAAGTAGAAACGAGATTCCAATATAATGGCATTTCAGTGGAATAAAGGAAATTACAGTGGCATGAGAGGGCAACAGGACAAGATTGACTGGAAAGGGACACTCGCAGGAAGGACAGCAGAGCAGAAATGGCTGGAGTTTCTGCGAAAAATGAGGGAAGTGCAAAACAGATGTATTCCAAATATAAAGAAATTTTCGAATGGAAGAAGGACACTACTGTGGCTGACAAGTCAGAGCCAAAGTAAAAGCAAAAGAGAGGGCATACAATGAAGCCAAAACTAGTGGCAAGATAGAGGACTGGGAAGCTTTTAAAAACTTGCAGAAGGAAACTAAGAAGGTCATTAGGAAGGAAAAGATAGATTATGAATGGAATCTGGCAACTAATATCAAAGAAGATACTAAAAAAATTTTAAGTATATAAAGGGTAAAAGACAGTTGAGGGTAGATATAGGACCACTAGAAAACAATGCTGGAGATATTGTAATGAGAGACACAGAGATAGGAGAGGAACTGAATGCGTATTTTGCATCAGTCTTCACAATGGAAGGCATCTGCAGAATACCGGACATTCAAGAGTGTCAAGGAAGTGAAATATGTGCAGTCAAAATTACAACTGAGAAGGTGCTCAGGAAGTTTAATAGTCTGGGGGTGGATAAATCTCCTGGACCTGATGGAATGCACCCTCAGGTTCTGAAGGAAGTAGCTGCAGAGATTGCAGAGGCATTAATAATGATCTTTCAAGAATCGATAGATTCTGGCATTTTACTGGATGACTGGAAAATTGTAAATGTTACTCTGCTATTTAAGAAGGGTGGGAGGCAGAAAGGAAGCTATAGACCTGTCATCAGTGGTTGGAAAGTTGTTGGAATTGATAGTTAGGGATGAGATTACGGAGTACCTAGAGGCACATGACGATAGTCCAAAGCCAGCATGGTTTCCTGAAAGGAAAATCCTGCCTGACTAACCTACTGCAATTTTTTGAGGAAATTATAAGCAGGGTAGACAAAGGAGATGCAGTGGATGTGGTGTACTTGGATTTTCAGAAGTTTTTGACAAGGTGCCGCACAGGAGGCTGCTTAGCATGATAAGAGTCCATGGAATTACAGGGAAGTTACTAGCATGGGTTGATCGGCAGAAAGCAGAGAGTGGGAATAAAGGGATCCTATTCTGGTTGGCTTCTGGTTACCAGTGGAGTCCCACAGGGGTCGCTGTTGGGACCGTTGCTTTTTACGATGTACGTCAGTGATTTGAACTATGGGATTAATGGATTTGAGGCTAAATTTGCCGATGATACAAAGATAAGTGGAGGAGTGGGTAGTTTTGAGGAAACAGAGAGCCTGCAGAGAGACTTAGATAGTTTAGGGGAATGGCAAAGAAGTAGCAAATGAAGTACCATGTTGGAAAGTGCATGGTCGTGCACTTTGGTGGAAGAAATGAACTTGCAGACTATGATTTAGATGGAGAGAGAATTCAAAACACAGAGATACAAAGGGACTTGTGTAGGATATCCTAAAGGTTAACCTCCAGGTTGAGTTGGTGGTGAAGAAGGCAAATGCAATGTTGGCATTCGTTTCTAGAGGTACAGAATATAAGAGCAGGGATGTGATGTTGAGGCTCTATAAGGCACTTGTGAGATCACACTTGGAATATTGTGTGCAGTTTTGGGCTCCTTATTTTAGAAAGGATATACTGACTGTGGAGAGGGTTCAGAGAAGATGCACAAGAATGATTCCAGGAATGAAAGGGTTACCGTATGAGGAACGTCTGGCAACTCTTGGACTGTAATCCCTGAGGTTCAGGAGAATGAGGGGTGAATCTTATAGAAACATTCCGAATATTAAATGGCCTGAACGAATTAGATATGGCAAAGTTATTTCCCATGGTAGGGGAGTCTAGGACAAGAGGGCACAACTTCAGGATTGAAGGACGTCCATTTAGAATAGATATGTGGAGAAATTACTTTAGTCAGGGGGTGGTAAATCTGTGGAATTTGTTGCCATGAGTGGCTGTGGAGGCCAATTCATTGAGTGCATTTAAGGCAGAGATAGATAGGTTCTTAATTAGCCAGGGCACCAAAAATTATGGGGAGAAGGCAGAGGAATTGGGATGACTGGAAGAATTGGATCAGCCATGATTGAACAGAGGAACAGCCTCGATGGGCTGAATGGCCTACTTCTACTCCTACAAAATCTAACAAGGCTTTACTGTATTCCTTTGCAGGCAAGGTAGATTCAGAGGATCCAAAAAAAAACACACAGGCAAAGTCAAAATCCAAAAAAAAATTAACTAGAAAGTAGAGATTCCTACAAACAAAAGCAAAGGTCCACTTTAAAAAAAAATGATTCCAAGACTGAGCATAGAAACAAGGAACTTCTATAGGCCTACAAACAAGGCACAGGTAATATCAATGAACTAATAATTAGCCTAATAGGCAGGTGAGCAGGAAGGGGTTGGCCTTGTCATCTCTGCCTCCCTCTGGTGGCCAGTTTGAGGTGTGACAAATGATCCCCAACCCTAATTCCAACACCAGTTCTTTACTTATTTGTCAGCTTGTATATGTGTCAACACATTCTGTAACTGAGAAAAATTAAACTTGCCCACAAATAATTTAGAATTTTTTATTGCAGATAGAATTACAGATAATACAGTAATTATTACTCTGAAACAATTATTTGGACCTGGATAGAATATACAATACAGTCTGCAGGCATTTAAATTCCAGCATCTTAAACGTGGATGTTATTCTGTTTAATTTAGCCAGACTAACACCTGGGCTAGGTGCAACACAGCTAGCTTGAGAAAATTACATCAATGCTGGATGTGCTTGTGTAGTCTTCTTCTTAAGTCCGTTCACCACTACTGGGGCATAGGCTACCGACAGCAGCTTGCCAGAGTCCTCTGTCCTGGGCCAGTCTTTCAAGTCCATGTGTAACCCAAGGATATGTCTGCTAGGTGAAGATCCTTCCTCTCCCTGTGAGCGATGAGGTCTTTGGAGATTCAGTTGGTGTTTATGCAGCTCTGGATTTTATAGGATGGGGTTGCTAGCCCCATGCCCAACCCACCACTTTTTGCAGCCAGACTTGGAACTATCCATGGCAGAATTTAATATAATTATGAAGCTTCTTTTGTAATTCCAACTTGTGAATAGTTATTTTAATACAATTATGAGAGATACAGTTCTAACTTATTGTGGGATTGTTTTAAGCAATTATTTTTTACTGATAATGGTAGTGTCAAGTTAGTCCAAAGATAGTAAAGATACTGAACTAGTAGACTATCATGATGTTTCACCATGCAGGAAGTTAGCAAATGTATTTTAAGTTCCAATTCTATAGTCTGACTTAATGCAAGAGAAGTGAATGCTGTTTTGATATTTTGAAAATTGAAAAAAGTTGATATTACCTTGATATTGAAATATTATTCATGCTAAATACTTGTTACTTCCACATTTAACATTAAATCTATCAGTTTGTAGTAACTATTCCTCTGATTTTGTCCTATATACATCAACTAAGTGTTAACAGAGTCCAGTGTAGTAAAAGGGGTCTGTATGACTCTTTGTTATCACTACATTAATCTAGAAATAGCGTCAATCTGGTTCAAAGTTCAAAGAAAATTTATTATCAAATTACATATATGTCACCACATACTACCCTGAGACTCACTTTCTTGCAAGCATTCAAAGAAAAGTAAAACAATACCATAGAGTTCATGGAAATCTATACTTAACAAAGACTGACAAATATCCAATGTGTAAAAGAATACAAATTGTGTCAATAATTCAAAGTTCAAAGTTCAATGTAAGATTTATTATCAGAGTACATACATGTCATCACATACAAACCTGAGGTTCTTTTTTTGCTGTCATACTTAGCAAATCTGTAAAACAGTTACTGTAAACTGTGCAAATGCAGATATAAGTAAACAGCAATAAATAACGAGCATGAAATAACAATATAGCAGAGTCCTTAAATGAGTGTAGCTATTCCCTTTTGTTCAAGAGCCCGAAGATTGAGGGGTAGTAACTGTTCTTGAACCTGGTGGTGCGAGTCCTGAATATCTTCTGCCTGATGGCAGCAGCAAGAAAAGAGCATTGCCTGGGTGGTGAGGATCTTTGATGATGGATGCTGCTTTTCTATGGCAACATTTCATGTAGAAGTGTTCAATGGTTGGGACGGCTTGACCGGTGATGTACTGGACTGAATCCACTACCTTTTGTAGGATTTTGTGCTCAAAGGCATTGGTGTTCCCATACCAGGCTGTAATGCAGCCAGTCAGCACACTTTCCACCGCACATCTATAGACGTTTGCCAAGATTTACAATGATGCACCAAACCTCCACAGACTCCTAAAGAAGTAGAGGTGCTATCAGGCTTTCTTTGCAATATGATGGGTCCAGGACAGATCCTCTGAGATAGTGACAGGAATTTAAAGTTACTGACCCTCTCCACCTCTAATCCTCTGATGATTACTGGCTCATGAACCTCTGGTTTCCTTCTCCTGGTTTTATTGACATTGAGTGCGAGGTTGTTGTTATTATGCCACTCAGCCAAGCTTTCAACCTCCCTTTTGAATGCTGATTCATCACTCCCTTTGATACAGCCCACAACAGTGGTGTCATCAGCAAGCTTGTATATGGTGTTAGAGTTGTACTACTGTACTTAGCCACACAGTTATAGGTGTAAAGCAAGTAGAGCAGGAGGCTAAGTACACATCCTAAGGTGTTCCTCTGCTGGTGGAGAATGTGGTGGAGATGTTTCTGCCAATCCGAAGTGACTGGGGTCTACAAGTGAGGAAATCCAGGATCCAATTGCACAAAGGGGTATTGAGGGCAAGGTCTTGGAGTTTACTGATTAGTTTTGAGCAGATGATGGTGCTAAATGCCGAGCTGTAATCGATAAAGAGCATCCTGATATATGCATCTTTATGTCTAAATGTTCCAGAGTTGTGTGAAGAGCAAATGCAATAACATCTACTGTAGACCAGTTACTTCAGTAGGTGAATTGGAGTGGATCCAATTTGCCACTCAGACTGAAGCTGATGTGCTTCAACACCAGCCTCTCAAAATGGTTCATCACTGTGGATGCAAGTGCCATTGGGCGACAGTCATTTAAACAGGTTACCATGCTCTTCTTGGACACTGGTCTGATTGAAGCCTGCTTGAAGCAGGTGGGTACCACACACTGCCAAAGCGAGAGGTTGAAGATATCCAGTTTGTCAGCACAAGTCTTCAGTACTCAGCCACATACTCCATGCGGACTGGGTACTTTCCTTGGATTCATTCTTTTGATGGCAGCCCACACATTATCTTCAGAAACCGAGACCAAAGGATCATTGGGAAAAATGGGGGTGCGCGATGGTTCTTCCCTGTTCTGGTAGTCAAAACGAGCATAGAAGGCATTGAGTTTATCAGGAAGTGAAGCTCTGCTGTCCCCCTATATTGCAAGATTTAACCTTGTAGGAGGTTATGGCATTCAAACCCATCCACAACTGTCGAGCATCCCTCATTGATTCCAGTCTGGTCTGGAATCTCCATTTCACCCGAAAGGTGGCTTTCCGGAGATCATTGTTGCACCATGTAGCATTCTTGATCTCCAGACTTGAATACCTCTGATCTGGCTCTCAGCAGGTTCTGGATTTCATTGTTCATCCAGGGCTTCTGATTGGGGAAAACCCTGAATATGATTTTGTGGGGATGCAGTCATCCACAGCTGTTTTAATAAAGTCTGTAACGATCCTTGTGTAGTCATTCAGGTCCACAGATGAGTTCTTGAAGATGGCCCAGTCGACTTACTCAAGGCAATTCTGTAACCATTCCTCAGCCTCCTGCATCCACCTCTTAGCTGTCTTGAGATCTGGACCCTTGCTCTTTAGGCTCTGCCTGTACACTGTTAGTAGGAGTACAGCCAAATGATTCAACTTAGCAAAATGTGGTCTCGGGAAGGAACAATAGACATTCCTTATCGTAGTGTAGCAGTGATCTAATGTGTTGGGACCTCTGGTGTAACAGGTTACATGTTGGTGAGAATGCAGGGTTTACTTCAACTATAATTTGAAATGCATCAGAAAGGGCTGTTTGTTGTTTACAGAGAGCATCATGCAGTTCTGTGAGCGCTTGCTTATAATCATCTGCTGGTGGTATGTAAACTGCGGTCGGGATCATGGATGAGAACTGTTGATGCAAGTAGAATGGTCTACATTTATTCATTAGTTGTTCTAAGTCAGGGGAACAAGAAGTTGACATCTGTGCAACAAAGAGAATTTACTAAAAAGCATACACCGTTACCTCTTTCCTGAGGTTCGATCCATTCTGAAAATCATAAAACCTTCTGATTGGATAACTGTGTCCACATGTTCGCTGTTAACCGAGTCTCAATGCAACAAACAATTGAGATCTACCTCATCTGTGTCAGCAGCCTTGCCCTGTGATCTTCATTCCTTTTTTTGGAATTTATTTTTTATTGAAGTTCATCATCAAACAAACATTTCCATAAGATGTATTTCAGGTACTGTACATATATATCATATAGTCATATTTGTCACAAATTTCCACATAATATTTATCTGAAGTATACACTTATAGAAAGGAGAGGAAAGAAAGAACAATCAAAAGAAGAAAACTATGTACAGAGTGGGGAGTGATCTTTTTTTTATAACATATTCATTGACTTGTGAGAATAAAATCAGGCCTATGAGGTGTTATGTAGTTAAACCATTTTTCCCAGTATGAAACAAATTGTTCCAACTTATGATTAACAGGTGCTGTTATCTTCTCCATTTTGTAAATGTCCATTGTAGTTTCCATCCATACATTTAAAGTTGGGCTCTCCTGTGATAACCATTTCCTGGTAAGGGTCTTTTTACCAGCCACCAGCAGTATATTCATTAAATATTTATCTCTTTTCAACCGTTCTTGAGGTATATACCCAAAATATGTGGTCTTACTTTCTAAGGGTATTTCACATTTAAAGATGTCTTGTAGGGCATTGTATATCCCACTCCAACAGTCTGATAACGAGGCATTCCCAGAAAATATTATAATGGTTTGCATTTTGATTTCCACAATTTCTCCAGCAAACAGGGGGGGTTACTATCATAGTGAGATTTCTGAGAAGTTGTAATAAAATATCTTATCAAGTTTTTCCACCCGAACTTCCTCCATTTCTGTGAACTGGTACACTTCCATTGATACCTCCATATTACTGTCCAGTCTTCCTCAGATATTATTATCCCTCCTCCCTTCTCCCATTTTGTTTTAATGTATGAAGTCGAATGTGTTTTAAGATTTGACAAACCCTTATACACGCTTGAAATGATTCTAATACCATTGTCTGAATTATATGCTTTTCTAAATAGTGCTTTCAAACATGTACTTGACTTGGTTACATTTTTAACTGTCCTATTAACATACTGTCGCATCTGTAAATACCAATAAGAGTCTTATTTTTCTGATGTGTTTCTCTTTGAGCATTTCAAAACTGAACAGTGTTCCTTCTTTCATTATATTGCAAATAGCTGTTATTCCTTTAGCTGTCCAGTCCTTAAATCTAGCATCCAGTTTATTTGGCGTAAAATCCGAGTCATATGCACACCATTTAATAATTGCAATGTCTCTCTCTAGTTTATATTCTTTTATAATAGTTTTCCATATTTTAAGAGTCCATTTCACCCAATAGTATCAATACTATTTATGTAACTTTGTAGGTTGTTATTAGCCAAAATTGCCTGTATGGGGATGGAAAGTATCCTCTCCTCAATGTTTTTCCATTGAGCGTCATATGATGGGTTGCACCAGCATATCACAGCTCTCAACTGTGCTGCAAAATAGTAATCTCTAAGAGAAGGTAGAGCCCATCCCCCCTTTTCCTTGGCTAATTGTAAAGTTCTGAGACAGACCCTAGACCTTTTACCGTGCCATATATATCTTGATAGCATCTTGTTCCATTCATTGAATTGATTTTGGTTCATCTCTATTGGTAGGGTCTGAAAGGGATATAGAAATCTGGGCAGTATATTCATTTTAAGAGATTCAATCCTTGAACTGAAACCAAGAAAAGGAATTAGGTTCCATCTTGTTATATCTTCCTTAATTTTTTTATATATAGGCTGATAATTGCATTCTGATAATTTTGCCAAATCTTTTGGCATAATGATGCCCAAATATTTGACATACTCTGTTTGCCATGCCCAAGGATATCTACTTTCAGTTTCTCTTGGTGGGCTATAGCTATATGAAAGTAGTTGGGTTTTATCTATGTCGATCTTGTATCCTGATAATTGGCCATATTGTTCAAAGGATTGCATCAATTTAGGTAAAGAGCATGTTGATTGCCCTAGATAGATCAAAATGTCATCCGTGTAACAGGCCAATTTATGGTCTGTCCCTTTAATAGTAATTCCCCTGATATCTTCACTTTGTCTGATGTGTTGAGCTAATGGTTCCAGATATAATGCGAGGAGTAGTGGTGACCATGCACAACCCTGTCTCATGCCCCTTTCTAGGATAAAACTATTAGATAAATATCCATTGATTTTAATCCTAGCAGTAGGATTGTCATATAGTGCCTGTATAGTTTTAATATTTGTGTCAAGTAGACCAAATCTATGTAAATTCTGTAAAGAAAATTCCAATTAACTGAATCAAATGCCTTTTCAGCGTCCACACTTATCACTATTGCTTCAATTTCATTTTTTTTATATGATCCACAATGTGAAGTGTCCTTCCTATATTGTCTTGTGTTTGGCATCGTTGTATAAATCCTGTCTAATCATTATGTATCAGTGTGGGTAGAAACTCTTCTAATCGTTTGGCCATGATGGAGGTAAATAATCTACAGTCCACATTAAGAACAGATATTGGTCTAAATGACCCACATTCCATTTTATCCTTGCCTTCTTTCGGTATAGCTGAGATTATCGCCTCCTTCCAGCTGGGTGGCATTTGCGCCTTTCTTAGAGCCCAGTTCAGTGTGGTGAGCAAAACAGGAATTAACTCATTTCTAAATTCTTTATACCACTCTACCGCATATCCATCTGATCCTGGTGACTTGCTTAATTTAAGCCTACTAATTGCAGTTTTTAGTTCAGCTTCAGTTATGTCAGCAGTCATCGTTCTATTTTGTTCTTTGCCTAAAGAATTCAGGAAGGTGTCAATCTGGGCTATGCTTCCCCCGGAGCTTTGGAATATAGAGTTTTGTAAAACATTTCAAAAGCTTCTTGAATTTCACTTTGCTTATTTTTTTTTATCACTTTTGTTCTTGGATCCCTAATTCTATGAATTGTATTTTCTGCTATCTTTTTTTTCAGTTTCCACGCCAGTATTTTCATAGATTTAGATCCACTTTCATAGTGTCTTTGTTTCAGAAACATTAAATTTTTTCTAATTTCTTGTATAGCCAAACTATTAATTTCATTCCTAATTTTTTTAATTTCCTCTAGTGTATCCTGTGCCAAACTCAATTTGTGTTTTTTTTCTAGTTCCTTCAGCTTATTTTGTAATTCCTCTAATGTTTTATTCCTTATTTTTTTCTTATATGAAGATAGCACTATAATTTTCCCTCTTAGACAGCCTTCAGAGTATCCCATAGAATGAGAGGTGAAACCTCTCCATTATCATTGAATTCTAAGTAAAGACCAATTTCTTTTTTAATTTGTTCCTTAAAATAGGAATCATTGAGTAGACTTGAATTTAGTTTCCAAATAGTGTTCTTTGGTTGTAGGTCAAAATCAACAGATAAATATATAGGTGCATGGTCACTTCCATCTGTTGTCCCAATTCCACAGGTGTTTACTTTGTCTTTATCTTTTCCAAATGTTATGAAATAGTCTCTTCTTGTATATACGGAATGGGGGGCAGAATAATGAGTGTAATCGGGGAAAAGGTCCCTCCATATATCAATTAGACCAATATCCTCAAAAAGAGTGTTAACTCTCTTATGTAAGGACTTTGTTTCATAAGTTTTTCTATTGGAAGAGTCTAACTTTGGTTGTAATTGTAAATTTAAGTCTCCCCCATATATCAAGAGACCTTCTGTTTCTGTTACCATAATATTAGTAATTTTCTGGAAGAAACTAATACCACCTCCTGGGGGTGCGTATATATTCAATAAAGTAACTGGATATCCCTCTATATTCCCCCTTACCAGAATATATCTGCCCTCCTTATCTCCCATTTGGAATACTTTTTCAAAATTTAGCTTGCTTGAGATGAGAATAGCAACTCCTCTTTTATGTCCTGATTTATATGAGGAGAAAAACAAATTAGTGAAGCCCATTCTCTTTAATTTTCCATGTTCATTATCACTTAAGTGAGATTCCTGTAAATATACTCCATGGGCTTGTTCTTTTTTTCATTTTTGATAGCATTTTACTTCATTTGATTGGATTTAACAGCCCATTGACATTAAAAGGAATGAATTTTACTTTGTCCTTAGCCATGTGTATTTATCTGTTAGTATATCATTGAAATTTGCCGAATATAACTTAATTGATCTACTCCCTGAACAAATAAGAACCAAGAAACGTGAATAATAGAAAAAAGGTAACAAAGGTGTGATTCCAAGGCTGGGGTCTCTAGATGACCCTGGGTTGAGCTAGAGGAAACGTCTAGCCGTGGGGGATAGCCCCTCCTACCTGTGAGTTGAGGGCCCCCACTGCAGTACCTATAAAAGTAAGTTAAAAAATCTATGTCTATTACACTGAAATGATTTCCCTGTGTATTCCTCCCATGTATATATATTCTCATTTAGGTGGGGAAAAAGGAGTGAATAAATGAATTTTTAAAAAATTGAGTAATATAAAATCCACATTATAATACGTATTTCTTGAGATAGGTATATCACCGTCTATTTTTGCTTCTGTTTAGTTTATCAGCACTTTTAAAGTTAGCCAAACCTCATGGCTCTTCTGGAGGAGGTGAGAGCTGTCTTCGGAGAACTCACAGTCTATAACTAATATCCTTCTCTCGTCCTCCTCCCGTCTCCTGCTTTCTCGGTACTCTTACTATTTCCCAAGCAGATCGGGGTAACTGCTCAGCCAGACTTACCCTTGGTTTGACCACGCTAATGGGCAGCCCTCTGTTGTTCATGTATGTAGTCTCCTCTTCCACTGTCTGATATAGCTGTATCCCTCCTTTGAAAAACACTCTCAGTTTAGCAGGGTACGGGGTTTGGAATTTAATCTTTTCTTGCTTTAATATTCGTTTCGTTTCAGAATATTCCTTCTGTTTCTGTAGGACCGCCAGGAGATAACCATGATCGAAATATATTAACTTCCCATTCCAAAACACCCTCTTCTTACCCCAGGCCCCTCGTAGAATCTCCGCCTTGCTCTTGAATTGAAGGAATCTAAGTACTATTGAGCGCGGCTTACTTTCTCTGTCTCTAGAAGGCCTTGGGACGAGCGTACGATGTGCCCTCTCAATTTCAATCTCCATAGTTGGGGGAATCTCCAGTGCTTCCCGCAGCAACTTTTCTACAAACTCCATCATTGACAATCCCTCCGCTCCTTCGGGAACATTATAAATCCTGATATTTTTCTGCCTCGATCTTCCCTCTTGGTCAAGCAATTTACTTAGATTTAGATTAGATTATGAGGACATGCAGTCCTCTTTTATTGTCATTTAGTAATGCATGCATTAAGAAATTATACAATTTGTTCCTCCAGTGTGATATCACAGAAACACAAGACAAATCAAGACTAAAAAAACTGACAAAAACCACATAACTATAACATATAGTTACAACAGTGCGAGCAATACTGTAATTTGATAGAAGGACAGACCATGGGCATGGTAAAAAAAATCTCAAAGTCTCTCAAAAGTCCCATCATCTCGTGCAGATGGTTGAAGGAAGAAAACTTTTCTTGCCGTGAGCTTCCAGCGTCGCAAACTTGCCAATGCAGCATCCTGGAAGGTCCCAACCACAGTCTGACTCCGAGTCCGTCCGAAAACTTCGAGCCTCCAACCCGCTCTCTGACACCGAGCACCATCTCTGCCGAGCGCTTCGACCCCAGCCCCGGCAACAGGCAATAGGCAAAGCCGAGGATTTGGGGCCTTCCCCTCCGAAGATTCTCGATCGCACAGTAGCAGCGGCAGCGAAGCAGGCATTTCAGAAGTTTATCCAAGTGTTCCTCCGTGCTTCTCACGGCTGCCTCCATCAAATCAGGATTGTGCACGGCATCCTACTTCACAAATACGATATCAATTCAGAGCGGCTGCGCGCGCTGCGTCGCACCATCTTCTCCTCCCCCCTCGAACTTTCCTGTTGATTTAATATTTTTATCGTCTTACCTAGTATCTGTTCCACGTTTTGCACGCGATCTTCCACCCTCTCAATTCAAGTCTCTGCCACCGCTATTTTCTGATTGACATTGGCAAGCTCTGACTTTATATCATTTAGTTGCTGTTTTATATCTTTTTGGACTTCCCTTATCTCTTCCAGAATTTTTATCATATTTGCCACTTTGCCTGAACATGGCCCCGCGTCAGCTTCGCTACCACGAACACGTATAGGAGAGCCACTTGTTGTACCTCTCTCTTCCATAGGCTCCGCAGTGATGCTTCTTTTATCTCCATTCTTTTTCGCCATTCTTGCCCCCCTTATCAATTCAGATATTTTCAGAAGATCTTATATTTGATGGATTAACGGGGCAAAATATGCGTTTTTCCTGAGGAGCTGTTGATTTAAGCTGCCATTCTGGACCATGATCGTCATCCTTACTTTCAAGGGACTGCACATTCGCCAACAAGCTGCTTGGAAGAGAAGGCCTCATACCCCTGTGCCTCAGCCTGGTTTGAATCCTGCCTCTCCTGCTGCGTTTTCAGCCATGGTCATGGAGTTGACCCTTAACGATGCTGTGCCTAACTGCTCCACATTTAACTGTTGAGCATGAGATTTGAAGATCATTGATGTAGTTCGGTAGTCTGCTGTTTAGAGGAAATTTACATGTTGCAGATTGCATTAATAAGTAGTTCAAAAGGAGTATACTTAAGAAGAAAACTGGTACAATTTCCTGCAGCCCGCAGAGAGTCGTTGATGTACACAGCACCATCTAAGTAAATAATACTGAGAACATGAGTTGTAGAGTCCTCGAAAGTAAGTCTGCAGGTTGTGTAGTCAATTCAGCACTAAGGGGAGTGAAATTACCCACACTGGTTCAGAGCCTGATGATTGTAGAGTAATAACTGTTCCTGAACCTGTTGGTGTGGGACCTAAGGCTCCTATGGTGGTGTTGAAATTAGACCTTTGTTACTATTCCTTTTTGAGTGAAATGGCTATCACTGCAAGGTCAAACTTCATTGCCCCTTTCCAATTATCCTTGACAAGATGATGGCATGCCATCCACTGAACCATCACAGTCCTCTGATGAAGGTGCTCCTATAGATGGGTAGGAGTCCAGCGACAATGAACAATGTAATAATGTAATATATCCAAAATCAGGCTGGTGTGTGGCTTGAAGGGTCACTACTGATATTTGTGTTTCCATAATGTCACTGCTACAGTATACAGTGGTGATAACAGAATCAGATTTATCATCACTGACTAGTCATGAAATTTGTGGTTTTGTGGTAGTAGAACAGTGCATTACATAAAATATACCAATAATTAGAATAAGAAATATAAATAAATCAATAAATATAAATATACAAAAAAGTAATGTAAAAAGAGAGCAAAAATAGTGAAGTAATGTTCATGTGTACATTGTCTGTACAGAAATCTGATGGTGGGGGAGGGAGGAAGAACAGTTCCTGAAACGTTGAGTGTCTGTTTTCAGGCTCCTGTACCTCTTATGGTAGTAATGAGAAAGTGTTTTGGGTGATAAGGGTCCTTAATGACAGATGCTGCCTTTTTGAGGTATCATCTTTTGAAGTGTCTTCAAAGGAGGGGAGGCTAGTGCTCATGACTGAACTGGCTGAACCTAAAGAGACATGGTGTAAAACATCCAAAATATACATTTACATGAAATAGTGCCCATATTAATCTTTGTTTTTCCAGCCATGTGCCTTTAGTATAGTATGATGATGGGACATTTCAGGACAGAAAAGAGACCTTAAAGAAAGCGAGAGTGAAATAAGAGAGACAAGGGAGAGTCTGCAGGTACTGGAAGTCCAAGCAGTCCTGCTGAAGGGTCTCGGCCCAAAACGTCGACTGTACTTTTTTCCATAGATGCTGTCTGGCCTGCTGAGTTCCTCCAGCATCTTGTGTGTGTTGCTGAGATTTTAGGAAGCAACTTTCAGAGCTTGGTGTCTAAGCACCTGAAAGACTGTCTGCCAAAATTATGAATGAACAATAGGTCAGAATTGAAATGAGTTTTAAGTTGAAACTTCCTTGTAGATAAAGAGAAGCTGGAGTCCTGCGTTCTTGGGATCCAGCTAACTGTGTCTGGCTTGCTCCCACAGGCAACTTACAGTCTTCACCTAGCTCATAGGATTCACTTGCCACTCATTCCAGATTCATTACTTGCAGCCTATTTAACTCCAGTTCTCATCCACAGTCCTCGTACACTCATCGAGCCAGCCAGCCACAAGCAGTTGCTCCTAGCTTTCAGTCTCCCTGCCTAGAGTTTACCTTGTTGTCTGTTGTGTTCTCACTTGTTTTGTGGCCCCTCATGACTTATTATTTTATGGTTTATTATTCAAGTTATCATTCATAGCTAAATCATCTCTGCTGTTCTGCTTTTGGGTCAATTTCTAACAAACTGAGGATCCTAGGATGTCTTATTTGCTGATGTGATGTTGAACCTTTTATCCATTGCTACTAATCAGACTGGCAGCTGGGACATCCTGCCATGTTCTCATGCCCCGATTGTTTTCAATAGCACTAAGTTTGGTACTGAGATCCATGAGTTAAATAGTTCCTCTTGAGGGTCAATTAAGGTCTTTACTTCATAGACAAAGTCTCATACAGCATGGAAACAGGGGAAAGTGGTGCTGTGCATACAAAATACTTGGAGTATTTTTATTTCTCAAGCTGATTTTAATACACTGTCAATGTGAAAGTTGATGGCAAAATTGGCATATTATGTCTTGATTTAGATGTAATAGCCTCATTTATTGTGTTCTTTTAAGGGAAGAAAGTGAAGAGGAAATTACCTCTTCTCATCAAAAGAGGTGGAGCTACTCTGAGAAGGCAGAGATACGAAAACGCCAGAGAATTCAGCTAGAGTTTGAGCTTCTCCTTCAGGAAAAAGATTTGGAAGTCCAAAAACTGAGGTATTTCACAATTGCAGTGGCAGTAAGTATTCCAGAAAGTTTATATTTTTAGGATTAGAGAGAAGGTTGGTATAGTAAACACAAGATTCTTCAGATGCGGGAAATCCAGAGCAACACACATAGTCAAAATGCTGAGGGAATTCAGCAGATCAGGCAGCATCTATGGAAATGAATAAACAGTTGACATTTTGCGCCAAGATCCTTCATCAGAACTGAAAAAGATGGAGGCGGGGAGAGGAAGGAATACAAGCTGTCAGGAGATAGGTGAGACTTCGTGGGTGGAGGGGGGCAATGAAGTGAGAAGCTGGTAGGATGTAGGAGAGATCAGGTGAAGGGGAAGGTGGGTGGGTGGGCAAGGAGGATGAAATAAAATCTGATAGTTGGAACAGGTAAAGGGCTGAAGAAGAAGGAATCTAATTAGAGAGGAGAGTGCTAGCATCTTTATAGTCAGAATTCCAATAGATTTATTTGTTAGAAATTAACTAAAAATAGACAGATGAATATTAATTTTCCATTAATAAAATATTAGTGAAGATCATATAGACAAATGTTTCAATACTTTCATTATGGTCTCAACAAACTTCTTTTTTCTTAAATAACAACATCTTTTCAGTTTGTTACATGCTGCATTTAGACAGCTCATTTGCAAATGGGTTGTTACAAGGTTGGGAATGATCTATGGCAGTAATTAGAGCATCTCACTGAGGAATTCTGACACATTATTGCTTCATTGCTCTTTCAGCTGTTCAGATCCATTTAAAAGACTTCCAGCAAAAGAGTACAGTATCGGTATTTCAGTATAAGGCAGATTGAGCTTTGTACGTTTTTATTTTAGCCCATTACTAACTGTGTTAATGCAGCTATTTATTCAAATTCATCTAATAGGTGAATCAGCATTTTATTTCATGTCAGAGACAGTCCTGTTTATTTGCAGATTGTGTACACGTCTGCTGAATGCAATCAGTTGTAGTTTTTAATATATGGTGGATTCTGTTTAATTGGGGCACATTGGGACCAGTACATTTTGTGGCTGCTTCAATTAATGAAGGTTTCATTGAAATAGTTAAAAAGGTATAAAAAAAAGACAACTAGTCCTTAACTGAGCAACATGTTATGTATTTAAATGAAATACAGAACAAATTAGAACATTACCAATACGACTATAGTTCTATAAAACTGTGTATTAGTTCCTGATAGTTATCAATGGAGGAATTCATCCAGTGTATCCAGCCACACTGTTTTGACTGACTGTAAATGAACAAAATCAGCATAGACACTTAGTGCAGATAATGGACTGCATTTGTTGCCTTCCTGCATGAAGTACTATCAAAAATCACAGCTTTTTTACATTTGCCTGAATGAATAACATAACACAAGCACATACAACTGATGCAACTGTTGCTCTGAACACGAAGTAGAGTCTGATGGCCACACAAGTGCATGCAACTGATCTGATTAGAAACCTAGGTGGTGGCAGGGTATTCATTAGTTTCACGTTCTGAGAGAAGAAGCTGATAACCAGTCTGGCAGTCCTAATCCTGATGCTCCTGGATCTCCTTCCTGAAGGTAGTGGGTCAAAGAGATAAATACATGGCTGAAACTTTCAGCTGGAATACAGGATGGAGGCCAGAAGAATCCAGCAGGATTCCATTCCCTTCCCTCATGGAAATCCTGATGGAGGCCAGGAGAAGCCAGCATCAAATCCAGAGTAACAATTATTTTTTCTCCTTTTCACTTGTATACTGGAATTACATTGAACCGTCTTCAATCTTGAATCTTTAGTTTGCAGTGCCATACTTTGCACCATTCCATGGTTTTGCACTCGTCTGTCTGGTTCTATTTATTACTGATGTGTACACTGTGTCCTCTATGTGCTTCAGGCGAGCAAGTTCAATGCACCCTGGTGTACATGACAATAACAGAATCTGAACCTGAACTTTAACAGATTAGATTTGACTGGTCAACATATCATATGAGAATACTCCTAGCTTGAGTATCTGGCTATATTTATTCATTGACAGTTAATCTGCATAAATTGTGCTTCCCAAATGTACAATCTTCAGTCATGTCATTTGCAGAGTCATTTCCATTTGCTGCATTCACATTCAGTGACGACTTTATTAGGTACACCTGTGCACCTGTCCATTAATGCAAATATCTAATCAGCCAATCGTGTGGCAGCAACTCAATGCATAATAGCATACAGACATGTTCAAGAGGTTCAATTGTTGTTTAGATCAAATATCAGAATGAGGAAGATATGTGATCTAAGTGACTTTGACCATGGAATGATTGTTGGTGCCAGATGAGGTGGTTTGATCATCTCAGAAATTGCTGATTCCTGGGATTTTCATGCACAATAGACCCTAGTGTTTAAAGTGGCTACTGTTTGTATATTCCTGATATTTCTTCCTTCAGTTCCTTATATATGACGATTAAGGATATTTCTGCGTCACTTCAGAATAATATTTATTATAGTGCCATATTGCGTGAATTTTTTTGTTTTGTGGTACAGTGCAATACAAAAATATACTATAAATTACAATAAGAAACATATATAAATTAATTAAATAAGTAGTGCAAATACAGAGCAGAAATAGTGAGGTAGTGTACATTGGTTCACTGTCAGTGTAAGAAGCTGTTGCTAAAACATTCAATGTGTGTCTCAATGTTCACTTAAAGTTCAAAGTAAATTCAAAGTAAATTTAATTTCTTATCAAAGTACATATATGTCACCTTATACAATCCTGATATTTATTTTCTTGCAGGCATACTCAATAAATCAATAATAGAATAATAGAAAGAAGGAAAGACTGCACCAACTTGGGTGTTCAATCAGTATGCAAAAAACAACAAACTGCAAATACAAAACGAAAGAAATAATATTGGCAAACATTTCAGTGATAGGGCAGTGAAGTTTTCCCTGTTGGTTCAAGAGCCTGATGGTTGAGGGGCAGTGACTGTTCTTGGAACTTAGTGGTGTCAGTCCTGAGGCACCTGTACTTTCTTGCTGATGGCAGCAGCAAGAAGAGAGCATGACTTGGGTGGTAGGAGTCCCTGATAATGGATGCTGCTCTCCTGCAACAGCACTCCGTGTAGATGCTCTCAGTGGTAGGGAGGGCTTTACCTGGCTGTATCCATTACTTTTTGTAGGATTTACCATTCAAGGACATTGGTATTTCCATACCAGGCTGTGATGCAGCCACTCAAAAACTCTCCACCACACATCGATAGAAGTTTGTCAAAGTTTTAAAAGTCAAGCCGACTCTTTGCAAACTCCTGAGGATGTAGCGGTGCTGCTGAGTTTTCTTCATAATTGTACATAGGTGCTGGGTCCAGGACAGGTCCTCTGAACTGAGGAACTTAAATTTGCTGACCCTCTCCACTTGAAGCAGGGAGGGGATAGGCAGGGAAAGATGAAGAAGGAATAGGGGGAAGCACAATGGGTAGTAGAAGGAGGCGGAACCATGAGGGAGGTGATAGGCAGCTGGAGGAGGGGGCAGAGAGAAACTGGGATGGGGGAAGGGAGGGGGAGGGAATTACCGGAAGCTGGAGAATTCAATGTTCATGCCAAGGGGCTGGAGACTACCCAGACGGTATAGGAGGTGTTGCTCCTCCAACCTGAGTTTGTCCTCATCATGGCAGTAGAGGAGGCCATGTATGGACATATCCGAATCGGAATGTGAAGCAGAGTTGAAGTGGTTGTGGCATCACTCAGCCTGATTTTCAATCTCCCTCCTGTATGCTGATTCATCACCAGCTTTGATTTGGCCTACCACAGTGGTGTTGTCAGCAAACTTGAATATGGCATTGGAGCTATGTTTAGTCACTCCATCATAAGTGTAAAGTGAGTAGAGCAGAGGACTAACCACATGCCCTTGTGATTCATCTATGCCGATGGATATTGTGGAGGAGATGTTGTTGCCAATCTGAACTAACTGGGGTCTGCGAGTGAGGAAATTGAGGATCCAATTGCACAAAGAGGTATTGAGGCCAGGGTCTTGAAGCTCATTAATTAATTTTGAGAGAATGGTGGTATTGAAATGCCGAGCTGTAGTTGATAAAGAGCATCCTGGTCTATGCAACTTTGGTGTCCAGATGTTTCAGGATTGAGTGAAAAGCCAATGAGATGGCATCTGTTGTGAATCTATTATGCTGGTAGGCAAATTGGAGCAGATCTAATTACTTCTCAGGCACGAGAGATATGGTTCATCACCAGCCTCTCAAAATACTTCATCACTGTGGATCTAAATGCTAAAATGGTACTGGATAATAGAAATTGAGATACGACCGGTGCTTGATAAGTTCATGGCCCAAGGTAGAAGGAGTCAATTTTAGAAAACCTAGGTAGAAGGAGATGAGTTATCCAGCTCTCGTTACATGCACGTGCAGTTCAACTCTTTGAGTGATTATGCAGAAAGTTCTACTTTAGGCCACAAACTTATCAATCACCCCTGCTGTGGACCACTTTCTGGAGGTGCAAGATGTTGACTTCTACAAAGAAGAGATCCGTATGCTGCACAACCGCTGGACTATGTGTGTAAATATAGGAAAAATAAATGTGCTAGGTTTTCTAAAATTGACTCCTTCTACCTTAGGCCACGAACTTATCAATCAACCCTTTTATGTTACCACATTTTTCTTAGGCACCAGTATAAGTGAAGCTTGGTTGAAACAAATGGGTACCTCAGACTGTTGAAATGAGAGGTTAAAGATCTCACTGTTCACTCCAGTCAGTTGCCTAGCACACATCTTTAGTACTTGGCCAGATACCTTCTTTGGGCCAGATGCTTTTTGTGGATTCGCCCTCCTGAAGGCTGTTTGCAAATCAGCGTCAGAGACTGTAATCACAGGATCATTGGGAGCTGTGGGAGGTCATGATGTTTCCTCCATGTATTGACAGTTAAAGTGAGCATAGAAGGCATTGAACTCATTTGGAAGTAAAGCCATGTTGTCTCCTATGTCGCTTGATTTTACTTTATAAGAGGTGATAGTATAAAGGCCCTGCCACAACTGTCAAGCATCCTTCATTGATTCAAGTTCATCCAGAATTGGCACTTCTCACGTGAAATGGCATTCCAGAGATCTTACTTGGACCTCTTGTAACTTTCTCAGTCGCTTGAATGCCTCTGATCTGGCCCTCAGCAGACTGTGGATCTCATGGTTCATCCAGGACTTCTGGTTAGGGAAGGCTGAATGATTTCGTGGGTACACACTCATCTACAACTGTTTTTATAAAGACCAAAGCGACCATGGTGTACTCATTCAGATCCATAGATGAGTCCTTGATCAGAAAGCATTGACTTTCAGCAGTTTGGCATTTTGAACAGCAGCCAATTGGAGATCCGAAGTGTGAGAAAGCATAGCTCACTCAGGTTCGCCGATTGAGTACACAAGGCAGCGACTCGCGGCAGTTCAGTGTTTTGAGTAGCGGCCAGTCAGCAATCAGACTTTATTGGCAAGAACAAATTAAATTAAGGAAGGGGCAAGCAGAGTGGCCATCGGAGTCGACAGAGTTAGAGTAGGGATTTTGAGGCTTTAGCTCAGAGACAGCGAAAAGCTGTAGGTAGATTTTTCCCCATGGTTTGTTTATTGTTTGTCCTTATATTTGCTCGGTTAGAAAAGCAGGGATACCAGGCAGGAGAGTTGAATGCTCCTTTTGTGGGATGTGGGAAGGCAGGGAGACCGCCAGTGTCCCTGACGACTACACCTGCGAGAATTGCATCCAGCTGCAGCTTCTAACAATCCACGATAAGGAGTTGGAGCTGGAACTGGATGAACTCCGGATCATTCGGGAGGCTGAGGGGCTGATAGATAGAACATGTGGAGATAGTTACACCCAAAGTGCAGGACTCAGGAAACTGGGTGACAGTCAGGAACGGGAAAGGGGTTAAACAGCCCTGTTGTCATAGGGGATTCGTTAGTGAGGGGAACAGAAAGGAGGTTCTGTGGATGAGAACAAGATCCTGGGATGGTATGTTACTTCCTGGGTGCCAGGGTCATCTTGATTGAGTCCTCAGCATTCTTAAGTGGAAGGGTAACCAGCCAGAGGTCATGATCTATGTAGGTACTAATGACATAGGTAGGAAGAGTGACAGGGTTCTGCAAAGTAAATTCAGGGAGTTAGGTGCTAAGTTAAAGGGCAGGACCTCCAGGATTGTGATCGCAGAATTGCTACCTGTACCGTGTGCTAGAGAGGCCAGAAGTAGGAATATTATATGGTTTAACATGTGGCTAAGGAGTTGGTGTAGGAGAGAGGCTGTCAGATTTTGGATTATTGGGCTCTCTTCTGGGGAAAGTGGGATGTACAGGAGATGGTTTGCGCTTGAACTGGAGGGAGACTATTATTGTCATGGGAAGGTTTGCTAATGCTGCCTGGGGGTGGGGGTGTTTAAACTGGAGTTGCAGGTGGATGGGAACCAGAGTGCCAGAACAGTTAGTAGAGAGGTTGGGGAGGCAGATAAGACAAAATTCACCCTACAATTTGAGGAGAAACTCAGTATTACACACAAAATGCCGGAGGAACTCAGCAGGCTGGGTAGCATCAATGGAAAAGAGTAAACAGTTGATGTTTCAGACTGAGACCATTCATTAGGACTGTAAAGGAAGGGGGAAGGAGATGACTGAGAGGGTGGAAGGGGGGAGAATGAAGTACAAGGTGGCAGGTGATAGGTGAAACTGGGGGTGGGGGTGAGGTGAAGTAAAGAGCTGGAAAGTTGATTGGTGAAAGATATAAGGGACTGGAGAAGGTAGAATCCGATTGGAGAGGACAGAGACCACAGAAGAAAGGGAAAGGGGAGGAGCACCAGAGGGAGGTGATGGGCAGGTAAGGAGATTCTGTGAGAGGGGGAAACAAGAATGGGCAATGGTGAAGGAGGGGGGAGAAGAATTACGAGAAGTTTGAGAAATCAATGTTCATGGAATATAAGGTGTTCCTCCAACCTGTGTGGCCTCATTGTGGCTGTAGAGGAAATGCAGTGCTCCCGGTGTGGCTTCCTGTATAGCGGTGAGACTCGACAGAGACTGCTTCGTCGAGCACCTTCGCTCCGTTAGTCACAAAAAGCAGGATTTCCCAGTGGCCACCCATTTCAATTCTATTTCCCATTCTCATTCTGACATGTTCCTTGATCTTTACTTCACCCCCTCCCCTCTCCTGGTTTCACCTACCACTTTGTACTTCTTCTGACGCTCCCCCACTTTCTTAGTTTAACTCCTTTCCCCTTCCCTTCCAGTCCTAATGAAAGGTCTCAACCTGAAACATCAACTGTTTACTCTTTTCCATAGATACTGCCTGGCCTGCTGAATTCCTCCAACATTTTGTGTGTGTTGGATTTCCAGCATCTTCAGATTTTCTCATTTTTGTATCAGTATTACATTGGAGTCAAGGGAATTTCAGAAACATGAGAGAGGAGCAGGCCACAATTGATTGGAAAAGAACACTAGCAGGGATGACGGCAGAGCAGCAATGGCTGGAATTTCTGGGAGTAATTTGGAAGGCGCAGGATATATACATCCCAAAGGAGAAGTATTCTAAAGGCAGGATGATGGAACTGTGCCTGAAAAGAGAAGACAACGCCAACATAAAAGCCAAACAGAAGGCATATAATAGAGCAAAAATTAGTCGAAAGTTAGAGGATTGGAAAGCTTTTAAAAGCCTACAGAAGGCACTAAAAAAGTCGTAAAGAAGGAAAGGATGGAATACGAAGGTAAGCTAGCCTGTAATTAAAGAGGATACCAAAAGTTTATTCAGATATATAACGTGTAAAAGAGAGGCGAGAGTAGATACTGGACCACTGGAAAATAATGCTGGAGAGGTAGAAATAGGGTACAAGGAAATAGCGGACAAATTGAATAACTATTTTGCATCAGTTTAAGAGTGTCGGGGCAGAAGTATGTTACTAGGGAGAAGGTACTTGGAAAGCTGAAAGGTCTGAAGGAAGATAAACTTCCTGGATCAGGTAGCTTACATTCCAGGGTTCTGTGAGAGGTGGCTGAAGAGATTATGGAGGCATTAGAGATGATCTTTCAAGAATCAGTTGATTCTGGCATAGTTCTGGAGGACAGGAAAAATGCAAATGCCACTCCACTCTTCAAGAAGGGAGAGAGGCAGAAGAAAGGAAAATATAGGCCTCAGTGGTTAGGAAGATGTTGGAGCTGAATGTTAAGAATGTGGTTTCAGAGTACTTGCTGACAAATCTGTTGGAATTATTAGAAGAAATAAAAAGCTGGATGGAGAAAGGAAAATTAGTAGATGTTGTGCCCTTGGATTTTCAGAAGGCCTTTGACAAGGTGCAACAAATGAGGCTGCTTAACAAGTTATGAGACCATGGTATTACAGAAAAAAATACTAGTATGGATAGAACATTAGTTGATTGGCAGGAGGCAACGAGTGGGAATAAAGGGTTTCTGGCTGGCTTCTGGCTACTTTGTACAATCTGCCTTGGAGAAGATAATGCAATGAAGCTATTATTTCTCATTCAGCCAGGAGGTTGCAATTTCACCAGTTTAAGGAAATGATACAATGTTAGAGACCAGTTGAGGAAGTTGACAAACTGAATTTGTAGTGGTGATATATACATGTGAAAAGTGTTTCCTTTCTAAAAGGGTAAACATTTATATACAAAAAGGGAGTAACATTTACCGATGTAAACCTTACGTGTGAGCAAAGTAAAGTAAACACCCTTGATTTGAAATTCCTGGTGTGCTGCAGATAATATTATGGTTATAGTCCAAGATTTGCTTCAAAATACTGTGTCACAGATTATTTCCAAACACACTTGAATAATGCTGGAAATGTGACATGCATTGCTGCCAATACATTTGTGTTTTCATTCTCCAAAGACAGACAAAATGAGTTTGATCACTGATTTGTCCTTCAGATCGGCCTCCCATCAGTCCAGCAAGGCCTCTGCTGGGACTCACAACTCTCCACAGAGCAGCACTTTGGCTCTGGTGCTGGTAATACATCTGGATTACTGGAATCGGAGGAAGACTTCACAGTAAAAGACTTCATAGGAATGGAAGAGACTCATTTGCTCATATCCCCCATCCATCCCACATACCCAACTCCATGGCTTTATCTATCTTCCAGCCTGACAATATCTTTATGCTGGAGAAACTAAGCAGGCCAGGCAGCATCGATGCAAAAAAAGTGGAGTCGACGTTTTGGGCCAAGTCCCTTCAGCAGGACTGGAGAGAAAAAGCTGAGGAGTAGATTTAAAAGGTGAAGGGGGGGAAGAGAGAAACACAAGGTGATAGGTGAACCTTGGCGTGAGAGGCCCCTTGGGTAAGAGTGACCATAATATGGTGGAATTCTTCATTAAGATGGAGAGTGACATAGTTAATTCAGAAACAAAGGTTCTGAACTTAAAGAAGGGTAACTTTGAAGGTATGAGACATGAATTAACTAAAATAGACTGGCAAATGATACTTAAGTGATTGACGGTGGATATGCAATGGCAAGCATTTAAAGATCGCATGGATGAAGTACAACAATTGTTCATCCCAGTTTGGCAAAAGAATAAACCAGGGAAGGTAGTGCACCTGTGGCTGACAAGGGAAATTAGGGATAGTATCAATTCCAAAGAAGAAACATACAAATTAGCCAGAAAAAGCGGCACACCTGAGGACATGGAGAAATTCAGAGTCCAGCAGAGGAGGACAAAGGGCTTAATTAGGAAAGGGAAAAAAGATTATGAGAGAAAGCTGGGAGGGAACGTAAAAACTGACACTAAAAGCTTTTATAGATATGTGAAAAGAAAAGGATTGGTTAAGACAAATGTAGGTCCCTTATAGTCAGAAACAGGTGAATTGATCTTGGGGAACAAGGACATGGCAGACCAATTGAATAATTACTTTGGTTCTGTCTTCACTAAGAAGGACATAAATAATCTTCCGGAAATAGTAGGGGACTGAGGGTCTAGTGAAATGGAGGAACTGAGGGAAATACATGTCAGTAGGGGAGTGGTGTTAGGTAAACTGAAGGGATGAAAGCAGATAAATCCCCAGGGCCAGATGGTCTGCATTCCAGAGTGCTTAAGGAAGTAACCCAAGAAATAGTGGATGCATTAGTGATAATTTTTCAAAACTCTTTAGATTCTGGATTAGTTCCTGAGGATTGGAGGGTGACTAATGTAACCCCGCTTTTTTAAAAAAGGAGGGAGAGAGAAACTGGGGAATTATAGACCGGTTAGCCTAACATCGGTGGTGGGGAAAATGCTAGGGTCAGTTATCAAAGATGTGATAACAGCACATTTGGAAAGTGGTGAAATCATCGGACAAAGTCAGCATTGATTTGTGAAAGGAAAATTATCTCTGACGAATCTTATAGAATTTTTTTGTTAATGTAACTAGTAGAGTGGATAGGGGAGAACCAGTGGATGTGGTATATTTGGATTTTCAAAAGGCTTTTGACAAGGTTCCACACAGGAGATTAGTGTGCAAACTTAAAGCATATGGTATTGGGGGTATGTATTGATGTGGATAGAGAATTGGTTGGCAGACAGGAAATAAAGAGTGTGAATAAACGGGACCTTCTCAGAATAGCAGCCAGTGACTAGTGGGGTACCGCAAGGCTCAGTGCTGGGACCCCAGTCGTTTACAATATATATTAATAATTTAGACGAGGGAATTAAATGCAGCATCTCCAAGTTTGCGGATGACATGAAGCTGGGCGGCAGTGTTAGCTGTGAGAAGGATGCTAAGAGGATGCAGGGTGACTTGGATAGGTTAGGTGAGTGGGCAAATTCATGGCAGATGCAAATTAATGTGGATAAATGTGAGGTTATCCACTTTGGTGGCAAGAACAGAAAAACAGATTATTAGCTGAATGGTGGCCGATTAGGAAAAGGGGAGGTGCAACGAGACCTGGGTGTCATTGTACACCAGTCATTGAGGTGGGCATGCAGGTACAGCAGGCAGTGAAAAAGGCGAATGGTATATTGGCATTCATAGCAAGAAGATTCGAGTACAGGAGCAGGGAGGTTCTACTGCAGTTGTATAAGGCCTTGGTGAGACCACACCTGGAGTACTGTGTGCTGTTTTGGTCCCCTAATCTGAGGAAGGACATCCTTCCATAGAGGGAGTACAAAGGAGGTTCACCAGATTGATTTCTGGGATGGCAGGACTTTCATATGAAGAAAGACTGGATCGACTAGGCTTATACTCGCTGGAATTTAGAAGATTGAGGGGGGATCTTATTGAAACATATAAAATTCTAAAGGGATTGGACAGGCTAGATGCAGGAAGATTGTTCCTGATGTTGGGGAAGTCATGAACGAGGGGTCACAGTTTAAGGATAAAGGGGAAGCCTTTTAGGACCGAGATGAGGAAAAACTTCTTCACACAGAGAGTGGTGAACCTGTGGAATTCTCTGCCACAGGAAACAGTTGAGGCCAGTTCATTGGCTATATTTATGAGGGAGTTAGATATGGCCCTCATGACTAAAGGGATCAGGGGGTATGGAGAGAAAGCAGGTACAGGGTTCTGAGTTGGATGATCAGCCATGATCATACTGAATGGCACTGCAGGCTCGAAGGGCCGAATGGCCTAATCCTGCACCTATTTTCTATGTTTTCTATGTTTCTAACCCTGGAGGGCGAGGGATGAAGTAAAGAGCTAGGAAGTTGATTGGTGAAAGACATACAGGGCAAGAGAAGGGGAAGTCTGAAAGAAGAGGACAGAAGGTCATGAAAGAAAGAAAAGGGGCAGGAGCATAAGAGGGAGGTGATGGGTAGGCAAGGAGATAAAGTGAGACTCCCCCTTCTCTTGCCCTGTATCTCTTTCTCCAGTCCTGCCGAAGGGTCTCGGCCTGAAACATCGACTGTATTTTTTTTCATAGATGCTGCCTGGCACTCTGAGTTTCTCCAGCATTTTTCATGTGGGTCACTTGAATTTCCAGCTTCTTCAGATTTTCTCTTGTTTGTGATTGGATTTCCTCCAACAAAACACAATTTTTCATCTTTGGTTTTTTTTTTGCTTCGTCACTGTCAACAATTCTTCCCCCAGAACCTTTATTTTCCTTTTTTTGACAAAACATTTGATCTGTTGTCCATTTGATTGATTAACTTAGGATCAATTTTCATCCGACTGTTCTCCTGTGAAAAGCCTTGGGCCATTTTACCATACCAAAGATGCAAGTTATTTTTATTATCAAAGTACTTTAAAAAATAATGTTTCTCACTTCCTGGTTTAAAGAGTAACCTGAAAAATTGTTGTGCCCCTCTGTGCCCTATGGCACATCAAGCGGCATCTTGCCATTTCTTTAAACTTTGCCTGTTTTTTTGCGAGGCCAAGTTGCCAGCTCGATGCTTAGCCCAGCATGGATGGAAAGCGTGTGAGGGGCTGGCCAGATTCAAACCCTGGACCATTCACCTCGAAGTCTGATGCGGATGCCTCTACCCCACCAGCCAGCGTAATCTGAAAAATACCTCAATGTTATTGATGAATCAAAACATGTTCATGGTGATTATGACGATATAATTGCAGACAAAAGTTTCTTTAGCCAAAGAATGGTGAATCTGTGAAATTCTTTGCCACAGGCAGCTGTGGAGGCCAAGTCTTTATATATATTTAAGGCAGAGACTGATTGATTCTTGATTGGTCAGGGCATGAAGGGACACGGGGAGAAGGCAGGAATTTGGGGCGGAGTGGAAAATTGAATCAGCCGTGATGAAATGGTGGAGTGGACTCAATGGTCCATATGGCCTAAATCTGCTCCCATGTAGAAACATAGAAAACCTACAGCACAATACAGGCTCTTCGGCCTACAAAGCTGTGCCGAACATGTCCTTACCTTAGAACTACGTAGGCTTACCCATAGCCCTCTATTTTCCTAAGCTCCCTATATCCATCCAGGAGTCTCTTAAAAGACCCTATCGTTTCTGCCTCCACCACCGCCGCCAACAGCCCATTCCACGCACTCACCACTCTCTGCGTAAAAAACTTACCCCTGACACTCCTCTGTACCTTCTTCCAAGCACCTTAAAACTGTATCCTCTCATGCTAGCCATTCTAGCCCTGGGAAAAAGCCTCTGATTATCCACATGATCAATGCCTCTCATTATCTTGTACACCTCTATCAGATCACCTCTCATCCTCAGTTGCTCCAAGGAGAAAAGGCCGCGTTCACTCAACTTATTCTCATAAGGCATGCTCCCCAATCCAGGCAACATCATTGTAAATCTCCTCTGCACCATTTCTATGGTTTCCACGTCCTTCCTGTAGTGAGGCAACCAGAACTGAGCATAGTACTCCAAGCGGGGTCTGACCAGGCCCTATATAGCTACAACAACTCGGCTGTACAACTCAGTCCCACGATCGATGAAGGCCAATGCTCCGTATGCCTTTCTTAACTATAGAGTCAACCTGCGTAGCAGCTTTGAGTGTCCTATGGACTCGGACCCCAAGATCCTTCTGATCCTCCACACTGCCAAGAGTCTTGCCATTAATGCTATACTCTGCCATCATATTTGACCTACCAAAATGAACCACCTCACACTTATCTGGGTTGAACTCCATCTGCCGCTTCTCAGCCCATTTTTGCATCCTACCAATGTTCCGCTTAAACCTCTGACAGCTCTCCACACTATCCACAACACCTCCAACTGTTGTGTCATCAGCAAATTTATTAACCCATCCTTCCACTTCCTCATCCAGGTCATTTATAAAAATCACAAAGAGTAGGGGTCCCAGAAGAGATCCCTAAGTTCACACCACTGGTCTCCGGCCTCCATGTAGAATATGACCCGTCTACAACCACTATTTGCCTTCTGCGAGTAAGCCAGTTCTGGATCCACAAAGCAATGTCCCCTTGGACCCCATTCCTCCTTACTTCCTCAATAAGCCTTGCATGGGGTACCTTATCAAATGCCTTGCTGAAATCCATATACACTACATTTACGGCTCTATCCTCATCAATGTGTTTAGTCACATTTTCAAAAACTCAATCAGGCTCGTAAGGTACGACCTGCCTTTGACAAAGCTTTGCTGGCTATTCCTAATCATATTATGCCTCTCCGAATGTTCATAAATCCTGCCTCTCAGGATCTTCTCCAACAACTTACCAACGACTGAAGTAATCTTATGGTCTTTGGGTCTAATGAAAGCTTTTGGCACATTGACCTTCATAAATCGAAGTATTGAGTACAGGAAATGGGATGTTATTTTGAAGTTGTATAATTTGGAGTATTGTGTGCAGTTTTGGTTACCTAGCTACATTAAAGATGTAAATAAGGTTGAAAGAGTATAGAGACAATTCACAAGGATGTTGCTGGGACTGGAGGACCTGAGTTATAAGGAAATATTGAATAGATTAGGGCTTTTTGCCTTGGAACATGGAAGATTGAGGGGAGATTTGAGAGAGGTACATAAAATTATGACATATATAGATAGGGTAAATGCAAGCAGGCATTTTCACTGAGGCTGGGTGAGACTTCAACTGGAAATCATGGGTTAAGAGTGAAAGGTGAAAAATGTAAGGGGATCATGAAGGGAAACTTCTTCATTCAGAGGGTCGTGAGTGTGGAACCAACTGCCAGCACAAGTGTTGCACGTGAGTTCAATTTCAATGTTTGGGTAGGTACATGGATGGTAAGGGTATGGAGGGCTATGTCCTGGTGCAGGTCGATGGGAGTAGGCATTTTAAATGGCTCAGCATAGACTAGAGGGACCAAAGGGCCTGTTTCTGTGCTATACTTTTTTACAACTCATGACTCTATCACGGCCCAGTCCATCAACTTGAAACAATCCCATAGCCACTCCGCTGCTTCCCGTGACTACATCTTTGTGAGCTAATCTCTGGCGTTTTGTTCTTTAGCCTCTGATTGTTTGCGGGAATGAAGAGGACAGCTAAGTGATCAGATGCCCTAAAATGCAGTCTGGGCATGGAATGCTAGGCATTCCTTATCTCACATGATGATGATCTGGTGTGTTGCAATCTCTGGTTCTATAGGTTATATGCTGATGGTAATTGGGTAGGGATTTCTTCAAACAAGCCTGGTTGAAGTCCCCGACTATGGTTTGGAATTCATCAGGAAGGACTGTTCGATGTTTGGAGACAATATTGACTTAAACACCAAAACTGTAAATTTACCGACAAACTTTGAATTCTAATCTTTTTATCAGCAGTTATTTATTTAAGCAGGCAGCAGGTTAAGCAGCTGTACATATTGCATGTCCATATTGGATTGGCTGACAAGGAGCGGCTGATTTAAAAAGCCAGTTGTGAGCAGCGAGCTAACCAGACCTTCGAGGTCGGAGGAGGCGAGGCAGGTGAAGCTAATTACTGAAATGATCAGCTAATTTAAGCAAGGCTCGCTCTAGGGGAGCGGCCTTGTCGAGAGAAGTGCCTTGCGAGATAAGTGCGAGTCTTGGGCTCAGGAGTCTTCGGCAAGGAGGCTGAGGGAAGAGACTACACCACAGTCGGAGAGGGTAAGTGGAGAAGAGATGACCGCTGGGCTGATTCAGTGTGCTGCGTGCATGATGTGGGAGGTCAGGGACACTGATGGTGCCTCTGGATCCTATACCTGCGGAAAATGTGTCCAGATTCAGCTTCTGAGGGACCGTGTTGCAGCACTGGAGAGGAAACTGGATGACGTTAGATTAATCCGGGAGAACGAGAGTTTTCTGGACAGGACCTACAGTGAGGTCGTTACACCCAGGATACAGGAAGAGAGTAGGAGGATGACGATGAGCAAGCAAAGGATGCTTGAAGTACAGGAGACCCCGGGAGATGTGCCTCTCGTAAACAGGTTCTCCCTCTTGGAACACACATCAAAGTTGCTGGTGAACGCAGCAGGCCAGGCAGCATCTCTAGGAAGAGGTACAGTCGACGTTTCAGGCCGAGACCCTTCGTCAGGACTAACTGAAGGAAGAGTTAGTAAGAGATTTGAAAGTGGGAGGCACTTCCCTCTTGGAAGCTGTCGGGACAGAAGACAGTGCCAGTCTGAGGGGCGGACTGGTCTGCAAGTCAACAATTGGCGCTGAGGCAAACCTGAGGAGACAGACGTCAGGCAGAGCCGTGGTAGTAGGGGACTCCATAGTGAGAGGTACAGAAAGGGGTTTCTGCAGCAACAGGCGGGATTTAAGGATGGTGTGTTGCCTCCCTGGTGCCAGGATCCAGAACGTCACGGACCGATTACAAGGAATCCTCAAGGGTGAAGGAGAACATCCAGAAGTGGTGGTGCATGTTGGCACATATGACGTGGGGAAGAACAGGAAAAATATTCTACAGCGTGGCTTCAGAGAACTCGGAAGAAGGCTGAAAAGCAGGACTTCCAGGGTGGTTATCTCCGGTTTGCTTCCAGTTCCCCGTGCTGGAGTGGTCAAGAACAGGGAGATAATGGATCTGGATGTGTGGCTGAGGAACTGGTGCAAGAATCAAGGATTTACATTCTTGGACTGCTGGGGTTTGTTTCAGGGTAAGGATGAATTGTATAAAAGGGACGGGTTGCACCTTAATAAGCGGGACACCAGCATTCTGGCAGGCAGGTTTGCCTCTGCAACATGGGTGTGTTTAGACTAAGTAGTGGAGGGGAGGGGACGAACTGGAAACGTAAGGATGGAAATAAAGGGAAAGTGAGAATAAGAAAAGTTAAGAATGACAGCAGAATCAACAGAGCAGAAAGCTCAAGAAGGGATCGTACAGTATGGCCAAGTGATAAAGGAACTGATATGGGAGGTGAGGGGAGTAATGAATTAAAAGTATTGTATATGAATGCACGGAGTATAAGAGATAAAGTGGATGAGCTTGAGGCTCAGTTGGAAATTGGTAAGTATGATGTTGTGGGAATAACAGAGACATGGCTGCAAGAGGACAGGGCCTGGGAAATGAATATTCAAGGTATATGTCCTATCGAAAGGACAGACTGATGGGCAGAGGGGGTGGGGTGGCTCTGTTGGTGAGGAATGATATTCAGTCCCTTGCGAGGGGGGCATAGAATCAGGAGACGTGGAGTCAGTATGGATAAAACTGAGAAATTCTAAGGGTAGAAAGACCCTAATGGGAGTTATCTACAGGCCCCCAAACAGTAGTCTGGATGTAGGGTGTAAGTTGAATCAAGAGTTAAAATTGGCATGTCGCAAAGGTAATGTTACAGTTGTTATGGGGGATTTCAACATGCAGGTAGACTGGAGGAATCAGGTTGGTACTGGACCCCAAGAAAGGGAGTTTGTGGAGTCCCTCCGAGATGGATTCTTAGAACAGCTTGTACTGGAGCCTACCAGAGAGAACGCAATTTTAGATTTAGTGTTGAGCAATGAACCGGATTTGATCAGGGACCTCGAGGTAAAGGAGCCATTAGGAAGTAGTGACCATAATATGATAAGTTTTAATCTACAATTTGAGAGGGAGAAGGGAAACTCGGAAGTGTCAGTATTTCAGTTGAACAAAGGGAACTATGGTGCTATGAGGGAGGAGCTGGCCAAAGTTCAATGGAACAATACCCTAGCAGGGATGACAGTGGAACAGGAATGGCAAGTGTTTCTGGGAATAATGTGGAAGGTGCAGGATCAGTTCATTCCAAACAGGAAGAAAGATCCTAAGGGGAGTAAGGGGAGGCCGTGGCTGACAAGGGAAGTAATGGACAGCATAAAAATAAAAGAGAAGAAGTATAACATAGCAAAGATGAGTGGGAAGCTGGAGGATTGAGAATCTTTTAAAGAGCAACAGAAGGTAACTAAAAGGGCAATACGTGGAGAAAAAATGAGGTACGAAGGTAAACTAGCCAAGAATATAAAGGAGGATAGTAAAAGCTTCTTTAGGTATGTGAAAAGGAAAAAAATAGTTAAGACCAAAATTGGGCCCTTGAAGACAGAAGCAGGTGAATTTATTATGGGGAACAAGGAAATGGCAGACGAGTTGAACAGGTACTTTGGATCTGTCTCCACTAGGGAAGACACAAACATTCTCCCAGATGTAATAGTGGCCAAAAGACCTAGGGTAATGGATGAATTGAAGGAAATTTATATTAGACAGAAAATGGTGTTGGATAGGCTGTTGGGTTTGAAGGCTGATAAGTCCCCGGGACCTGATGGTCTGCATCCCAGGGTACTGAAGGAGATGGCTTTAGAAATCATGGATGCATTAGTAATCATTTTCCATTGCTCTATAGATTCAGGATCAGTTCCTGTGGATTGGAGGGTGGCTAATGTTGTCCCTCTCTTCAAGAAGGGAGGAAGAGAGAAAACGGAATTATAGACCGGTTAGCCTGACGTCGGTGGTGGGAAAGATGCTGGAGTCAATTATAAAAGATGAAATTACGACACATCTGGATAGTAGTAACAGGATTGGTCCAAGTCAGCATGGATTTACGAAGGGGAAATCGTGCTTGACTAATCTTCTGGAATTTTTTGAGGATGTAACCTATGAAAATGGACAAGGGAGAGCCAGTGGATGTAGTGTACCTGGACTTTCAGAAAGCCTTTGATAAAGTCCCACATAGAAGATTAGTGGGCAAAATTAGGGCACATGGTATTGGGGGCAGAGTACTGAAATGGATTGAAAATTGGCTGGCTGACAGAAAACAAAGAGTAGCGATTAACGGGTCCCTTTCGGAATGGCAGGCGGTGACCAGTGGGGTACCGCAGGGTTCAGTGCTGGGACCGCAGCTGTTTACAATATATATTAATGATTTAGATGAAGGAATTAAAAGTAACATTAGCAAATTTACAGATGACACAAAGCTGGGAGGCAGTGTGAAATGTGAGGAGGATGTTATGAGAATGCAGTGTGACTTGGACAGGTTGGGTGAGTGGGCAGATGCATGGCAGATGCAGTTTAATGTGGATAAATGTGAGGTTATCCACTTTGGTGGTAAGAACGGGAAGGCAGATTATTATCTAAATGGAGTCAAGTTAGGAAAAGGGGAAGCACAACGAGATCTAGGTGTTCTTCTGCATCAGTCACTGAAAGCAAGCATGCAAGTACAGCAGGCAGTGAAAAAAGCTAATGGCATGCTGGCCTTTATAACAAGGGGAATTGAGTATAAGAGCAAAGAGGTCCTTCTGCAACTGTACAGGGCCCTGGTGAGACCACACCTGGAGAACTGTGTACAGTTTTGGTCTCCAAATTAGAGGAAGGACATTCTTGCTATTGAGGGAGTGCAGCGTAGGTTCACAAGGTTAATTCCCGGGATGACGGGACTGTCATATGTTGAAAGATTGGAGCAGCTGGGCTTGTATACTCTGGAATTTAGAAGGCTGAGAGGGGATCTTATTGAAACATATAAGATTATTAAGGGATTGGACACGCTGCAGGCAGGAATCATGTTCCCGCTGATGGGTGAGTCCAGAACCAGAGGCCACAGTTTAAGAATTAGGGGTAGGCCATTTAGAACGGAGTTGAGGAAAAACTTTTTCACCCAGAGAGTGGTGGATATATGGAATGCTCTGCCCCAGAAGGCTGTGGAGGCCAAGTCTCTGGATGCTTTCAAGAAAGAGATGGATAGAGCTCTTATAGATAGCGGTGTCAAAGGTTATGGGGATAAGGCAGGAACTGGATACTGATAGTGGATGATCAGCCATGATCACAGTGAATGGCGGTGCTGACTCGAAGGGCCAAATGGCCTACTCCTGCACCTATTGTCTATTGTCTATTGTCTATTGTCTGTTTCTCTGGTGGGTTAAGCTGGGGGAGTGAGACTAATTAGATTGCTCATACATAGAACAGACACAGAGTTAATGGGGCAAATTCTCCAGGAATCATTATGTGATAATGTGATTCATTAATTTACTTGCCAAGCTGAAATTATAGGTTTGAAAGCAGAGGGTTTTTTTTTGCTGGGCTGTGTTATTGAGTAGAGAAACAATTTATAAGTTGTTTATTTATAGATGGATTACTCCCTGTATTTGACAACATGGTGTAAGTAGTTTGTTCATCTACATCATGAGATAATATGACAATCTTTCTGCTGGCTGCTTTAATACACATAGCAGTAGCTGAGGCTGTCACCTTTTTACTGAATGTAATGACTAAGTGGAGAGCTCCAAAATCATAATAAAAGCAA